>NW_026126418.1:44432500-44875000 GCF_943737965.1 Phodopus roborovskii
AATGCTCAGAGTAAAACAGTTGTGAAACCAATTGAGAAAGATAGGGAGTCTCGATGTGCTGCCATCCACAGAGTCACAGCACAAGCAAGCTGAGTGACCTTTCTTATCATGTGGTCCTAGACTGTGTTTATTTTTCCAAGCCTTTGTTTTACCAACGAAGAAACAGACCCTGGGAGACTGAGTCCACCCAGGGGTCACTCAGCTAATTAACAGCAAGGCCTAATTCCAAATGTGCAGAGTTCCAGCTGGGCTCTGCCTCTCTTAGGGAGGGGGCTCATCTTCCTCAGCAGGCTGTCAGTGGCTGGCCTCATCTCTCAGACCAGTGAAAGCTTTGGGCAAACAGAACTGAAAGACATGAGGAGAATATCTAGAAAGCCACAGTGGTAATCAGGGTTAAACCTTCCTACAAACAGAGCCTTACACAAAAAAGTACAGCTCAGGCCCAGTCCTGCTGCTGAAATGCTTCTAGAAACTGTGAAGTATCTTTCCATATGGAGGCCCCAGGAAACACCCGTTTCTCCTGACAGTTGTGCTCAAAACAATGCAAAGTGGTGTGGTATTTTTAAAAGGCCGTGAAAGCCAGACATGGTGGCATACACCTGTAATCCCAGGAGTCAGGAAGCTGAGGCAGGAGGATTACCAGTTGCAGGTCAGCCGGGGCTACCTAGCAAGACTTTCTCTAAAGAATTTTTGGGTTTGTTTCTTGTTTTTAATTAAAGGAGTCGAGGGCAAACTAAAATAAATATATGCATACAAATTTTTCTTCAAATCAACTGTCCAGGTTTTTTAACTCAGTGAAACCTACACACCTAAAAAGGAAACCACCAGCAGAACCATGCCATAAGCTTGTCCTGGGCCCCTCACACATGCTGTGGGGGCTCTCACAGAGAGGCCTGTGCTTGACCCTCTGGCCACATTATTTCCACAGAGCTGCCCTTAATTGGCCATCAAGTCATTCCTAACTTGCTACAGAGTAAGGTCTAGGTGTTACTGATTTCTGGCACCTCATTCCAGAGATCCTGCTGGCCTGTGTCAGGCGTTCAGCTTGTTTTTATGTTACATTTACGAAAGCAGTCTTAGGTGTAACAGACTATCAGATATCTACTGTTAATTTTTCTCCTAGGTTCCCACTCTTCCACTAATCGCTGAAGTGGGGGAAAGCTTAAATTTAATTCTAAAAGCTGTTCAAACAATGACATGGAAAAATGGATCCTATGTGACTACAAAAGTATGTATGATACTACTACCATAGCATGTGTGCCTATGTGTACGTACGTACGTACACACACATACACACACACACACACACACGAGGGAGGAGGGGAACAAAGACTTCCCGGAGAAGTAAATTCTTAAATCAACAAAAATCCAATTGAGCCATGCAAAATCATCTGACCCAAAATCCATGAGGGATAGCCAAAAAAGAAGTCATAACAACAAACGAGGCTAACCCTGAATCCTTCAGAAGGTCACCTAGCATACCTAACTGTAACTGTGTCTTTGAACTTACATACAGACACCTATGTACAGGTCTGGAAATAGATACAGCCATCTCAAGAACCGTGCCAGGTAGCGGTAGATAGAACTACGTCCCCCTGTTCACACTCCATTCTCGCCACAAAGCACCTAACTTGGCTCCTTTTTTTTTAACCCACCATCAGCTCACTATGGTGTGCTGCTCCAGTTACAGTCAATAGTCTGACTTATTGGCAGACAAGATTCTGGGAGTAAATTAAATTCTGGGAGTGAATTTAAATAAACGCGCATGTGAGCTTTGTTTTAACGGACATCACTTTGCCAAGTCCCATCCATTTTACAGAATACTGAGTTTCTTGACCCCAGTTAGAGGACCAAGGTAAGACAGCACAAATTCTTTGATGGCAATGGCACCAAGGGGTAGGCTCTCAGAAGGCACCCTTTGTTCATCATATACTTCCTTCCCAGTGGGCAGCTACTGTCACTTCCCTGACACTGTGAACTCTGACTTGGTATGAACCAAACAGAGAAGACACAGACTCCACCATCCTCCTTCCCCCACCCGATTCCAAACACAGAAATTCAGACCCAAGTGATGAAAGCTCAGCACACTAAAAAGAAACTGCCAAAAGATTTCAGGCTACACAGGCAGAGCCATGCATGCTACAAGGAAGTGCTTAGGAGCGAGGGTTATAAAGTAAAGCCCAAGCCACGTTCTTCATCTTAACTGCAAATACCATGCTTGACACCAAAGGCCAAGTGGGAACCCTCTATTTCTGCCCTGGGAAACTGAAGTTTCCCTGGAAGAGTGTGACACAAATGCAGGGTTGGACTCCTTTAATCAGAGTCGGGCCAGCCTGGTCTACAGAGTGAGCTCCAAAACACAGAGAAACGCTGTCTGGGAAAACCCTGTTCTGAGCTGCACACCAGTAGTCTCAGCACTCGGGAGGGGAGAAGCAGAAGGATCACCATGAGTCTGAGACCATCCCAAACTACATAGTGAGACACTGTCTCAAATGAAGAGGAGCAGATGGTGACACACTTCAGAGCTCAACTCTAAGGCTATCCATCTGAAGCCAGAAGCGAGAGAACCGTAAAGTTGAGGGCTGCTAAGACTACATAGCAAGGCCCTGAAGACAGAGACACTGAGACGTTTCAGAATGCATAGGTAATATTTACAACTTCAAGTTAGACACTTTTGATCTGGGGATATAACATGGTGGCAGGCTACTGACCCAACCTGCTCATAATTCCATCCCTAGCTCCAGAAAGAGGTAGGGGGGGGGGGGGCACAGAGGGAGGGAGAGAGAGAAGGGGGCAGAGAGAGAAAGGGGTGGCATGGTTGACACCTCAGTAACAGCCAGCTTGACAGGAGGTAAGCCAAGGTCTTATGTGACATGGAAGCATTCGAAAATGAAGACTCAAAGAGTCAGGAAAATTGAGTTTTTTAATGCTTAGGAGGTGTTATATTAAACAATAGCAGTAAACTTTGAGCAACAGAGTAAAGCCCATCTGTCCAGTCTTCCTGGCCCTAAGGGGCAAGATCTCTGGAATGGAGGTCTTAGTGACCTCCTAAGGTGAGAAATAGAAAGTTCCTTTAGAGCCATGCAAGAGGCATTGACCTTGCTGTTGCGGTTATCTGGCAACAGGCTAGATTTTAAGATGCCATGTTATGAAGCCCAACTAAAGTATGGAGTAACCTTTAGACCACTAGATAAAATTAACAGAGGCAAGTTTCCCATGACATTCATTTAAAAGAAAATCAAGGGTGAATCATTACCCTGAGAAGGCTGATATTCTATGGTCACCTAGATTTCCTTATTTGTTACAATCAATCACTTGATATTTTGAGTTTCCCAGGCACCACAAATTCATCCTTTAAAACATCTAGGGGGCTGGTGGAACAGCTCAGGAGATAATGCATTTACCATATAAGCATGAAGACATGAATTCAAGTCCCCAGAACCCATGGAAAGCCAGAAAAGCCAGACAAGACAGCATACATTTGCAATCACAGTGTTCCTATAGTAGGAGAATCTCTGGAAGGTCATGGCCAGCTAGTCTGTTGGCTGTAGTAATAAACAAGAGACCTATCTCAAACAAGTCAAGTAAGAACTGACACCACACACACACACACACACACACACAGATACCCCATATATGCATATATGTATCTGCACACACAAAAATAAAAAATGCACCAAAATTCTCTAGAAATTAAGCTAACATCAAAGTTTTACTTTTGGTATTTCTCCTTTAGCTCATCAAGTCTTTGGGGACAGACACAATGCCCTTTCACACAGCAGAAAATTTGCAGTGCATGGTATATTCCATCTGTCATAGAACAGAACACCCCAGGAAATCAACAGGAAAAATTCAAAAGAAGGTAAAATCCATCACAGTTGTCAATCACTACAAGGCATGGAGTAGTACTAGCTCTAAACGGCTTGCTTCTGGAGCAGCATGTACACTGCCTGTCTATGCAGCATTGAGACAAGCTCCAAGCAGAGGGCAGGGACTCTGTTTATTCTTTAACAGATCCAAACAGAAGCCAGAACACAGGCTCTGCATCCACTCTGTTCTCAGTATTTATTGGTAGATTTAACCAGCCTCAGATGAATGTAGATGAGCGATTTCCTCCCAAATCAAGCAATTAATCAACATTTACAGCAGTTTAAAAAGGACAGATAACATTCCTGTATATTCTTGCTTGCAAGGAATGCATCAAATCCAGTAGGACATCCCAGAATGAGATTCTTACAAAGAATAAGCTGCATTTCCTAATATCCTTCAAGTCCACACCTAAATTAACCTAAAAAATGTCAGACCGGTTATCCCTAACACCTAAACTTTCATGTTCTACACATTGCAATTCTCAGAGCATCTCCTCTCCACCCACCTATCAGCTCAAAACAAAACTCTTTTAATATGCTTCCTTTCCCTGGTCAAAATAAAGTGGAGCTGGAGAGATGGCTCAGTGGTTGAGAGTGATTGTTGCTTCCTGCAGAAGACCTGGGTTTGGTTGTGAGCACCTATTCAGTAGGTCATATAACTGATTGCAACTCCAGTTTTAGCAGATCCAACACCCTCTTCTGGACTCTGTGAATACATGCAAACCAAACATTCATTTACCTAACAGGTAAAAATGCAAAACAATAAATAAAATAAAAAATAAATGAAACAAGATTAATATTTACAAATGAAATACAGAAAACCATGATGAGGGTGAGTATTAGGAGCCATTTTACTTCAGAGAAGGGAGGCATCAAAAATATCCTTCATGTCAGCAACTCAAGTTTTTAAAGCCCATTTAGTTTTGACTCATGTAGGGAAGGCCTTGTGGGCTTATCTATGTATTAGTCACCTTCAGTGTTTATCCAAAGAAAGGAAAATGCATGGTAGCAGTAGGTCAACACAACCTACAAGGTAATAAACAATATCGAATACTGCAAGCAAGAGACAACAAAGCAGAAGCAGCCACAGAAGGAGGACTGGAGAGGTGCCCTGGGAACTCATGAGAAGCCTGCCTTACAGAAGTGTCCTGAAAGCAAAACCACCATCTACATCACTCAGGAAAGCCCAGGAGGATGGAGAGGCCTGACTCGATGAATAAATACTTAAAATTCCTCCTCCACCAATACAAAGGAACCCACAATCCTTACAATGAAGCTATGAACAAATATGGGAACGTCTCTAGGACTCAGAGAGTGCACATAAAAATCATTAAGACAACCAGAAAGCAACTGGGACAAAGGATTGGTTTTGGTTTTCCTCAACATGCATAGCTGGAAAATATGGTACCTGTAGGCTGTATTCTCCAACACAAAGACTTCACCTTTCTATGTGCAATATTCAAACTGATGCTACAAACTTAAACTCCAGTTGTTATAACTTACTTGATTGTAAGCTAGATTCATTTTTAAAAAAAGATTTGAAATTTATGACATTAAAAGTAAAGCAAATTTACAGTCATAATATGAATTTTTTAAAAATTTCAATGCATTGATTTAAATGCAAAATATTAAACAAATTAGGGCTGGAGGGATGGTTCAGTGGCTAAAAGCATTTGATACCCAAAAGCATGAGGACCTGAGTTCAAATATTCTGCACCTACATTAAGAAGCTGGTGTGGTCCTACACGTCTTTAACCCTTAACCCCAGCAATTCGAGAAGCAGAGGCAGAAGGATGGCTGGAGCTTGCTGGCTGCCAGCCTAACTCCAGGCTCAGTGAGAGACCCTGTTCTCAAAGGAATGGGACAGAAAGTGATTACACGGAACACTGAACATTCCTCTCTAGCATACACATGTATGCTCACACCTGTACCCACACACACTCACATGCATTTAATGTTTAACAAATTAAGTGGAAACTCCCTGTTATAATGGTATCATTTTACACCTTATTAAAATACTCTAGTCCTCCTAAATATTATTAAGTTTATCTTGAGCTGCTAAAATTGGCTATGTTCAGTTTGTATGGAGAGGCTCTCATCTTGACATAAGTTGGCCGAAAGGAAACTTCACTTTTTGGAGGAAAAAGTGACTTTTCTACTTCCTTCTGTGTACAATAGCCTTTTCCAATCAACTGAGAAGGGGTCTGTGCAGTCCAACTTTTAACAATGCCTTCTCCACAAGGTCTCTAGGCAACAGTGGTTACAGATTCGGTTTCCACTGATATATTTTTGTTGGTGAAAAATACTCAGTTCTACAAATTCCCCACAGCACCTCAGGTCCTTTACACAAAGCAAATGTTTTCTGGCAAATAACCTAGAGGGTTTTCAGAGAAAGGACAGTACAGTGAATGGCAAGTCTCTCCCCAATGTAAATTCTTATAGTACCTGCTACTAACTCCCAAATTTATGGTCAGAGTTCTCGGGTTCATGCACAAAAAACAGCTCTGTGCTCCATCAGGCCTTAAAAGCACTGGCTACAAGATTTTGTTTTGGTATTTCAAATATGCACACAAAACGGATCAGGGCAATGACAGAACAGCCCAAGTCTGAAATCAATGCATTCTTCCTCAAACCAGGACAAGTTCAGCTCTAGAAATAACCAAGAGCTGCATTCCTGCAATGCCAGTGCAAAGGTGGAGCCGCTGTCTTGCAGGGAATCCTGCTCACTCCTAAGGTGTCCTCCCTAAGCAAACCTCCCCTTCACCCAGGCATCAGGACAACCCTAACAGGAACAGCATCATTACCACTTTTCCTACCACACAGAGAAAACAAGCCAATGCCAACTCCATCCCAGAATCTCCATCTCTTAGATATGTTACTTAACCCTATGTTATTGACACTCCTGCTCTGCCCAGCAGCCTGGAATAGCTGGCATTATCAGACCCTTCCCCCCAACCATGTTTTTTCTTGCAATATCAACAGGCATTTCTGAATTAGTTTTTGCACCTCAAAGAAGAATGACTATCATTTGATGGGGGATGTCCTTCGGTGAATATGTTTCTCTTATTGGTTGATGAATAAAATACTGATTGGCCAATAGCCAGGCAAGAAGCATATGCGGGGCTACAAGACCAGGAGAAGGCTAGGGAGAGGAAGGCAGACAGAGGCTACCAAGAGACACCATGCTGTCTCTTGGTTACAAGGTGTAACATGCCAGATTGTGGGTTAGCCACAGCCTCGTGGCAATACATGGATTAATAGGAATGGATTAATAATTAAGACAGAACTAGCCAGTAAGTTGGCCATTGGCCAACAATTTATAAATTATTATGTCTCTGTGTGTTTATTTGGGGCTAATTGGCTGTGGGACCATGCAGAACAGAAGCCTCCATCTAAAATCATTTTGAGGCGCTGCAGAGAGAGCTCAGGAGTTAAGTGCACTGCTAGATTGGTCCCTAGCACACACATCAGGCATCTCACAACTGTCTATAACTCCAGTTCCAGGGGTCCCAACAACCTCTTTTGATCTCAGTAGGTAGCCACATGTACATACACACATACATAGACAAATATTAAAATAAAATTAAAGACTACCATTTTTTATGAAGCTAGTAAATGGAATATGGTCAATTAAAATGCAAAGCCCTGAGCAGAGGGGAACTGTCCCTTGGTGTCTGGGGTTAGCAAGTTGCAGAAACGGGGTTTTAACCAGATTCTTCTAATAGAAGAAGGAACACTGGGCTAGTGTTGGGGCTCAGACAGCCTAGATTTGGCATGATGAATACTCTTAACTAAAGGCAAATGAAAGACCTCACAGCAAAGCTCTGACCTCCTGCCTTCCTTCCTCCTGCTCTCCATTCTTCCCCACTGACGGTCACTGATGTCAGAACAACTCCTTCCCAAGGTGGGTCACAGAAACTAGAATTCCTCCTCCCTAAAGCAAACCACAAAGTCTAGCATAGTCCCCTAACTTCCCCTACCTTCCTACTACAGAGCTGGTCATACAGAAAGGCTATGACCTACTTTGTCTCAAAGTCTTTGAAATACATGTTCCGGGGGTCCCACCTGTCTGGAGCTGGGAAGCAGGAATCCCACACAGAGAGCACAAGAAGGAAGGAAGTGAACATGAAGGCCTCCTCATGCCACTCCTCAGTCTGCTTCAAGTAGAACACCTCTATTGTCCAATCACATTTAAGCATAAAATAGACAGTTCTCAATGGGTTTGGGGGGGTGGGTTGCAAATGTGAAGAGCCTTTCTGGTTTTCTCTTGTACTGGCAATTGTGATGTTTTCACTGTATCCATATCCCTGAGTATTTGTTCTATGGCAGCCATAAGAGACAAAGTCAAGCATACCACAATGGAAGAGAAAGGCAGCAATGATAACAACCATGTCTGAGAGGTTAACAAATTTACACCTCTACTTTTTCCATAAGGAAATAATGTGAGAAAGGTAGATGAAGGCTCAGGATAGCCCTGTTAGAGTAGGGGACAAAAAGCATTGAAACCAAAGGGCAACTGAAGAGCTCCTGTCACCGAGCACCAGGCCAGGGACCGAATGATGGAAGCACAGTTCCACCTCTGATGGCCAGCACCCAAAACATCCACTGCATAGGGGTGAAGCACCAGCAGGGACCTGCTAGCACAGCAGATTTCAGAGTCGCCTGCAGGCAATGAAACCTGCATATGGAAGGAATGGAGAACAGGAAGACAAGACAACCACAGAGAAAATCAATGTCACAGACATCAAAACATGAGCAAGCTAACGAGGAAGCTGAAGAGAACCTGGCTGTCTTAAAGGGATTTTAAATTTTGCATCTGTAACCATTCCATATGGTTAAAATCCACAGGACCGGTAAAGCTCGGACTTGACCCCAGAACTGACTTGACGAAAGCTTGGGCGCTGAGCAGCTAGCTTCCTTCATAATCTTCAACGAATAAGAGAGAGGGAGATAGGAGCCCCAAAGAAAAGATGGCTTTCAAAGAAGGTGAAGCTATAGCAGACGGATCTAGCCAAGGTGGGAATGCCAACCCCATTCTTGGGGAATGCCAACATTGGCCATGAGACCAAAAGCTGGAGAAGACGTCCTGGGGCTTGAATAGGGACCACATTCTTGAATGAGGTCTCAGGACCTCTCACAGGGCTTTGTGGAGGGTGCCACCAAGGCCTTCCCTGGAGATCCAACTCCCAACCCTCCTCAGGTTAGCACCATATAAACCATCTCTGAAAGCCACACGTGCTCTTTTCTTTCCTGTCGGGTTTTAAAAGTCTCAAAAGGGTTACAATCTCCACCTGCGTCCTTGGCATGTGTCTATCAACCCCTAAATAAAGATGAAGCCCCATATGCAGTGTGAGAGAACACCATTCCCCCTTTCAATCAGCCAAAGGATACTGATTCCTGACCCCAGGACTGGCTAAGTTCGGGTGCTGCAATTTTTACTTCTCCTTCACATTCCCACTATAAGTCACAGTAGTTGACAAACAGTCACCATAAAAAAAGAATGCCTAGGAGGGAGGCTGAAGTGCGGGTGATACGCTTTTAGTATGAAAAGAAGAGACCTTGAAGATATTCTTCCAAAAGTGTTAAAGGCACTCAGTCAATCAGCACCAGCTGGATGAAGTCTGGTATTTGAAATCTACAGAAATTAAGTTTTATAACTTGCACTGCATCTGGCCCCAAAGTGAAAAGGGTCAGACAACTTCAAAGATGGCCCGTGAAAGGGAGCTATTCATTACAGAAAAATCTCTTGCTTATGTAGCTGACAGATGAATCTTACACTTAATGCCCCAGAATAAAAGACCTCAAAATCCCTTTTCCCCTTCATTAGAAACTGGCAGTGACTACTAGCGAGGTTATAACCTCCACATGCCCTAATTTCATTAGGATGAGAGGTTTGGGGTCTTTGTTTTTCATTTAATTTTCTTTTATGCTTACGTTTATGTGTGTTTTGCCTGCAAGTAAGAGTGAGTGTGTGTGTGTGTGTGTGTGTGTGTGTGTGTGTGTGTGTGTGTGTGTGTGGACTAGAAAAACTCGTCATATCTCCTAGATGGCTGTGAGCTGCCATGTCTGTGCTGGGAATTGAACATGGTCCTCTGGAAGAGTGGCCAGTCCTCTTATCACTGAGCCATCTCTCCAGTTCTGGGGACTGGAATTCTTAATGCCCACTTACTGTTTTGGGTTTCTGTTTGTTTCTTTCTTTTCTGGTTTTTCAGTTTTTTGAGACAAGGTCTCCCTACGTATTCCTGGCTATTCTGGCACTCGATTCCAGGATAGCCAGGAATACACAGGAATATGAAGGAATCTTCATTAAAGATGTGCCCCACCACACAAATACCCATCTTTTTTTCAATCTCTCAAGGTGATTGTAATATGCAGGCAGCAACACTTACCACATATGCTAAGCACTGCTCTGAGCACTTTGCATGTGTGGAGGCATTTCATCTTCAAACTATCCTTTGGGAAAAGTATTATCGATCTCCACTCTGCAGGGGTACGCACAAGCCTGTCACAGAGCTGACATGTGACACAGCCTTGCTTGTTGCCCATCCAGGCACCAGCCTGACTTGAATAGCTCCAGGCCTTGGCTATGCAGTCTCTATGTCTTCTCTCTCTACGGCCTTGATGAACAAGTCAAACATAGGCGAAGTTGGCCAAAGTAAAAAAGAAAACTTTAATTTTTTTCAAGGAGGTTATATGGGATGTAACATGATAAATAAAAGAGCCAGAGAGAGATATTGAGATTTAAGCTTCAAGCTGAAGAACAGAAAAGCAAAGCAGCCAGCCACTAGCTCTTACCTCTACCTCAGCTCAGACCAAAGGGGTGATCTTCAGACCTCTCCCGACTTCACTACTCCCCAAATTAACTCAGACTGCTTTGTTCTCCTCAACGTGGCTAGAAACTAATCCTGATACTGACTACTGAAGACCCTGTTCCTACCTTTTCTACCTCCTGAATGCTGGAATTAAAAGTGTGTGATCCTGGGTGCTGAGATCACTTTGTGTGAGCTGTTTCTTTTAGGACTGGATCAATTCCGTGTGGTCAGTGTGTCCTTGAACCAAGAGAGATCAGTCTACCTCTTAATCCTGAGTCCTGGGATTAAAGGTGTGTGCCATCACTGTCTAATCTCTATAGCTTGTGGCGGACTTTGATTTCTGAATCCTCAGGCAAGCTTTAATAAATCATAAATAATATGTCACCAGAGTGAGAGGGAGAGGAAGTTGCATCCTAGGCCTCAAGTCTACTCTGGAAAAGCTGCTTCCACTGAGGTTCTGACTGTCCCATCCCTCAGATTTTCTAGACATCCAACTAGTATGTTGTGGCCTACAGGATATGTGTGCAACAGGATACATACATACTAAAGCCCGAGGGGTCATTTGTGCACACACAGGGAGAGGTAGGCCAGACTGCCAATGGAAAAGAATATTTGGGAGAGACATTTGTATCACATGGGCATCAATTCATATTCCTAAGATTTATCTCTCATGTTAAAAAGGAATTCCACTTTTATTGCTTAACACTTGTTAAACATAAGAAGGACCTTGGCAAGGAATGGCCTGATGCCCTCTTATGTTCTCTAGGCAGTTTTATACAATCTAATGCCGTAGACATCAGCTGTAAAATGTGGGTGTGCCTGTATGGAAAATGCAGTGGGGAAGCCAGGTGTTGGTGATGCGCAACTTTAACCCCAGCACTTGGGAGGCAGAGGCAGATCTCAGAGTTCGAGGACAACCTGATCTACAAATCGAGTTCCAGGACAGCCAGGGCTACACAGGAGAAAAAAACAAAACACACGTGTTTTGAAATCAAAAGAAAAGGAAAATGCAGTGGTGCTGAATCAAATTCTGCCCCTGGCACATCACCTCTTCTTCCATCCATCCATTAAGTGCCAGGGACTGGAGAGAGGCTCAGCAATTACAAGCACAGGCTGCTCTTCTAGAGGTTCAGTTCCCAGCACCCACATGGTGGCTCACAACTGTCTGTAACAGCAGTTCCAGGGGATCTGACACCCTCTCACAGACACACACAGGCCAAACCCCAATGCACGTAAAATGAAAAAACAGAAAACAAGAAAAGTGCCAGCATCAGCACCTGCAACGCTTCCCCTCGTTGAATTTACAGGGGAAACGACTCTTGGCCACTGTTACTAAAATTCCTCCTCTGGATGTTGTTCACGTCTCCCAATTCTCCTGCCTCCTCCGAAGGTTCCAACCACAAACCAAAGTACAAGTCCAATCCATGTCTTCCCCAACCCATGGGTTCTAGCCTCTCTTCCAGACCGCCAGAAGAGGCCCTGAGCAATTAAGGCAGAACTGCATACAAATGGCTGGGAGGAGTGGCTGAACACTCAGGTGACTTCCCAATAACACCTCTCCCCCAGTCCTTCTAGGAAGAAAAGTCCACCGCCCTCAGCTGGATCAAGAGAGACATTTTTAAGTGGGCACAGCTGCTCTCTCTCATGAAGGTGATGGTGGTTTGCCTTGAGGGCAGGACAGCTTAGAATGTCTTGTGCTGCACTGATGGCTCAGTAGTTAGAGCACTGGCTGTTCTTGCAGAGGACCCAGGCTCAATCCCAACACCACAGCTATCTCTAACTCTAGTCCCATGGGATCCAACACCCTCTTCTGACCTGGCATGCTCATGGTGCATTGACATATATGCAGGCAAAATACCCATATGCATATTTTTTTAAAAAAATTAATTTTAAGGGGGAACCACCACCAGTGCCAAAGAGATCACATAGACAGACATGCAAGATGACGGTTTCTCCAAACTGACCCTAACAGCCCCCAAATAGGGAACACCACAGTTCCAGAAGATTAAAAGTCAAAGCCGAGTCATGCCAAGAACAAAGGTGCCTTGTTTTTCTTTGTCTGGTTGGTTGGTTTGGGTTTTTTGTTTTGTTTTGGCTTTCTGTTGTCACAGTTTAAAGACAAGGTTCCTCTGTGTAGCCCTGGCTGTCCTGGAACTCATTCTGCAGACCAGGCTGATCTCAAAATCACAGAGATCTGCCTGCCTCTGCCTCCCGAGTGCTGGGCCTAAAGGCATGCGCTGCCTCCCCACCCCACCCCACACTACCCCTGGCTGAGTGGAAGGTTTTAAAGCAATGGTGATCTGGCAGCATAGTACAAAAATCTGTAACTTCTATGTGATAAAATTTTGAGCGTTTTATTGCTGGCTTTCATGACTAAAGCAAAGGCAAAAGATTGGTGAAATAATGTCCACTGATCCATCCACTCAAAACAATTTTCCCTCATTATATAATGATTCCAAAGCTTACAGACCCAAAAGGCTTTGCTAGTAGCTCAGACACTTAAAAGCAAACAGTAACTCAGCTTCATCGACTCATGGAGCCAGTGAAACCCAGAAAATTAAACAGTCCTCTACCATGGGCACACACAAATTCTTGGATGCGCTCATCTGTGCCATTCCTGCCAATCAAATGTCACACACATCCCATGACTAGCTTTCCAGTAGTCTGCTAAACTTCTATATACCAAAATGCCCATCATCACTAGCAAATACTAACACATTTGCACGCATGCAGCGTGAAATGCAGGAGGAAGACCGCCTTTCATGTAGCAGGACAACACACAAACTGCAAACACTATAGTTCACATGAGGATAAAATGTATTTTCCTCGAGTGTTATTTTATATGCACTGTTGGCTTTACTATTTCCTACGTGTTTACTGTCTGGAGGAAGGACAGGGATCTCCCTACAAACTCTGGCAGGTCTGAACTTTCGGTAGATCAGACAGGCCTTGACCTTGCAGCAATTCACCAGCCTCTGCCTCCTGAGCACAGAGGTCACTGGAATGCACCATCACACTGGCTTTGCCTCACTGATTATACAAAGTGTTTATGGCCTGGCAACCACAGCCTTTCAGCTAACTACACTGGGCTTCCCAGGAAGGGTATGACCCCAAGGCTTGCTTCTCCTGCCCGCTACTGCCTAGTATACAGCCAGGCCATTCCCCAGCTGCACACCCTAAATCAGGAGATCCCCGTGGAAAGCTAACGATGACTCAGAGTCTAAAATTCACGGACTCACACAGGGCAGCACTAATTTCTCATGGTCTCCAGTAACCAAGATGGCTTTTGTTTGTGGGACTTGAGCTACAGCAGCAGCTGCTGGTGCACCACGCTTTTCCTAGATTAATAAAATTTCCTAAGTCTGGGTCCCAGTATCTACCGTGGCTGCGGCCAAACTTTCCAGAAAAGACACAAGCCTTGAGCTATGCTAAAAATGCTGGGTGGTGGCTCTGAACACACTAGGCAGTCAAATCCAAGGCAGCAGTAAAAACCACCCAAACTAAATCTGCATCATAGAATGATTTCTATGCATGCAGAGATCTCAAACATCAATTTCAGGGGTTCCGTAAAATCTGAATCAAGCCTATGAGTTTGGGGGCAGAGGCTAGGGCTGTACCTCGGCAGGTAAAGTGCTTACGAAGCATGCACAAAGCCCTGGGTTCAATCCCCTGCACTGGGGAAGCAATGGCACAAGACTGACCCCAGCACTAGGGACATGAGGGTAAATCAGAAGTTTGAGGTTATCCTTAGCTTTAGAGCTTCAGACCAGCCTGGGCTACATGAAACTATCTCAAAACAAAAACAAATCTATGCTGTTCAATGATGTGGGATGTCCTTCTGTATGCTGCAAATATGTACTACTTTTATCCGTTGATGAATAAAGCTAGGGAGGAAATTAGAGAGAGAGAGAGAGAAAGAGCCAGTAATAAGCCTAAGCCATTGTTCAAACAATTATAAATATGTATTAAGTCTCTGAGTGGTTATAAGCAGCTGTGAGAATCCAGGAGGCGGGAAAAATGCAGCCAAGTGGGACCAAACAAAACAGAGAAAAGCCTAAAAGCCTTCCAACTACAGTTTAAGCTTTAAATCTAAAGGCATGCCCACTCCGCATACAAATGTTGTGAGGTTTGGGGGATTTGGTTTTGTTTTTTAATTTCCCCTGAAACTCACTGAAAGTTTCAATCAAGGCCTTAGTAAATCTGCACTGAAACTTCTGATCACTGGACCCATCTATCACCACCTCTCTGAACATGTATGAGGCATATCCTATCCCTCAGGAACACAAGATGGGCATTGTGAGTGATCACCCGCCCACTCCCAACACACACACACACAGACAGCCACACACACACCCAACACACACACACACAGATCACTTTGGGTGTCGAGGTCCTGATATCCAGAAGCCAATTTCCATTCTATACACATTTTCCATATACATAGGGCAAAGTTACTTCCTAAATATCAGTGTGTGGTCCACATGCCTTCCTTTAAGGAAGCCAAATTAGAGCCCAGTGGAAAAGAGGACACATGTTTCTGGAATGACTTAGAATGAGGGACCGCCAATGAGGTGGTTCTACTTCTAAGGAAGATGCTACACAGATGTACTTGGGTTTCAGTCTCAGTGAAACATCTCTCCAGTACAGCAAAATATGTCTGCAGCAAAGCTGGGATTTAACTAATCTCTTAAATAGCCAAACCTTGGAGCACTAAAACTTCCCAAACCAAATCCTTTCTGCCTGCTCATTGGCATTAGGAAAAAGCACACATCTCAAGGTTTTGGTAACTCTCCAGAAAGTAGAAAATCCCGTTCCTCTCTTGTTAAGATCCCGAACAGCCCTTCTGGTAACCATCTCCCCAGTGTACTGTAAAGCTGTTAGATGCATGACTCCAGGGCCACAGCAGCTGTGGAAGCATGGGCAGCCAGATGCATCAGTCCTCCCCAGAGCTGTAGTTAATCGCCAGACAAACAGGGAAGTGGAGATAACCTCAGCAGCCTGCTCCAGCTCACACCTTGCCCACCCTTCTCACTCTTCTCTTCTGGGGAAAAGTCAACTACTAGAACTCTGCCTTATACCACAAGGTCTTATGTCAAAAGATAATGGCATACCATGAAGTCTCTATTACTGCAAAAGGAGGACAAAGACAGCATCCTTTGTGAACCCCTGGCGCTGCTCCTATAACCCTGCCAGTGTAAACCTGGGTCCCACGTACTCTGAAACCCATTTATGTCCATAGGTGAATGCCATAACCCCAGTTCAGCCCTGGGTGTCCTCTCCTCTCCTCTGTGTCCACTTTGATTTCTGACTCTGTATTGATAGCTCACACATACATTACTCCATTTTTCCGCCAGCACTACAACCACAATCTATGACTGCACTAACCCTGGCAACGACAGGGTTCCCTCTCTCTCCCCACACCTCCAGATACATCGCCAGGATCCAGGGATCCGGGTTCCCGATCCAAGTTCCATGTTGTTTTGTTCCCCGGACTCAAAGACTCCATGCTTTCATGGCTGCCTCTGTCTGCTAAGCAATCGGGACCACCACTCCTCAGTCTAGCTCCTCCTCACTCATCCCACCTCTCTCTCTAGAGGTCCTGCCTCCCCCACAGCCTCCAGGCTAACTCGGCTAGCTTTAAACTCCATTGGTAGTGCAAACTGCATCAGGTCACATGGAGGTATGGCTGCGGCAGACTGCTGGGACCCATCCGGAAGTGTCTGCTTCCTGTGTCTGGGGAGCAGCTGAGTTTCTGACTCTAATGATCCCAAGCTGAACACATGCTGAGATTTTCTGGGTCCCCTGAGGACCACTGCCACAGACAATCCCTTCACTGTCACTAAAATGTGAAATTTTAACTTTCTCTAATAACTAAGTTGTCTCTTACCGGGGCCTACCGAGAACATCAGATGCACGTTCTGTCAAAACTACCGGCCAAATATACAGCACCACACCAAAATTTATAGGACAATGTTTGTAGGGCACAGACTTTAAAAGTTAATGTCAAAATCCCATAGTAACAAGCTGGGGCCCTTTTCTTAGCCAACCACTTACCAAACGGTAATGAGAAAATGAGGGATAAAAGATTATGTCCTCGGAATAATGGGAGAGTGGAAGCTAAAAGTACACAAAGCAGGGTTCACTTTGGTACACTACAAATATGTCCAAATCTGTTCTTCCAAGATCAATAGAACAGAAAAACTTGAGAGGATTTTGCTAGAATGTGCCTGTCTCTCTCTACCTGCCAATCCTGAGTCTGTAGATCATACCTTATTCTACTCTAAAAACAGTTTTTCTATGTACTAAAAACAGAAACTAGTTCTGGTATACTGTCTTTATTAATAAGGTCTCTATGTAAGTCTTTCCTGCCTTCATTGCCTACACATGATGATCCAATCATCACATGACTAATCCAATCACCGTGAACACCCGAAATCTGGGAGAGTTCATGTCTTCACAGACAGCCATTATAAAGACAGAGTACCTGTTGGCCAACGGATTCATGGTACTTTCCATCAAGCCATTTAATTCCCAAGAAAACCCTGTTAGGAAAGAAAGCGAGGTCCCACTCTCCTTGTCTCAGGGCACCTGGTTAATACACAACTCTGAGAAGCCCAGGGCTGGAATCTAGACAAGGCCACAGGTAACACAGACCGCCGTTTTCCTAAAGTCATGCCTTTAGGAAATACCTGAGAAAAAAAACTGTATAAAGGAAATAAGTACATTAAGTCCAGAGTTCAGAGAGCTGGAAGGACCACAACTGTATGGCAGTATTCAGGGAGACATCAGAAGGACAAGGTGGCAAGCATCCAATCTGTGGAGCTCTGCACTGACCCCTTTTTACAATCCAGGCATTGAACTTCCTTTCACATGTCAACACTGTTACATGGGGACCAAGTTTCGGCACCCAACTATAAGTGGACAAACTACATCCAAGCCATCCCAACTATGGAAGAAAAGAAGTTGTATCTTGGCAGAGGAAAATGAGTGAGGCTTAGTTGCCGGCTCAAATTAAATTTACCTGACAGAAATCTAAAACAACACTGGCATTACCGGAACAAATCAAGCCAGAGTGGGCAGAGGCAAAGGCTGAGGCTTTAGAGGTTGAGAGAGGGTGACCCACAGGTTCCAATCCCAACTCCAATACACTTTCCGTGCTCTGTAATGTAGTGTCTATACTGAGTCTCTCTGGACCCTAAATTCCTCATATACTATATACTCGAAACAGATCGTGAAAATCAGAATACTGTTTGACAAGTGTCTGGGTTAACTGTGTCCAGTAAGAAATATGACCAGAAATACTCTCAACTGGCTCCTATAATATTTCAGACCCAGGTACCTGTTGTAAAGCCTGGAACAGCCAGGATTTTCAAATCCTTTTCAGTGGGGTGTACTGTACATACTTGCCATCTCAGTACATGGGAGGCTAAAGCAGGAGAATTGCCTTTTGAGTTTGAGGTCAGCCTGAGCTGACACTGCCCTCCAAAAAAGGTCTCCCAGGATACATAAATAAAATCACCCTTTTCATGACTTACAATATTAACCACAGTACCTAATTACTAACTAAACCAAGAGACTGACTAAAGGAGGAGGAAGAGTCACAAATTTCTGGCTTTAAGTGACAGACCACAAAAATGGAAAAGCTGATAGACGTGCCGGTGGGGGCCTGGAAGCAGGCCAGGAAGCAAGAGATAATTAGGGAGGACATCAGTTTAGTTTAGATATCCTCAGTCAAAAGTACCCAGGAGTCATCCCAAGAGAAAGGGCCAAAGGACTGAGATGAGGATGGACTCAGAGAGCTGTGGGGCTTGGGGGGACTAACTTGTGGGTGGTGGCAAACATGGAAGGGGCTGGGCAGAATAAATGAGACCGCTGAGGATGAGCCTGCTCGAGGGGACGTGAGCACAGAAGGGCGGGCAGGGGAGGAAGGCAGTGTGGATGTACAAAGGAGACAGGAGGACATTCTCAGGAGAGGTGGTCAGGAGTATGGGTGCTACAGAGAAGTCCTGTCAAGGGTTACACAGTGGCCGCAGAGGTCTTCCATCAGAAGCCACACGTGACCGCAACAAGAGCAGCTTCTGCTGAGGCAATGAAAGCCAGATGACCGGCCATCTGTGAGGTCCCTCCTATGCCATGAAATTCTCTAACTTCAAAACCGGAGCCCACCATGCCTCAAAACCAAAACATTAGCAAGACCTCAAATATTAATGGGTTGCATGTTTTCTTTCAGATAAAAGGAATTTGCAAAAGAGTTAAAAATATAAAATGGTTAAAAAACATAATAGGGCCAACAAGATGTGCGCAGAAAAAAGCTGCAGCCGCCAACCCTGACAACTTGGGTTTGATCCCTAAGACCCACACTGTAGGAGAGAGCCAGCTCTCACAAGCTGCCCTCTGACCTCCAGAGGTACTATGTGTATGCATTCGCGTGTGCTCACACAAACACAAACACATACATGGGAAATCATATCACATGATCTGTTAGTGAACTCCTACCTACTTCCTGAAGCTCATCCCAGAAGAGAAAAATATCGGCTAACTCTCTGGCACACAAATCTGAGGATGAAAAACTGTTAATTCACTAAATACATTTCCAGCCCAGTAAATCTTTTAAGGGTAGCTCACCTAATCACCTTTTCAATGTGACCCTGAGGAATGTTTGACTGCAGTGTGAGCCTCTATTTCAATATGCAAATCTCTGGCATCGTTCCACCCAAGCAGATTTCCACCTGGATTTCTAAATAAGGCAAACTTGGGCTGAATTTAGCAAATTACTCTTCAATGTTATTTCTCTCATCCTGTGTGCAGTTAAAGTTGTAGAAAACATTGTTCCCATGCAATTTTGCGGTTGTGAAATGGTTCAGTCATATATGGAGAAGAGAATGTTGGTTTGGCAGTATAAAGTGGTTAAACTAGTTAGTGAGGTTCAAAATAATACCCTCAAACATGTGCTCAGGGTAAGAGGGCATTGATTTCTGTCTTCAAGTGAACACCTCTACAAGTAGTTTTCAAAATGTTAAATATCTCATATATTAATGTAGCAAAGGAGAGTTTGACATTTGAAAATTCTTCAATGTTGCTGGTGGTGCATACCTTTAATCCCAACACTCAGAAAGCAGCAGGCAGATCTCAGTGAGTTCAAGGTCAGCCTGTTCTACAGAGTGTGTTCTAGGACAACCAGAGCTGCACAGAGAAACCCTGTCTCAAAACAACAAAACAGAATGAAGATGGGAAGGAGGAAGGGAGGAGGGAGAGGGGAGGGAGATGGAGGGGGAAGAGGAGAGGGGAAAGAAGAGGAGGGGAGGGAAGGGGGGGAGAGAGGAAGAGGAGGTGGGTGGATGGGTTTAAAAATAAAAATGTAGCAGGGTCTCATTCTCGCCCAAATTGTATCTCAGCACACCAGAGGTGCATCCTAGAAGTCTCATTTTTCCCTTCACAGGAGACTCTAAAATGCGCCCTCTGCCCCACCACTTTTTGGCAAGAGTCCCAAAATCGGGGGAGCAGGAAGACCACTGTTCTTGATGGATAAACAGGGTGTGATGGAAAGGTAAGTGCAGGGAAGCAATCCCATACAAAGCCATACAAACAAGGGGACAGTGCATATCACAGGGACATCTGAAGAACAACAGACTGGAACAGCCTTAACTTTGATCCTCCACCCAGTCCTTGGCGGACATCCTGCGGATGCCTTCCCATGCCTGTGTGGGCACCTGAGCCTACCTGGAATACTCCAAGCTGTACTCACCCAGCATCAGCCTTGGGACCCATTCCCCATCAGACCACTCTCCTTATGGAAAAAGCATATGGAGATAAGCAATGGAGATAAGGGACACAAGTAGAAAAGACAGCAAAGGGCTGGTGAAATGGAGCAAGACATTCCAGAATCCACATGATGGGAGAAAAACCACACACACACACACACACACACACACACACACACACACACACACACACACACACACCCTCTCAATGGAAAGAATGAAGAATGTTTTGAAAAAATGAGTAGATAAGAGGGGCTTCCTTTTCCTTCCTTCCCTTTTTCTCAAGTAGCTCAGGCTCACCCTACTTATGTGGACAATGATGACTGTAAAAGTTTTGTTGAATTTTTGTTTTTTTTAAGTAGTGTCTTACTGTGCAGCCCTGGCTGCCCTGAACTCACTATATAGACTCTGCTGGCCTTGGTCTCAGTGAGCCACTTGCCTCTGCATCCTGAGTGCTGGGATTAAAGGCATTTGCCATCGTGTCTGTTTATTATTTCAGTATCTGCAGACCAAACCTAGGGCTTTGCACATGCTAGGCAAGCACTCTCCAAACTGAGCTACATCTCCAATCCTGAAGTAGGTACTTAGACAGGAAAATCACTGCACAGGTTTTATCCCTGCCACCCCCCCCAAATTCCTAAAGGCACATACCTACAAAATTCTCCTTGAAATCCAGTGTGGGCAGAGAACCGGAAGTGACTAGACAGACTGCAGAATGGGCGGGAGACATGCCAGCTCCAACTGATGACCCCAAAAAGCCAAGCATGAGTGGTGTTTGACGTAAGGAAGGCTGTAAACATTCCCTTATTTGTCTCCTGGGAGGCAGAAGGCAGCTTTGTAATTAAACCTGACAGAGTTCTCTCGGGGAACTAGGGGCAGGAAACTGACAGAAGAAAAGAGTCAATCTAACTTTATTAAAAATCCTGAAGCCAGACACAGTAGTGTGTGCCTGTAGTTCCTGATACTCTTACTCTGGAAGCTGGGAGGTGGGGGGTGTCACTTGAGACCAGGAGTCTAAGGCTAGCCTAAACAACAACGGGGGGGGGGGGCATGTCTTCAAAATATATGAATAGGGCTTAACTCAGTAGAATGCTGGCCTAGCACACACAAAGCCCTGGGTTTGGTCCCCAGCACCCCACAAAGCAGGTGTAATGACACATGCCTAGAATCCCAGCATTCCAAAAATAGAAGCATCAGGAGTTCAAGGTCATCCTGGGATATAAGAGACCTAGTCTAAAAATAAACCTGGGTGGGATATCTTAATCAGTTGTATTCTGCATGTGTAAACCGTAAGCCAACACAGTACAGTAATCAATGTGTATTAAATATTTTCAGTAGGAAATTACTGTACTAGATGTATACCCAAAAAAAAAAAAAATCCAAAGAACTCTGAAATAAGCATAAATCAATTCAATTAGAAAATGTTGAATCAAGGATATATTAACATTTCTACACTATCAATCAGGGTTGTTTTAATAGTAAGACACTGATTTTTTTTAATTATTATTAAGTTTGTTTTCCTACGCCATCAAAATTTTCAGGATCTGTCTGCATCAGCGTGTCATATCTCTTTCTCTCTCTCTCTCTCTCTCTCTCTCTCTCTCTCTCTCTCTCTCTCTCCCTCTCTCTCTCTCTCTCTCACCTCACCTCACCCCCACACCACCCCACCCCAGGCTCCACTTGCCTGCAACAGAGAGTGACTGTCTCACTCAGGAACCCTGGAAAGTTCCTCTACAGAGGCTAACCGAAGGAGATTGGCAAGAAAGAACCAGAAAATGCAAGCCTGTCAGCACACTCACCCTACAGGACAAGCAACCCACAGACCTTGAAAACAGCCCTGGAGGTGGGGAGGAGGGGACTGCAGCACTGAGCAACAGCAGGGGACTCAGCTCCACCCCTGCTCCACTCAGTACCAACTGACCTGGTCATTACTGCAAGCCCCTGGCCACCAGTCTCCTGCAAAGCACTAGACCTGTCCTGTCCGCTTCACCTCCGCTAACTCAAGTTCTCTTCAGAG
Organism: Phodopus roborovskii; assembly: GCF_943737965.1. Taxonomy (NCBI): domain Eukaryota; kingdom Metazoa; phylum Chordata; class Mammalia; order Rodentia; family Cricetidae; genus Phodopus; species Phodopus roborovskii. The sequence goes on from NW_026126418.1 coordinate 44,454,960, forward strand.
AGGTTTATAGCCCAGTCCACAATGACGTGTGTCCTGAGTCCCTCTGGACTCTCCTTCCCACATTTCTTACCTCAATCACAAATCCCAGCTTTCTCCAAGACTCCCGTTTCTGAGTGTACAGCTCACACCTTTGCTCTCCCGCCCGTCCTCACTCTGAACAGCCTTTCTCCTACTAGGTGTATTAGTCATCCTGAAAGCCTACCTTATCCCCACAATGCTTCCTCTGTACCAAAGACAGCACCGGCACACCCCCATCTGCCCTGGGTCAGTGTTGGTGCCATTTGCTGGACCGTTGGTTTCTGAAGGGCTAATGCAACCTGCCACCACCCTCCTGCTTCTGGAAAAAGGACAGTCAGACACAGAGAGACTCCACTCAATTCAGGCTTCCCCACTGGATTCTAGAGGGCTCCCATGACTGATTCGGGGCCTATTTCCTGGTTGTTACACCTGTCCAGGAAAACCGGTATTCCCAAGGGTGCTTTCCACGCTCACAAACACTGACAACCAGGCTCTGGCCCAAGTTGGTACCCTCACACCCCTAATGCCAATAAGGACAGGATCGTGTGTAGTCACAACTGGGCCAACAAAATCACCTTGGCAGGGCACAGGGTACTAATAGGTTTGTGTATGCAGAGGTTGAGGGGAGACCTTTCCTCCCCTTTAAATTGGTTTAATGAGGAGCTAGAAGTCATGCCCCGCCTCCATATCTACCAGAACTTCAAAGGTGAGAACAGAGCACTGGCGCTGTTCTCTGGGAGGAAACCATGCACTGATCTGGGGAAGGTTCAGTCTCCTCCACCCACTTCATATTACTGGGACCCCACAGGTGCAAACACAAGGGAGGGAACAGAATCCTCCCAGGGGACAGGTGGTCACTCCCCTACCAAATATTTAATGTTGCCTCAACAAGGCATGCCTCCACTCACACTCTCGTTAAGCAAATGTCAGGGTTTCTGAGCACCCCAGCTGCTTCCACAGCAGGCAAGGATCTTGTCCACTGCAAGACAGCACCACCTGGTGAGCAACAGCTTGTATTGTATGTCCAGGTGGCCTAGTGTGCGCTCCTCCCTCATGACCTGTCTCCTTCAGGGGATCAGACAGACCAGAGTCTTCTCCCAGCCACTGCAAGACCTTCCATTGGTCCTCTGGCGGAGCACACCTCTCCATAGAAAAGACCCACCTCTTGTGTGTGCCGTACAATTGGCCCACAAGCATCAAAGGACATCCCAGGCCCTCTGACAGAGAGACCCCAGCCTGAGGCCCTCAGACCTGCAGCAGGGTACATACACAGCACCCTTGTTCTGTGGCCTCTGCCCCACGATGAGCACCCCGCCTGTACCATTGCTTCCGGCAAGGCCTGGGAAAACATCCTTTCTGAATTTGAGACTACAGCAAAGGCAGAGGTGGAAATTACAGAGGGCGGAAGGGAAAGAGCTTCCTTAGAGGAGAGGGACCGCCCCTACAGCCTGTTTTTTGTGGTGATGAGATCACAGTCGGCAGATTCTGTATCTGGTCCTACATGGGTCTCCACTGTAATTACAGTATGGAAAAGGAGAGGCCGAGGAGACCAGGGGAATCTGAGTGGTGCTTGAGAAGTTACTTATTACTACAGTCAGACTGCCTGCTGTACTCAAACAAAAACTATGCCTTGGGATTTTTGTCCCTCAAAACCAACTTTAGATTAGGAAAAACAAAACAAAACCAAAAGGAGCATGGAACATTTTACTAATCTGCTTCAAATCCCCTCCATTCAAAAATGTTTTCAGTACACAGAACAATATTTATACCCAATAACAGTTTTAAAGTAAGCATTATGTCATGTGACATTCCATTATAAAATACAGAGTTTGATAAAAAGCAAGTTTCTATGAAACTTGAAACTCAAGTCCATAGAGCAGTGTGGTTCTCAACCTGTGAGTCATGACCCCCTTAGGAGTTTGCACATGAGGTATTTTATAATAGAAAAATTACAGCTGTAAAGTAGCAATGAAATAACTGTATTAAAGGGCTGCCGTGTTAGGAAGGTTGAGATTCCAGCCACCTTTTACCAACATTTAATTTTCAGAGCTAATTTCAAACTGACTTCCATTTTTATTTGTTTTGTTTTTGCTTTGGTTTTTCAAGCCAGTGTCCCTATATATTCCTGTCTGGCCTGAAATGTACCATGTAGACCATCACACTAGCCTCAAACCGTGACCCTTCCTGCCTCTGTCTCTCAAGTGCTTAGATTATAAATCACAATCTACCATACCCAGATTTCCAACTAACTTCTTAAAACTAAAGGCTGGCCTGGGGGTACATGCTTAGAATCCAGCACTCAGGAAGCTGAGGAAAGGAAAATCACATGTCCAAGGCCTGACTGGACAACAAACAGTAAGTGTGAAGCTAGCCTGGGAAACATGTCAAGACCCTACCTCCAAATAAGACATTAAAACTGGGCTGATGAGATGGCTCGGTGGTTAAAGAGGCTTGCTGCACAATGTGGAAACCTGAGTTTGATCCCTGGAAGTCACACATGGAAAGATTAGACTCCATTGTCTTCTCTGACCACCATGCACATACTGTAGCATACCCCACCCCTCCACACAATAGGAAACATGTCTGCTAATTCTTTAAGCATAAAATGGGCTGGGAACACAGCTCAATGGCACATTGCCTGCTTAACATGTATTAGAAAGGCTGCAGGTTCAAGCTCCAGTATACCAGATTTAATGCTTTTGAGAAGAATTACTAGGGCTTATCTATTGCTCACCACTCTCTTTCAAAGTTATGTATCCAGTAGACGTAGTCATCCCAAAACCCCCACTTTTCTTTTTCTCTCAAATATTATCCTACGACTGCCCCCTCGCACCATAAAACAGAAGGCACTACATACATTCACGAACTGAACCATGTCATCACTGGGCCCTGAAGATAGTTCTAGGGCTATAGCTCTGAATAACACTGACCAGAAGGCAGAGGTGCAGAGCGGTTCAACAACAGGACAGAGGCCAGAGTTCAGACAGAGGTTCAAGTCACACTCAACTGCAACCAGGGAAACAGTACCCCAGACCTCTTAAAACAAATTAAGCAAGCCCCAGTTTCTGTTGTGACATGAGTGATGGCGCTTAATAGAAAGCAGGCTCAGCTAACAGCAGGACGGGGAGGAGACCTTTTGTGGGAATTCCTCTGACATTTGTCGCTTAAGTGGCAAATGACTTTTTTTTTTTTCTTTTTTTTAATAGCGCTTATTGTTTCGCCCACACTGATCTCAAACTCCTGGGCACAGATCCTCCTGCCTCAGCATACCATGTACTCAGGACCACAGGCAGGTGTCACCAAGTCCAGGGGCAAAGGTCATTATTTTCCACTTCAAATCTTGCGAAACTTTCTTTTCCTTGAGATAGGCATCCTGCTAGCCCTACAGGGAGATGGCTTTCCACCCTAACACCTCCTATTTTGGATTTCCTGGGGAGTTTTCTGATGTTCAGAAGAATTGAAAGAGAATCTTTAGTTACAGGGTTAACACTAGTGTACTTCATCAGCTTGACTTAACCAGATCCTCATAGGTAGGCAGGAGTGCCAACCACTACCCTTGACCAAGGGCCAGAATGTTTACTTTGTCCTCTTAAGGATGGTGGGGGAAACCCACACCTCTGAAAAGTTGAAAAAGCAAACAGACCTGAGAAAGGAGTGGAGAAAGACAGAGTGGGTAACTTCAGAGTGCTGGGGTAGGTGCAAGGTGTGGCTGGAATAGAGACAGAAGAGGCCACTGATGAGTCCTGTATAAACTGTCTCTAAATCTGGTTGCCCTGGCAGGCAGGAAATAAGGGCGAGCAGTAAGTTCGGAGCTGTCTGCAGAGAACACTCCCTCTCTGGGCTCCTGAAGAGGTGAGAAGTGACTATACTGATGGTTTCCTGCAGGAAGGGAGGGCCAGCCCAGCCACGGCTCATTCTGACCTCATAAGTAGGGTTCCTTTAGCTGCCCACTCTCCACCTGTCCCTGTCTTACTTGAATGCCTCTTTACAGATTTCTGTTTCTCCTAGGGGAAACCTTTGCCTTGCCCATCTTTTATTGGTGTTTCTAACTTGTACCCAGAGTGACCTGGCTATTCTAAGACACCATCACAGCCGCCGATCCTCAGAGCTAGAATCCAAGTGTCTGCATTTCAGTCACAGTCAGTCAGAAATCATTATCATTCCTCCTCTGAAATGAGCTGTGCAATCTTCCCCCTAACACCTACACTTTCCCAGTGATGGTGCCCTGGACTCCCTCTCCTCCTCCTCTTCCCTCCTCCTCAGACTTCTGATAGCTCCACTGGATCTCCAATATAGAATGAATGGCCCTTCAAACTCAAATGTCACTTGGGTCCCAGCCCTCTTGATTCCAAATTCCTGACTCACATCACACAACAGGCACCCTTGATGCAGGTCTGAGGTCTGCTAATTCGATCTACTTTTGATGACAAGGTCCATGTCATCACACATAAAGACCCATGGATTTCCAGAATACTGGGTCAGAAAAGGCCTGTGCCTTTTCTTGGGGTGTGAATTGCTCTTAATCCACACTTCTCATCATCCGATAAAAATGTTCATTTTTTTTCCATGATAAAATTGAATTGGGCACTGATGAGAAGATGCTGGTAAGACAACACTAGGGAAGTCTGACAGCTGAAAATCCCTCTTAGTTTTCAGAGTTGCCAGAATCCAGGACTAAACTCACCAGAGTACAGCAAAGGGGTTCCCAACCTCTAGCCTACACCTCTTTCCAGACCCACCCTTCCAGCCAATTCACCTCCTTTGGGATACAACTCTCACAGGAGGAAGTGTTTGGTTTCCCGAGCCACTGGCAATTAAGAGGGTTACAGACTTTGCTGAACACAGGGCTACAGTTTGGGGTGGAAGCCATGTCCTTCTTCCTTCTGGATTGCACTACAGCCTGTGGCTCCATCAGCTCAATCTGTCCTGGAGTAAGTCCTGGGGCTTTAGAACCCTGGGGGAGGCAGCCTTTAAATGAGTGTGTTTTAAGACAGTCTTCCAAAGTCTGTAAAGACAGTATTTTTCCTGCTTTGAGGTTAATAATAAAATGGGTTGACATACTAGGGTTCTGTGATCAGTGAGCCAAGTGGCAACTACCTGTATGGAACCTGCATCGAATACAGAGAGTCAAGCAATAAACTCAGCATTGTTGTACAAGGGCAAGTGTGGGCTTACCCTTGCACTAAAAGAATAGCTTTGGCCATTCGTTACCTATTCAGAGTGGACCTAGTGTGTGACCTGATAGACAACAGCATTCAAAAGCACTGAGTTGTTTTAGACTTAATGAAGAAACTACTGCAATATGCTTAAGCTGGTAGTTCTCTGTAAAAATGAGACTGCATACTTACAAACCAGGGGTTACAGTGCACACTATCCTGGGTCTAAGAAGCTGAGGCACAGGAGGATCATAAGCTCTGGGCCAGCCTGGACTGCTAAGATCCTATCTCAAAATGAGAAATAAAATCTGCATCTGCTCCTATATTTAAAAACATAATTCTCAGTATTGTTTCAAACTTATTAAACATGATCCTTACATTCTAAACACCAAGCATTTACAAGACAAGCAAGAACAACCAACTGCGCCAGACACTGAGAACTGCTCAGCTGAGGTCCAGGCAGCAGAGATTCCAGGCCTGGTCTGCTGTTTTCTGTGTCTACAGCCCTTCCTTTCCCCAGCCAAACCTTAGCCCTCGATCCCACCCATCCCTTCCTGGCTCAATCCAGTGGGAATTTCTGCACTAGAGATTTAAATAGCCCCTGGCCAGTCATTAGCCCATCAGCAAGCCCTGACTGTGTCAGCTTCTTTCCTGTAATGCACAGGCCTAACCCACCCTTTACCTTAGTTCTGATAAGGAGCCTGGAACTCTCCCTAGATAACCTGTCAAGTCCCCAGGGGCTGAGGCACTACCTTGCTCTTAGCTTTTGTCTAGGTAGGACACTGGTAGTTACACTGAATCCACATGGCCAGAGTAGGTCAGGGAACACAGGGTGTGTCAACCCACTCCCACCGACAGGGCCCTCAGGATCCCATCCAGGCCATTCATCCTGAAGACCCCTGCCCTTCTCTTCTGGAACAAGGACTTCCTCTCAGCTGCAGACAGGCCTGCTGTCCCCACCCCTGGGCAGGGCATTCCAGGCCCAAAGCTTGGCACTGATTAGGAAATGACTCATCACAAAGTGCTGAGGGGGCCTCTGGCTATGATACAAGTAAGTCATAAGATCTGGATCCAGCTATCCCAAGGAAAAAAAGAAAGAGACAGACAGGCAGGCAGACGGACAGATGAAAAATAAAACCCCAACAATAAAATCGAAGAAAAACACTTCCTTGTGCTGAGAACCCCATGCTGGCCTTGGGTGAGCTGAAAAGGCTGCACCCAAGCCCACTAGCTGTAAGGTAAAAGCTGAAAACTCAGAGACAGAACTACAGCTGTATGGGCTAAGGACGCCAAACGGGGCCGGCTTTCCACAGACAGTTTCAAAGCCATGGGTGGCTGAGACAGGAGAATTCCTACAAGGTTCAGGCCATCTAGGCTAGGGATTGACAACCCAACCAAAACCAAACAAACTAACAGAAAAGCCAATATTAATGTTGCAATATCAAACTTGTACACAATACGCATAGTGGCTAACACCTATAATTTCAGTACTGGGGAGGCTGGGGCGGGAACATTGCCCTGAATTCAAGACTAAACTTGAGTTAAAGTGTGGCCTTTCCCCCATGTGCACCCCTGCACACACACAGAGAGAAGGAGAGAGATGCTGCCATCCAAAGCCATATACGGGCAAAGCTAACTATACATATAAGCTTATCAATATTCCAAAATTTCTGACTTTCAAAGCTAGCCTGTTGCACTGTCTTACGCTTGAGAACTAAAGAAAAACAGTCACTGCTATGTGCTGGGCAGAGCTTATTTTGTAATCTCCAAGGGTTTTCTGCTTTCTACCTGGACCTCTCCTTGCTTGGTTTTATAACTTTGATCTTATTAAAAATCCAGAAAGCCCAACCATGCAGTTTTTTCACTCCTGGGAAGAAAGTATACAGTCATTTGAAAACCAAAAGCAGTGTCAACACTTACTTCCTCAATGACACAGCTGCTGCCGGAGACCAGCAAAGAGAAGGGCTTTCTTTACTGCCAGATTCCCTCCCAAATAATTCCCAAGGTCAAAAAATAAGGCCTGAATTCAGTAACACAGACAACCAACCTATGATGAAGCATACAAGTACATACAAGCTACTGGCAAAGAGGCTGTTAATGACTCTAGGCAGAAGAGAACCCCCTACCGCCATGGTAAACCATGAGTAAGAGCACAATGAAGCCACTTCAAACCTGGGGATGGGGGACCGGGGAGGGACAGAGAGAATATTCAGCAATCCTCTTGAGTTATCAATCCAAACAAACAGAAATCAGGAAATGATTACTGGTTTGTACCTAGCTACTTTTCTTATACAACCCAGGTCTATCTGCCTAGGGCTGGCACCACCCAGAGTGGACTGGGCGTTCCCATATCATTAAACAAGAATGTACCCCCAAAGGCATGACCACAGGATGATCTGATGAAGGCAGTTCCTCAGTTCAGGCTCCCTCTTCCCAGGTGACTCTAGTTTGGATCAAGTTGACAAAAACAAACTAGTACAGCTATCTATGTACATTTAAATGAGGGCCCTAAACTGGCCCAAGCCAAGAAGCTATGCAAGGGGACAGCTTTCAAAGGCTGGAGCTGTGGGTGCTGAAGACCACCTCCATGTATGCTTCCAAATCATCAGCTGCTAAACACTGAGGCAAATCACCGAAACCGGTCAGCATGTGGGAGGGCTGAGGGGTGGGGTGAGGTGCAAGAGCAGGCATGCACACACGTGCACACATGCAGTGTTGTGTGGGGGCTATGGAATCACCTTCCACAGGGACCACTCTGATGGTAAATGATCTGAGGAACACCAGATAAACTACAAAACACTTGTAAAGGGAACAAAAAACACAGAAACATGCTAGTAAAATACTGGAAATGAACCCTACAGATGATATGCTTTAGTTCAGATCTGAAATGTCCCAGTGGACTGTGGATAAAAGGTTGTTCCTCAAGATGGTGAAGATGGTGTTGTCTTCCCAAGGGAAGGGAACCTTTCCAAGAAAGGCCATGCTGGGTAGAGGTGGTTTTTTGGTTTGTTTGTTTTTGGTTGGTGTGTGTGTGTGTTTGTTTTTGGTTGGTTGGTTGGTGGGTGGGTGGGTGGGTGGGTGGGTGGGTGTGTGTGTGTGTGTGTGTGTGTGTGTGTGTGTGTGTGTGTGTGTTTTAAGTACATTGGGTACATGACCATGAGGAGAATGGTGGGAACCCAGCCTCTTTTTCCTGACCAGGAGGTGAGCATTTCTGCTCCACCTCACATGCCTGCCGAGATGGGTTAACTCATCAGAAGCCTACAGCTCATCTTGTCCTGGAACCTCTTGGAGTGTGAGACAAATAAGCCATTTGTGCTTTTAGGTTCATTATCCCAGGTATTTCATTATAGTGATGGAAATTTGGACTGGATGGTAGATGCGCATCAGGGACTCGTTCTCATTTTACTGTGTGCCCACAGCATGGGGATAGGAAGCTTTATCAATTGGAAATGAATACTATTTACAAATAAAATCACATATGCATAGGATCTGTTCTAAGCTGCTGGTATATAGAAAGGGGAAAGATATAGGTCAAAGATGACAACGTTGCAGTTATGAAGAATGAGTAAGCCTGGAGATCTAAACAGCATGAGGATGATTGCTTATAATAATATAATATACAGACAGTTTTCAAAGGACTGCCTCTTATGTATTCTTACCACAAATCATAGCCTGAGAAGAGCATTGCTAGGCAACTTCATCACTGTGTAAACACCAGAGTGGACCTAGAGAAACTAGGTCATATAATGAGATGCTAAATGCAAGGTATGGGAGGCTGCTCCAGGCATAACAGGGAACTTTTTATGAGTAGAGCATTACCTTTTTAATATTAAAAAGTTTTCTATAAAATGGTACACTACACATAAGAGTCTCCATGAACTTTTTTACCTTTCTACACTGGCATCACCACAAAAATGAGTTGTGTTTTCTACTTATCAGCCACTATGCATCACTAAGCAAAAGGACAATTTTTCAGTACCATTGTAGTCTTACAGGACCACCATGGTATTCGCAATCAGATATAAACCAAATATGATTACATAGAAAGTGACTCAGATCAAACTTCATGCTGCTCATGTTAGACAGACGAGGAAAAATAAATTACTCGAAACACCCATACACAAACTGTGTATAAGCTCAGCAAAATGTTGATGCCTGCAGCTGGCCAGTGAGTATGTACATGGACTTAGTTACATGCTTCATGCTTACAGATTTGTGTTATTTCCCCGCGATGACCTTTTAAACCTCAGGGCATCCCCCTCCCATTTGGTATAAGTTTGTTACCCAAATCCTAGCCACCTCACTACACGACACAGATCCTTGTAGTGTACCAGGAATATACTAATTTCTCCTGACAGCTCCTGTTCACCCTCTAACAGCCAATGTTACTCCACAAAGACTGTTTGCTACAAAGATGAGGCTTGCTTCAATTTCCCACGTGTTCTCACTAAATCCCACTCCCCTCACTCTCAATCTCCTGTGGCATTACCTTGTATTTGCATGTAAGCCAACTAGCCTCCTAGGACAGGAAAGGGGGATTCATTTGTTTCATTATCACATGCCCGGGATGTGGTATATAGTATGTCACCTGATAAATTATGGGAAACACAAACAAGGCCTAGCTAGCCTGGGGTTACTACAAACCACAAGTGTTGTCCTGTCAGTGGGTATGGAGGTCTCTCAGGCTGTACAAAATCATCCTGAGGTGGGGCTTTGATTTTTTCATATACATAGCCACTGACTCCCGATGATATGACTTGGGAATTTTCCCACTTCCTGGAGGTGTGAAATTGATACAAATTCAGTAGAAACCATACTTGGAGCTAAATTTGGACTTTTTCCCAGGCTCACAGCATGTGTTCTCTCCATGCTGGGCAGTGAGTGCATTGACCCACAGTTCCCAGTCACATGGCCCTGAGGTCAGCAAGCATTCTACAGCACACTATGATGCCAGTATTTGGGGGTATTGTGTTTCGCATTTTTGCATCCCACTGTGTCTACTCAACACTCACCTGTGTGTATACAAGAGACACTCAACACTGCATTGCAAAAAGGGCTTGTGTTAGATGATGATGCTGCCTACTAACACAGTGTTCTGAGTATGCTAAAGGCAGGGGGAGGGGGGCGTAACGGAGCAGTAATCCCAGTGCATCTATCTCTTGGGAGGTTATAACAGGCTAATGAAGATGCTGTCTCAAAAACAGTAACACAGCAAAGCAGACAAGACTAAGCTAAGAAGCTTGGTAGAGGCAAGTGTACTCATTACCTGGGTTTGTCAGGTTATGATCCCGTAAAAAGCTGAGGGGCACTGGAAATTTTCTGAGAAAAGTCAAGGAATCTTAAGTTCAGCCATCCCTTCTACTTTAAATTCCGTTGTATTCTGTTAAAGTTAAATTAAATAAAATTTACTATCTTAAACCATCGGAATGGCTCAGTAGTTAGAGGCGCCTGCCATTCGAGCCTGGAAAACCCACGTTTAAATACATTAAAAAAAAAAAAAAAAGGAAAGAACCGATTCCTACAACGTTGTCCTCCATACACATACCACGGTATACACACCCACACACTCATTATGTACGCACTCAATAATAATAATTTTTAATTTAAAATGATCTTGTTTTAAATGCCTGCGTTATAGTTCTATGATTTTAAAAGTATCCACAAAAGGCAGGTTGCTGGTTAACAAGAATTGTCTTTGTTTTTTGAGACATGGTTTCTCTGTGTAGCTTTGGCTACTCACTCTGCAGATCAGGCTGGCCTTGAACTCCCTGCCTCCCAAGTGCTGGGATTAAAGGAGTGCACCAACAATGCCTGGTTAAAAATAACTTGTTTTTACATTTTGTCTATTGAGAAAGAGTGTGTGTGTCCATGTTACACCACGTATGGAGACCAAAAGGAAACATGCAGGACTCAGCTTTCTCCTGCCATGTAGGTTCCAGGGATTCAACTTAGGTTACCAGGCTTGGCAGAAAGTACTTCTACCAACTACGCTACACTTCCCATCCAAATTCTGAGATGGGATCTCATAGTCCAGGCTGCCCACAAAAAGCGTGGATGATTTCCTGTTGAGTAGAAAGGGTACCTTGCCTCCACCCTCCCCACTGCCGAGCTCTGAACACCAATGACTCTACCAAAACATAGGCCACCATGGCCAGTTAAAAACAGGGTTGGAGATTGAACCTAGGGTGTTGTGAATGCTAGGCAAGCATTCTATCAGCTGAGCAACATGGTCACATTTGGTACAAAGTGGTGTGATAAAGCCACTTACCACCCTTCCAAAAAGTAAATAATCTCTATCCAGCCCATCCAGGCTACATATACGATCAACCTATTAGCCTTCTGGTAGCTGTCTACATAATCAGATCAACTACTATGTTTCCGGTATATCATTTACTTGTTCTATATTATTAGTCACTGTTAATCCCTTCTGTGCTAAATGTGTCAATTAACCTTTGTTATTGCAGGTATGTATGCACAGGGGAAAAGCACAGTATATTCAGGGCTCAGCATTCTCCAGTGCTTCAGATACTCACTCCAAGTCTCAGAGTGCACTGGGAGGTTAAACATGAATAAGCTTCTCTTGAAAATGTGTGAGCCCTCAAGATAAGGGCTACTACATTAAAAGGTGAGGAAGTGGTCAAGCCATGAGGGCTCTAGCTTAGGGCCTTAATAAAGAATTGAAGGGATACCCTAAGCCCCCTTGCCTTTCTACTCTCAACATCTGAAAAATGCAGCAACAAGCTGTCGTCTTACCAGACTGCAGGCACTGGAGCGTGGATTAACTAAGCCTCAAAACTATAAGCAATATTACCTAGTCTTCATTATTTTGTGTAGTAACATGAAGGGACTGAGACATAACCATTTAAAATATCTAGAACAGCTCAGAAGCTGTTGAGTGATAACACATTGTCACACCTAAAAAAGCCTATCTTTTTTAGATAGATGTATGTGTTCAAGGGCTTCTGACTGCCAGACATCTGAATGACCTTTGACTGCTCCTGTAAATCAGATGGCCCTGAACAGTTTCATGTGCAAAATCAATACATTGAATTACACATGCTCAAATCCTTCCCGTGCTAGAATTCAGCATATATTCAAATTCTTAAATGATTGACTCCACAATTAAATTCTTAAATGATTGACTCCACAATTAAAGGAAGTGGTTAGCATGCAGTGACCATGTCATGAAAGCTAGCAGCTGGTATTAAAATAGGGACAGGAAGGTATGGATGTGTTACACACTGCATACATTTCGGTTTCTTTGGTGAGGCTTTTTCTAAAGGAGAGGGAAAAAACACTTTAAAGTCTTATTTTAATCAGCACTGTTAAATCAAAGAAGCCCAAAATGAAACAAACTGCAAAGCCCTACATGAAAGGACATGAGCCTCTCAAAACCGACTGGCTTTGTTTTGTTTTAAATTAGACTTTTAGTGAACTCTTGGCAGCACTTGGGAAGGAATCAAGATTGCTCTAGAGTCATCGTTCAGATTTACTAAAAACTGCTATGTCTGAGTTGCAGCTGAGGGTGCCAAGAGCAGTAGGCCTCTCCCTGGAGGAAACGACAGCAGGGGTGCAAACTGTCCTGGGTTCTGGATGAGAAAAAAAAAAAAAGCTTATCTGAAACCCGCAGAGCAAAAGCCTCAAACTAGTGGGTCCCAGAGACTCTGTCTGGCGGCACGCTTTGTTTTGTCTTTGGCTGAATTAGGCTGTCTGTGCTTAGCAATTAGGAGGCCAGAAGTGGGAAAGGGTTTCTAGCTGCTGTTGAAAATGTGCAAGGACCAGCAGTACCACTCCTGCAACATTGAGGGTATTTATTTGCGAAGCTCTCTTAGCCCCTGTACCAGGACACAGGATCAGAGGCCTCCAGGGCTGGCCTACCTAGCTTCCCATGGCCTAGTCAGCTGCACCTAGAAACAGCCAGGCTTTGGAGCTAGAGCCCCACCTTTCACATACAAGCTAGGTCATTGTCTTAAGGGCATGATTTGTCTTCAGCTTCCTGTGTGCAAAATTGGGATATCCGTGACTGTTTCTTCTGGTGTGAGAGTAAATGTGTTATTACCTGCAAAGTGCTTGGAGCCCAGTCTGACACACAGTAACTGCTCCATCAATATTAGAGGTTACTACTACCTTCTGGCCCCTGGAGGAATGAAGAGTTTCAAATTTCTGTCTCGGAACTTTAATATTCCACAGTGACCCGCCAAATTATTTTATGATTTAAAAAGAAATTGCCTATGGTGAAAGCTGTACAGATATAACTTAAGGATAACGAGAGGCGCAGACACAAAGGGACAAACGCATGGCTCCAGGGGATGAGGTACCTAGACTCAGCAAATCCATACCTTCAGAAAGTAGACAGAGGTCACTGACACTGGAGGCAAGGTGATGAGCGGCTACTGCTCAAAGGAAACAGAATTTGTCTTTGAGCTTATGAGAAAATTCTGGACATGGATGGTGGTGCTTATAAAAACACAAATTCATTTAATGCCATCAGATAACAAACTTAAAAAGGGTTAAAAGTAAACTTTATGTCTTACATATGTTACCATAATTCTTTTGTTTTATTTTGTTGTTTTTCTGATAGGTTATAGACATGCTTCACCATACCATGCCCATACTTTGTTTTATGTTACATTTGTTTGTTTGTTTGTTTGTTTGTTTGTTTGTTTTCAGAGACAAGGTTTCACTGTGAAGCTTCTAGCTGTCTTGGAACTCGCTCTATAGACCAGTCTGGCCTCGAACTCAGAGATCCACCTAGGCCTGCCTCTAGAGTGCTGGGACTAAAGGAGTGTGTTGCTGCCCTCACCATACACCACCCAGTTTGATTTGCTTTTTCTTGTTGTTTTCTATCTCCCTCCCCCTCTCTCTCAGGCAGGGTCTTACTATATAGCTTTGGCTAGCCTGGGAGCTGTTATGTACACTAGGTTGGCTTCCAACTCAGAGAACTTTCTATCTCTGTCCACTGAGTGCTAGGGTAAAAGACATGTGCCACCATATCTCAAATTTTTTTTACAAAAACAATTACTCTAGCCTACATAATTTGATCCGCAGCAATTAGCTGAAATTAAGGTATTACCATTTCTAAGACACTCAACTCCACTATAAATTTATGGTCTCAAAACCCATATACCACATATCCCTTAATATGTTTGGGGAGGGGAGAGCATTTAGTACTCTAACAGCTATGTTCACAACAAAAGCCTTTCCCTTGGATCTGGGTTGTATGAGAAGGAAATTGTGGCAAGCACAGTATGAGATAAGACCAACTTTTAGTGCCTGTCAACTTTTATAGGACTGCCTGCTCCTTCACTATCAGCTGTTAGGGATTTCCCTTTTTTTCTCAACAAATAAATGGAGGGCCTTCCAGTCAGATGCCACATAACTGGATGCTCTGAACTGTGGGATACTGAGCAAACCCAACAGAGAGAGACTTTTGGTCCAGGCCTGTTCTATAATAATATTCAAAAGGCAAACAGATACTAAGAGGCAGCTATAAACAAAATACAAGGAAAGTCACAAATCACTTAAATTGGTGTTCATGGATTTACAAGATAGATGCCTTAGTTAGGTTTTTATTGCTGCCACAAAACACCATGACCAAAAAGCAAGTTGGGAAGGAAAGGGTTTATTTGGCTTACACCAGCATTGCTGTTCATCACTGAAGGAAGTCAGGACAGAAACTCAAACAGGGCAGGATCCTGGAAGCTGATTCAGAGGCCATGGAGGATGCTGCTTACTGGCTTGCTTCCCCTGGCTTGCTCAACCCACCTGCTTATAGAACCCAGGACCAGCAGCCCAGGGATGGCACCACACATCATGGGTTGGGCCTCCCCCATTGATCACTAATTGAGAAAAATGCCTTCCAGGTGGATCTCATGAGAGCATTTCCTCACCTGAAGCTCCTTCCTCTCTGATGACTCTAGGTTGTGTCAAGTTGACACACAAAACCAGCTAGTACACAAGAGTATACTACCATGCCCAGATTGCCAAGGTCTTTACATTTCTACATGCCACAATTTTCTAAGGTGTCTATCTTTTAAAGAAAAAAAAGAAAGAAAGAAAGAAAAAGCAAATTTAAAATTACTTTGAGAAGAGTTTACTAGTATATATAAATTAGTTATATCCTATATACATTGTATATTTCCACAAATTTCCTGGATCCATCACAAAGCTAGCTAGCTAGCTTTCTTTCTTTTTTTCTTTCTTTCTTCCTTTCTTCTGAATAGGACCTCGCTATATAGTCTTGGTTGGCCTGAAACCAGCTATGTAGAGTAGGCTGGTCTTGAACTCACAGAAATCACATGCCTCTGTGGCCCAAATGCTAGGATTAACGTATATGCCACCAGACTGGGCTCAAGACCTTCATTTTCTTTTATTGTTTTGGGAGTCTTTTGTTTTTCAAGTTACTGCTTTTCTGTCTGTCCTGTAGTCTATAGACCAGGCTGGCCTCAAACTCAGAGACCTGCCTGCTTCTGACTTCCCGGTGCTGGCATTAAAGGGGTGCACCACCATGCCTGGTGTGAAACATTTAATTCTTAACATTAACAAAGAGAATCATTGTCCATGATTTTATAATCTTGAATCAGGCTGACTCCAAGGAAAAACTTCTCTGCCCACAGGAATTAAATAAATTAGTGTCTTTGGGACATAAATGAATTTTTGTTTGTTTGCTGTTTATTTTTCAAGACAGTGTTTCTCTGTGTAATCCTGGCTATCCTGGACCTAGCTCTGTAGCCACTGCTGGCTTCAAACTCACAGAAATCTGCCTGCTTCTGCCTCCTAAGTCTTGGTTTCAAAGGCATTAGCCACCACTGCCTAGCTATAAACAATTCTTTTAAATACTAGCAAAATTCAAATGACACGGCACATGGTTCATCTCCTAAATACAGCACAGTGAATGCCTATCTTCTATCTTGGAGACAAGTCCTGGTACCTCCATCCCGTGACTGCCTGGATTGAAAGCACTGAGATCCAAATGGATTTATATCCTACAGGAAAAAAATCTTGAAATAGTGATCATTTTCCCCTGTGAAAGCACAAAACATGAATAAATAAATACAATTTAAAAGTTGCAAACAGACTAAAAGGAAAATGATCACAGGCAAAGTATACTCTATTTGTCCTCTTTAAAAACCAGTGTGCATCAAACAACTACTTTTATACTCCACAGAGCAAACAGGGAAAAGACAAATGTTTAAAATTGATTGAAAATTATTGCCATCAAAGACTTGACATCCATCTATAAGTCAGCAGGGAAGAAAATAAAGAAAGGAGATATGCAGACATAGATATAGGAAGAAACTGGCCTTCTTGCCCAAGTTGCAAATATTACCAAGTGTTTACTAAACAATGGGGAGAAGCACTGGACAGGAGATCAAGCTCAGAACCCTGCCACTGGGGTTGACAGGTTCTTCCCATTATAAACGCTGAAGTCCCACATCAGGGCAGTGCAGAACAGGACCTTCTTTACAGACAGAACTGATATAGAGATGTTATCATCATAAAAGCAGGAATTTGGATATAGATACAGACACCTAGAAACCAGAGAGGCTTTGAAAGAATGGATCCTTTTTCTGCAGGACTCAGAGGGAAGCAGCCCTGCCCACACCTTGATCTTGGAGCTCTGCCTCCCACGACTAAGAAAGTGACTTTCTGTTGTGAAGGCACACAGTTTGAGGCATTTAGCTGTAGCTGCATGTTTGCATGCCCTGGGTTTTAGCTCCAGCTGTCAAAAGTCACTGTGTATGACTGTACAAAGAGCCTGTGCAGCCCAGTCTGCAGGTGCCTCCCCATCACACAAAGTGTTCACAAGGCAGCCCAGGTCCATAAACATCAGGGCAGTTGTAAGCACTGTTTCAGCCTTGGTGGGGCTACAGGAGAAACCTCAGCCTCTCTGCCCTTTCTTGTAAAGATCATCCCAGCTCAGTAGCATGGGCAACAAACAGCACTATGTGACTTAATGAACTACTATAAACCATGACAGTAGGAAATACTTTATCATTCAACAATAAAAACTCATTCAATTCTTAAGACAGGCTTCTTCCCAAGATCAATAGCAAGTTAGTGAAGTTAAGACAGTTACGACGGGTTATCTTGTCCCCTCTCAGGAGACCATTTCACTGCAGGAAGATGATGTAATGGCTGGATTTGTCCACCAAACAATATACTATGCCTTCAATATGTCAGCCTGTTTCATCTCCCTAAATACATAATTGATTTTCAACATTTTATGCTCCAGTTACCACCCCAAAGCAGACTGGGACAAGTTCATATTTCAACCGCTTCTTTTTTTAAAGTACAAAAGGAGTGATCAGGACAAGTAATAAATTGTTTCCAGTTTTTCTTGGAGGAGTGATTTGCTCATGACCTTCTCTGGTTTCTCTGTTACTGACTTACATATCCCTCATGCATGGGTCCTGGCTACAACATGCATGCATCCTGGCTACAGAGGCATCGCCAACAACAGAAGAATTGCCTTTCTATTTAAACACTGACAAAGTAGCCACTGACATTCCTCAAACAGAATTAGGACCAATGTCAAATAAAAATTAAAAGTTTAAACTTGCCTTCAAAAAAAAAAAAAAAAAGTAGAGCTATATATTTGGGTCATTTTATTTTTAACCACAGTCTCCTAAATGACCTGAATATCCTAACATCCATTCTAAATGACAAGTTTTGTAATTCTTATGAATAATTTAGTCGGGCAAACTTGCTTTACTTGCTGTTGAATAAAAATGCTGCTTCAGAAATTGACAAACCAGTTGTCCACAATATATTTTAGTATGAATATTTTCCATTCAATCTAGAAAAAAAAAAAAAAAGTGAAGGAAGAAGGTACTTTAAAACTGGGTCTTTGACATGGTGGAGACATCAACAACCATAACATCAGGAAATATGAAAGTAATTTCATGTCCTCAAAGCATATGTTTGCTTGCAGTACAGAGAGACACCGCTAACAGCACAACCACATACGATGACTTTCCACCAGTGCTTGAGATCAAATCCAAGGCCTCACACATGCTAGACAAGCATGACACCCCAGCTGCATCCTCAGTGCCGGGACTTCCCAAAACGACCGAATATGACGCACCAGGATATTTATTCTGACTTATATATACTAAATAGAAACCACAGCGGCCATCAGCCTTGACAGTAGCTATAGGGTGACAGTTTTTATGCTGTAGTTTTAATCCACCTTCACTTTTACAAAAGCTTGCGTCTCTGGTAAAAGATAATATTTACGCAGAATGATGTTGGCTTTGAGAAACAGTAGAGGATTTGTTCCTGGGAACGGGAGTCAGTCTGGGTCCTGTTTTTTTCACAGAGAGTTCACACTAGCTCACCATCTGGGTCTCTTTCTGGGGCCACCACTTCTGGAAGCCACTTACTAATTCATGAAGTATGGGAACAACACTGAGAGGTGGGAGGAAGCCTGTCCCTCCCTGGCAGCCAAGCTCTCTCCTAAAGCACCCACTGAAGTCCTGGTACAGCTTGTGGTTTCGTGACAATGGCCTCCAACATGGGGCAGTGAGCAGCCAGGCCACCTGATTTGTCCAAAGGAGGTATTGAAAGCCTAATCTCCAAATCCTTATGCTAATGCCATTTGGAGGAGGAGCTTCAGGAAACTAAATTTAGGATTAGATGAAGTCATCAGGGTAGAGACATTTGAGAGATCTTTATAAAAAGAAGAGAAACCCAAACCAACAAGTTTGCATGAGATACTCTTTGCTGTGTTTTTTAAAAGATGTTTTAAAATGTTACTCTGATTTACATGTGTGTATGTACATGAACCTGCTTATCTATATGTGCACCGTATGTGTGCACCACCTGCAGAGGCCAGAAGAGAGCATGAGAACTCCTAGAAGTGGCGTTACAAGTAGTTATGATCTGCTTGATGAGGATGCTGGCAACCAAACCCAGGTCCTCTGCAAATGCAGCAAGTGTTCTCAACCACTGTGCCCTTTGCTGTGCTCTGCTGCTGCAAAGGGGCCCTCACCAGATGCCAGGCCATCTCCTGAGTAAAGCCATCTCCTGAATGACTAGCCTCCAAGAGCCAAATGAACGTATTTATATGTTATCCGGTCTTGAGTGTTTTGTTATTGTTAACAGAAAACCAACCAAGACAACATAATTAAAATAATAATTATTATTATTAAAATAAATTAAGGTACATTCTTCATCTGCTTTCTCTGGCCATTTAAAAATTTTAAAAATACAACCTGAACTCAGTATGCCTTCTCCCCACTTTTATCTCAGAAATGTCTCATTACCTCAAGGGGGGAAACTAGATGATACTGTTGCTGTATCATCACCCCACACACACCCCAAAGAGTATAAGGTAGTATTCAAGATCGTAAAATCTTCAGAAATTAGACTTTAGTCTGAGAGTGTATCTCAGCAGTAGGATGTTTGCACAGCATGAACAGGACTCAGGTTTCATCCCCAACACTGCAAGCATAAATAAAAATAAATGCCTTTATATTTATTTTACTTTTTAAGCCATCTGTGAGAAGACAGGAAAAAAAATAAACAGAATGATTTAGTCCCCAAAACATTGAAAAAAAAAAATCTCAGTTGATACTGACAAGGAACTTGCTGGTACCCTCAATTATGGCCATGTCTCAATGTGCCCCACTCAGACATATACTAATGAACTTGTCTGTGCTTGTAAAAGGGGAACACGGTTATCCCCACCTCACTGGTATAGAGAGCAAGGGACACGCAGATCTGCAGAACCACCACCCATAAAGCAGCTGGGACACACAGAAGGCACTCAGTGAGGCAGGCAGAGCGCAGTTCTTTCCTACCCTCATCCATTCAGGACACAGACAGCCATTCAGAGCCAGCAGGGGTTCTGATTGTCCCAGTAAGCCTTTCTTCCATTTGGGAGTGAAAGAATTAAGATGAAGTAGGAACAAGAGAATGAGCTGCCAGACATCACTCACAGATCTTTTTTTTTTAAACCCTTCATTACTACAAGCACACAATTCTTAATGTTACCCTCTTCCCTGAAATAGGATTTGGCAGATTATAATCTGTAAATTGAAGACCTTCTTTACTGTAGAGACAATGGTGAGGCATCCCCTGCTGGGCTCTCAGGGCCTCCCCTTCAAAGGCTGAGGCTGAGCATGCTTGCACTGTCCCACTGAGAAATCAACATAAACTGTCCCTGACTCAACCTTTCTGGGAGGCATCCGCTCAAAGACAATCCTAAATCCCAATTTTACCTCTGTCACCTCTAAAAAACCTCAACTACATGCTCTCTGCCATGGACGCCACAAACACACCCACTACTTAGTTATAAAGCTGGCTAACTCTGTCTTATTCAGAATCAAGGATAGGAACAGTTAAGTGCCTCTAGATGCTACATCATTTAAGAATATTTCTCCAGAATTTAATATAGCTCTGCACAGCCCGTCTTTCAAGAAGTTCCTGAAGGAACAGAAGGTGTCTGTATTTGCAATTGCTTCTGGTTATTGAATATCTATACCCCCTATTTCCTAAAGATGTTCTTTCCTCTACTATGAAATACTTCTGCTAGGATTACTCAAACACTGCTTCAATATTTCATTTGTGGGTAGTTCATAAAACCCATGGCTACCAAAATGTTGTAGGCTACCACCTTCTTTTCAGATCTGAGTACTGCTCTAAATACTTTCACATCGAAGCCAAGCTTCCAGCAATCTGTCACATATCACCCCTGCCTGCTTCCTCTAACAACACTGAATTCTCAATCTGCTTGAAATCACCAACTTTATTTCAAGTTACACCCAGCCAGGCAGACATCAATCACATGAAGACCACATATTGGTCTGAGGTGGTTTCCGGTGCTTCGAGGCTGACTTCCTTCAAGTCCTGCAACAGCATTTTCACTAAGTCATAGAGGATGCTTTCCCCTCATGTTCCTAGTCATGCCACCCTTTGAACTCCAGAAACTAGTAATGGTTTGAATGAGGATGTCCCCAGGAGCTCAAATGTTTGAATACTTGGTCCCCAGGTGGTGGCACTGTTTAGATAAACATAGGAGGTGTGGCCTTACTAGAGAAAATGCATCCCTGGGGGCAGGCTTTGAGGGGTTTTGTTTTTGGTTTGGTTTGGGTTTGGTTTTCTCTGGGTGTCCAGGCATTAAGCTCCATCCCCAGTGTGTTCCTTCTGCTTCCCACTTGCAGTTCAAGATGTGAGTCCTCAGCTTCTTGCTCCAGCCACCACGCATTTGCTTTGTCAGGGTGGACTCTAAACTTCTGGAACAGTAATAACTAAATAAACCCTTCCATCTTTAAGTTGTCTTAGTCATGGTGTTCTATCAATCGTAGAAAAGTCACTAATAAACACATTCTCAAAATTTTGCTGGACTAGCTTAGCAACAAATAATCCACAAGAATGAAGTACGCACCCCTTGAGCCTACTTCTCCAGTCTGCAGCCTCTATCCACTCAAAATTCACCAAGCCTGAGCCCAGTACTTCCATCTTATCCCCACTTCCTGGTGGTTGGCTTTGTTTCCTTACCACTTCATTCCAATCAATTCTCTTCAAAGACTGGAAGGACCTCCCAGTCTAAACTCTGCATGTCTTATGTATGAACTACACTCTAAGGTCCAGTGTCCAGCACTACCAGCTATGAGAACAAGATCTGACTACTCTAATGGGATGGCTTTAATCCTCGGAACTTTCATAAATGATACCTCGGCATCATTCTTGGACAGATGGTGAGGGAGTTGTACCCCCAGTTTACTCTCCACCCAGCCTACTCTCAATCTGCTTGACAGTGTACCTTCTCTGTCAACTTCTCATCCACACAGCTCACCAGACACTAGCAAAACGTCCCTCAAACAGTGCTGTGTGCCTCCTCTTCCAGATCGCTGTCACCATCAACCAGATGTCTCCAAAGCAGAGGATAGGAAGTGATCTCAAGGGTACCTAAAGGAAACAGTATAACTTCTAATTGTGTTGACTTGCCTCATCCTGTTTCTATTTATATATTATCTTAACTACAAACTGCTTGCCACTAAGCAAATATATGACTATAATTTATACCTATACAAATGTTGCAGGTGTGATTTTACTGATATTGGGAATATTTCAAGACTACTGGCCTAGTCAGTCACAGTCGTATGCACCAATAAACCCAGTTATTTGGAAAACTGATGCAGGAAATATTACTTGAACCCAGGAGCTGGAGGTTCCCATGGGCAAACAAAAAAGCAAGATCTTGCCTCTTTAAAAGTTAAATAAAGCCACGCAGTGGTAGCTCACACCTTTAATTCCAGCTCTTGGGAGAAAGAGGAAGAAGGATCTCTCAATTTGAAGTCAGCCTGTGCTACATACAGAGTGAATTCGAGGACAGCCAGGGCTACACAGAGAAACCCTGTCTCAAAAAATAAATAAATAATGTAAAATAAAATGAATGCTACAGGACAAATTGTAATACTTTTGTCCCTAAATTTACTTGGTGCTGTTTTAGTTATTTTTCTTGTTGCTCTGATAAAACACCATGAACAACAGCAACTTACATAAGAAAGTTTATTCTGGCTTAAGGTTTCGGAGGACTAAGCCCATCACAACAGAGGAGAGGTGTGGCAGCAAGGCGCAGGCATGGTGACCAGAGCAGGAAGAGATCAAATCTCCAACCACAGACAAAGTAAAAAGAGCAGTAAGTTCCCAAAGCCCACCCCCAGCAGCATGCATCCTCCAGGAAGGCTGCAACACCTCCACAAAGTGCCACCAGCTAGGGACCAAGTGTTCTAATTCCTGAACACATGGGGGGCATTTCTTAGTCAAATTACCATAGTGCTCTATAGACAATCCCAATATACAATGTTGTATATTTATGCAATTTAGATAGTAACAGAACAATCCTACTTCTAAAATCGTATTTCACTCCTGGCTTTCCCATTATATAGTTAAAATTACTTTTACTCAGGCCTACTCTACAGCTACACAAGAGAGGCGGAGAGAGGTGAGGGAGGGAAGGAGAGAGAGAGAGAGAGAGAGAGAGAGAGAGAGAGAGAGAGAGAGAGAGAGAGAGAGAGCGCGCACAGTGAAGAGCACATTCAGTTCTAGCGCCCTCACAGTGGCTAATAGTCATCTGTCACTCTAGTTCTAGGGAATCCAATTCCCCTCTGACCTCCAGGGTCAGACTGCTGTGCACATACATTAACTCAGAACACACACAGATAGATATTCATAAATATTTTAAATATTATATATATATATTTCAAAATTAAAATAATCAGTAAAACAGCTCTTCAAAATAAATGACATTGGGCCAGACGGTGGTGGTGCATGCCTTTAGTTCCAGCGCTTGGGAGGCAGAAGCAGGCTGATCTCTGTTAAGGCCAGCCTGGTCTAGAGAGTGAGTTCTAGGACAACCAAGGCTACACAAAGAAACCCTGTCTCCAAAAAAAAAAAAAAAAAAAGACATTTAGGACAAATTTTCAAACTCCTGAATATACGAACTGTGCTCGGTTCTTTTAATGTTTTCAGACACTTACATATATAAAACTGTATTTGTTTATTCTAGGAAAGCTTAGGATTTTAATACCTGGGGAAACTATTTTTTAAAGATTTATTTTATGGGTATGTGTGATTGAGTGTGTGTGTATAGCATGTGCATACAGGTAAACTTGGGGGGGGGCGGCTTTTATCCTCTAGAACTGGAGTTTCAGCAGTTATGAGCTGCCTGACACAGGAACTAGGAACTAAATGCACACTCTCTCTGCAAAACAAGCAAGGGTTCTTAACCTGAGCCATCTCTCCAACCCCAGGCTGTAAAACTTTTAAAAACCTCAGGACTCATCTATACTCAATATTGATTATTTCAGAATCTCTTCCTAAGATTTGTTTTTATTATTTTTTAGTTGTGTGTATATGTGGTATGGGGTATTTGCACATGAGTACAGGCCCCTGCAGAGTCCAGAAAACAGTGTCGGATCTGGTAGCTGGAACAGCAGGCAGGTATACAAACAGCATTGTAGGTGTTGGAAGTCTAACACAGGGCTTCAAGGTCAGTAGGTGCTCTTAACCCCAGAACCATCTCTCCAGCCCCCCTTATTGTTTTCAGTGAAGAGGTTCTGAAAGCAAGCCACTATCTCCCAGGGCTTCCTTATCTACCAATTCAAGGTTTGAATAAGTCAGGCAGCGTTACCACCCTGTGTCATGTAATTAATCTATATTAAATTCATTCCACATGCCAGGAATGTTCTTGGCTGAGAGAGAAAGAGGTACAAACAAAGAAACAAAAAATCCTTTTGCCCAAAGGCCCATTCGGTAGGTAATTCTGAGAAGGCACAGAAGTCATTATAATATTACCCCCCACCCCAACCCCAGGAGGGGCTGGACTCAAACCCAGAGCCGCACCCATGGAAGGTTAGGTATTTTACCACTGAGTTATATATAACACTAGCCCCCAAATCAGCCATAATTATTTTACAAAATGAAGGACTACTTCAGTAACTGTTACTTCTAGTCTTATTTTAAAGGCAAGTTTTCCCTGGCCTCTAAATGTGTCTTAGCTGGCAAAAAGGAGACAAACTACTAACGAAATCAGGACCCAAGCGAGCCCAGATACCCTCTACCTCTCCTTGCTGCAAAGCTCTCCAGATCCTGCCAGCCGCTGGGGTAACACATCACAGCCGGAAACAAGGCCTGGCAAATGACTTTTTGATGGACAGCATCCCACAGAGTTCTGTCTGAATCCTCAAAGCCCTTTTCAGTGATGCTGATGAAGGTCTGTTTACACCTGGAGGTTACAGCTGACGACTGTACTGCAGAGTCTGGCAGCTTCAAAATTCAACTGCAATGCAACTTAATCCCTCACGATGCTGTTCATTTCCAGGCCGCCCTTGCGGGACCTGCCAGGAGCCATCTTTTTATTTATTCTAAAAAAATTACATAAGCACAGATCTCATTTGCTACAGTCACCATCGTTTCGCAGGAAGGGGCCCTCTGACAGCCCACCTCTCGGCACAGAATTTAAAAACCACCAACCAGGAGGAAAAATGAACCCTGCTGGGTCCAAGGAAATGGTAACAGCAACTCCCCCCAAGGGAGTACTTCCCTCATAAACAGCTCAGGTTCCATCATAAACATCTCACTCAGTCCAAGGACCTAAGACTTCCTTGCACCTATACCACAGGTAGCATGGGCCACCACTGAAGGGTCATGCCTTAGGCATGTTAGGTTACAGCCTCAAAAATGTTCTTGAGGAGCCAGTGCCACCCAATTCCTAATAGATTAATTTCATACTATTCTGCCAGAAAGAAAGAAAACCTATGACAAAAGGTCTCACTTTTTTGATGGTCTACAAAGTGGGAAGGTTGGCGATGATCCAACCTCACACTCAGGCTTCAGTACAGACAGCAGAGAAATTACTAAGGCCACCTCCTCCTTGTATCCACGCATCTCCATCCACGCATCTCCTGCCCAGCCACAGGTCCCAGTCTGGGAAGAATCTTCTAACAAGTGGGTAGCACAGACTTCACACACACCCACGATAACCTAGAATCCTCTCCTGTATCCTCTGACAGTTCTAGTACTGCGGCACCCAGCCCAGACATTGGAGGCCAGGCTCTCCCAGCACACTTTGATCCATGTGGTCTCATGAATAGCCCCCCCCCCCACCTTCCTCTTCTCATCAAGCATTCTTACTTCTATTAACAACTCCCACCCTGCTGGGCAGTGGTGGCTCAAACTAGGCTCTGGTGGTACAGGCCTTTAATCCCAACAATCAGTAGGCAGAGGCAGGCAGATCTCTGTGAGGCAGAACTCTGTCTCGGAAAAAAAAAAAAAAAATGTTTAAAAACAAACAACTCCCATCCCTCACAGTTTCCAGAAGCTTCCTCCTTGCTTTTCAGCTCCCTGAGGCAGGAGGAGCCAATAGCACCAGCATCACCACTCACTAAATGTGCGACCCTGGGCAAATTGTCTAATCCCTTTACACCCAGGACCCCCCATCTGTGCAGCAGAGCTGACCTCATCCTCAAAAGAGGGATTAAGTGAAAACAATGCATAAAGCACTTAGCGGAATCCCTAGCATTCATTCGAATGTTTGCTAAGTACCCACTTTCCAAAGGGAAAAGGTTTTATAACTGGTGATGGCTATTATTCCCTCCCTCCGCTATCTTACTTTTAATGACGCTGAAACAGAAACGTTTTACCACTTGTAAGACACAGGCGGCACAAATGCATACTCACAAGGTTCTTAGCCATCACTGCCAGCCATGTCTGAACAGAACTCCTCCCCTCCCGCTGGAACTGTTAGCTTGCACATGAACTCGCCTGCTCAGCTAAGGAGGCCCAGGCTCAAAACAGCTCTGGACAAATGGAACTACTCCAGCCCCTTCCCCTCTGGCCGCTTGTGGGAACTGTTCGACCTTTGCTGATGCCCCCATGCATGGTCACACGGCCTTCTACCCCAATTCTCAACTGACACCTACCTACTTCTGCAAACTTCTCGTTCACGGAGGAAGCACGGTAAGGTGGTCCGTAAGTCACAGATCTCTCTCCTGTCCTTTTCCTGTTGTGCTTGTGCCCGATAGTCAGATCCTAAGAGAGAAAGAGAGCAGGGGACGATCTGGATTAGAAGCCCAACTCCATTTGTTGGCTCATCATGTGATCTGGAGCAATTTTCTTCCCCTCCCTGGGCCTCAATGCTTCGTCTTTAGATCAGGATAAGCCATTCATGGTGCTGTTGTCCTAATGGACACTCGAAAGCACTTAGAGCTGTGTCCAGCACATGCAGTGACAGCAACTGTCATTCATCACACCCACCTCCAGCTCCCAGATCTAGGCTTTACCAGGCACACTTCATAGTGGCCAGTGGCATTCCATGCCTGTGTTCCAGTCCTCCCAAGCTAGTACGGGCCCCACAAACCCAAGATTCTGGCTCTTTGGTGGTCCTTGAGTGTGTCCTGTTCTTCCCTAGTTATCCACCTCTGTCACCTAGCCATCACTCTCCGAATTCTGCAGTCCTCTTCATTGTACACAAGGTGGGAGCCAGACAAGGCTTAGCTTCTCAAGTACATTCCAAGCCAGAAAGACCTCCTAGGGAGGTCCTGCTGTGTAGCCCAGAGACGCCAGAGCCCTGGAATTCTCAGACCCAGAAAGGTCCTCAAAAGACTAAAATAAGGTCCCTTCAATTGCCCTGGACAACTGCTGCACTTTCAGCATTCCCTCCCACCCCACCCCCACCCCCACCCACAAAGCCTGCAGGCTTGACACGCTAACCCGCCTCCCTGCTGCTCTGCTCCTCACCAGGACTAGGCCACAGGCAATCTCCCCCAGCTTTCCACTGTGACTCCAAACCAACCTCTCCTGAGTCCCTTTTCTGGGTCTCAACCACTGTACACTCCATCCTATCCCAGGTAGACAAGTACTCCCGCCATTTACAACTCATGCCTGTCTGGGCTCCCTCTGGCCGGCCCACAGCTCCCACTGGATGTCACCCTCTGCCAAACCTTCACCCCTCACCTCGACTCTCCCTTGAGTCTCCTCCAAGAAGCCCGTCCTCCCAGCCTCTAACCCTCTGCACTCCAAGAACACTTCACTATTTCCTACTGATGGTGTCTCTCTACCAGGGTACAGAGCTACGCCTGGCACAGCGTGCCAATAATTGTCAAATAAATAAACCAAGGAGACTGCAGATCCTTTCTGCTCCAGTATGCTTTATTGACTCGTTCCATTAAAAACTTCAATTAAGACTCACAAACCCACCACTTACATACGGTGCTGTACATTCTCTTCCTCTGAATTAGATTAGGAAACATCCCCTGTCTTTGCCTTCCCAAAACAAATATATTCCTTTGAAAGGGGGGGAGGGATGGAGATCAGAAACAAAAACACTACTTCCTCCTCAACAAAGACTGAAAATAGCAAAACAGCTTATAAAAAGTACCCAGCTGACACTGGCTTAGGTAGGGTAAGAGGCAGTTTGTGAGTCTGAGAGTAAAAGGGAAGTTTACTTTGGATGACTACAGGGGTGGGGTAGGATGGGGGGGTGGGGGTGGACACCAACAATATTCACATGCTATATAAGAAAGCTGAAAAGAAAATAATAAATCTCAGGGCTGTTTATAAGCAAAGGGAGGAAAGGGAAGCAGCTAACTGCCGTGGAAATTTCCTACCTTTGTCTAACTCTACTTCTGGTATGGCTACCACACCAATTTCTCAATAGTAACTTATGACAATTTCATTTATAGGAAATGATTTCCCAGGGCCCAGGGAGCTGCAGATGGTACCTCAGGGGCCCATCTGTTTGAGGATGAAAGCTCAACACACGCCATTACATCACTCTGACCTTCCTCAGTAACTTCCTATCTGACAAAATCTAGATGTTTGCTCGGTCAACAAGATATTTGTGTTTGTCTCCAGCCTCAGGCTGTGGTTCCTGATTAGTTTTAAAATCATTATGCAGCCAAAATGAATAGGGCCACTGTTTGCAGCTGGAAGGCCATCCTCTGGGCACAGCCCCAGCTCTATGGGCTTTGGGAGGGGTTGCTATCCTTTCTGCAGAATTGCACTCTGATGGGCCATCCTCCTGCCCCCTGCCAGAGCTAAAGCTGATCTCCCTAGGGTCCTCTTTCCTGGGGCGACCCCTGGAAAGGGAAGAAGGATATTGGGAGGATTTAGACTCTCCCCAGATACTCTAGCACAATACATCCCAACTCGGGGGCACACTGCTGCCCCAGCCTAGCCTCTCACCGCACACAATGTCCTCCAGCTGCCCTGACACTATGAGAGCTATTATTTCCTGGTCACTCACAGACCCCAGAACATCCCAGTGCCCACACATCGGTCGAACACGCTCAGGTGACCGCACACACACCTTGCATCACTCTAGGACACAGCAACAAAACCTACACCCTTTCTAACTCTTCATCTTCCTCCACACTCTACAGTGCACATCCGCAGATGTAGTGCTTGGTACACCTGGTACCTGCCAGACAACCACCTTGGGAGGCTAGGGAAGACCAAGGGGATTAGTGGAATTGGAAAGTGCAATGAGAGAATACATTGCATCACATATATGGGAATGTCGTAAAGAAACCCACTATTGTGTATGACTAATGGGCTAATAAAAACATGTTAAAGAAGAACTTATTCTTTAAACAGGCTGGATGGTATGGAGGAGGCATATGCACTGATGTTTGCAACTTTAAAGTACTTTCTAAACTAAGATGGATTAATAGGCAGGTACACAGTAAGTCAAGAAAGTAAATCACGGGTATAGAATGTAGTTAACGGGAATCACTGTCTGTTCATTTCATATTTCCCCTCATTTGAAAGTCCTCATAACAAAACATCACCTGAGCTACTCCAGCTTCCCAATAACATCCCTCTGTTCTAGGCTCCTGGTCCAGGGTCCCACTTTGTAGCTACCAGTCCTCCGTCTCCTTGACTACCTCTGGTATCTCTTTTTATTTGCTTGGTTTTTTTTTTTTTTTTTTTTTTTCCACACCATTAATGGTGTTGAAGAGTCCTGGCCAAGTATTTTGTAAAATGTTCCTCTGTAGGTTTTGTCCTGCTTTTTTTTTTTTTTTAATCACAAAAAATATTTAGCAAAAAAAAAAAAAAAAAAAAAAACAAAACAAAACAAAGAAAGTTTCATATGAAAATGAAAATGGACATGACCCAATCCTACACCATAGTCAAAGATGCCCTTTGGGGAAGGATGTGGATTCCTCTGTTGAACAGCCATTGTTTAGATTCTTTCCAAGTCTTCTAATGTGATGCTGTTCCCTTGTAGGACACCATCCCAGTGTTATTCTAGCTGCCATCTCCACATATTCATCAATCCCAAGATTCACAAAGGGATCAAAAGCCCGCAGTTAAAAGGTACATGTCTGCCACCCCTTAACCTCAATGATAACCAGTTATCCATAAATTTCTTCAGCTCAGGAGGGTGGGCCTAGCTCATGGCAACTCCTCAGAGAGCTCGGCTACCTCAGAGGGCTCTGCTAGTAGCAAAGAGGCAGGCCCATCTGACTTCCCCACGCCCCCAATGGCTATCTGGGCTGTGGGTCTAGGGAGACATCAGGTTAAGTTCCTGAAATCACTGTAAGCCCACACTGTCACAGGATGGCTACACACCAGGTTAGCTTTGACTGGTAAGTAACAGCTGCTGTAAACTTACTTCTCTCTTCCCACACTCTACCCTTGAGAAGAGTCACAGAGCTCATCCTCAGGGTACCTCTATGAGCTGGAGGGAATGCATGCTTCAGCATTAGGCTCCTGAAGGAAAGAAAAGTATCTACTGAAATTACCCCCAACTTCTTCTATAAGAAAGCTGTTTCCTGTCTTAGCAAGAATTTCACATCATGTGAATGCACACTACGCTTTGGATTATTATGCAGCAACACACTATTTACTCTGCTGCTAAAGTTAGCTCTGTCTATTAAGAGCTACTTGAGGTTGGCTCCTTCCTCCCTTTGACATGCCCACATCCTTTGTTTTTTGAGCACTTCCTTATTTTCTGGCCACACAAGATGCTCCAGACCTATAATTATGCATTTCTCCAAAGAGTTCGGGTCACTGGAGAAGATATAGGTGTACTTGTTGCTATAGCACGTCACGGCTACCACCAGGCCCTCATCATTCCTACATACCTACCAGCCCATTTACACACATTTACTTATCAACTCTATCTGGGTCAGTGTTTAGCTAAATCCAAGTCCACACCTCGCTCTCCAACTCTAATCCCTCCCAACTAGGAATAGCCCAGCCTTCTCCCCTGCTAACTTCACCATCTCTTAACAGTGCACCCGCAACAGAACTCCTGAATTACTAACCCCATGGGAAAGTTTACCAGCTATAGTATAATTTGTTTTCCTTTTTTTCCACTTGCCTTTAGATTTATACCCAAAATACCATTCTTCAAAGTTAACTAGGCCCCTGCGCCTTGTGTCCCAAATCTTCAGTGTCCCTGTCATACTGCTAGACTCTTCCCATCATAGTCTGCATTTCAACACACGCACCCCACATTCACAGACAGCTACTGTCTAGTGTCTGATCTGAATATACTGAGATTCTTCTGTGTCTATTTCTAGCTAACATGCTTATGTACAACCCAAGCAACACTCCTGGAGGCACACACGTTTTACTTTATCCTTAATGCTTTGACTCTTAGACCTGAGCAGCCCACCTGGCACCTAGCTCGGTTCTGGAACACAGTGATTGCTCAGATAGTAAAAAGATGGACAAGCTATCAAGACTTAGTCACTTTATGTTAATTTAATGCAGTTTAATGATTGGAAGGCATTCAACAAAACTTAAAGGACTATTTTCAACACAATGTTACCCAAAATTCAGTAATAGTTATAAATTGAATGTTATTCCTAACAGACTAAAAAGCAAATTACACACAACTGTTGGGAATCATTTGAATACATACTGGTATGTGATAAAAATATACCACACTTGTGTATAAAAAATAAAACGTAGCTAAAATAAAAAAGAATGGCATACCATTTAGCATATGTCTGTGAAGAAAAAAAATTGAAGGACACATACTGTTATTTTTAAGCTCTTTTTCCCCCCCTCTTTAAATTAAAATTAGGAGCCTGTATGCTACACAGAAAACCATACAGGAGATTCTTGTTAAGACATGGAGTATTGATCTTAACAAAGAGTAAAAAACCAGCTCAGTGTTGCATGCCTTTAATCCCAGCACCCAGGAAGCAGAAGCAGGTGGATCTCTGTGAGTTTGAGGACAGCCTGGTCTACACAGCAAGTTCCAGGCCAGTCTGGGCTACATAGAGAGACCCTGCCTCAAAGGGGGGGGGGGTAGAGAGAGGCAATTAGAATCAGCAGTTGTGTCCTGAACTCAGAACAGTTTCCAGGGCAAGGCTAACCAGAGGCACAGAACAAAGAGCAAAGGTTCGAGGACCGCACCCTCAGGTCTGCTGTCACCCAGGAGGAACACTTCAAAGGCAGGGCATGAGTGCTAATACTGTTTCTTACAGAGCAGGGGTAGAGCTGGGGCGTCTGGAGAATGTCCAAAGACATGTGGGGTTTAAAGGCTAAGAAAGATGTAAAGGAAAGCAGGGAAGGGAAGTAACCCTCTGTCTGGACTATGAGGACCCAGGAAGATTCAGGGCCCTAACATCCACAGGGCCCTAACATCCTTTACCTACGTTCTGGCCATGCCCTGGAAGGAATGAGAAGATTACCTGTGGGTATCTGCCTCCAGTGGATCTAATAAAGCTCAAGTGGCTGATCCTAGGATTAAAATGTTTACACTGGGATTTACACCCCACCTCTACAGAAACTACTCCAGTACACAGTAATCTTCCATTCTGCTGAAAGCTTAATAATGGAGTAAAGCATAACACTTGCTTTCAAGTCACTTTCAGTGCACAGCATATAGCCCAGTGGACAGATACTTCTAGTCCCAGATCACATAAGGCTAGACAGAAAGACAGGCTGACCTTATACAGACACTGCGTGCCACCAACACAACAGTATCTATTGCAGTTGTGAGGGCTTGGAAAAAAGCGCTATGTGCTGAACACTTAACTAGACAAGGCAGTGTATATTATGAATGTCATCCCCTTCACCTCACAAGCAGCAAGGAAAGGACTAGTCAGCAAACACCCACTCGTAGCTCAATAGTAGTGTCTTTACCTATAATGCACAAAGCCTTGAGTTTAATCCTCCCCCAGCACCCAGATGGCAGTTTACAACTGCCGATAACTCTAGTTCCTGGGATAAGACACCCTCTTCTGGATCCAAAGGGTTTTGCCAAATGGCTTAGTGCGCACATAATCATGCAGGCACATACAAAAGTAGAAATAAGTAAAGCTTTAAAAGACGTCAGATCAATTCCTTCTTCAAGTCTTTTGACCTCAAGCTTAAAATCTGAAGCATGGCAGTACATAGCTGTAATCCCAGCACTCAAGAGGTAGAAGCAGGAGGATTAGGAGTTCAAGGCCAGCCTCAGCTATAAAGGTGTTCAAAAACACATACCCTATCTCAAAAAACTAAAAATAATATTCTCCATTCCCAAAGCATTAAAGACAATGTCTGAGAAACTGAGGCAGGGAGATTTCAAGTTCCAGGACAGACTGAACTATACAAGACCCTGTACCAAAGACCAACTCTGAACTTGAAGCAGACATTGAGCTCTTGCTTCCTGTCCAGGGAAGACTAACCTAGTCTGTCCTCTCTTTCCTTCCCACCAACCTCTCCTACACCCTAATAAAGACTCTGTTCCTTACCTAATTGCTGAAACAATTAAAATAACTTTTTGATCTACAAACCATAAAATAAAAGAGGTTAGGCCAGATACTGCCAGTTTATAATTTCTGATGTTCTGAGACAGAATCTCTCCGGTTCAAATTAAAACTGTTTAGTGTACACTCTACCTATGCCAATGGGGAAGTTTTTCACATTAAAATGATATCTTTTACATATTCATTAATCGACAACAGAGAGTGATACTGCAGTGGGCTTCAGGATGTGGCACCCCAAAACATGACTGCAGAGAACCACAAAGAGCCACTTTTTCACATGTCCTGAGAAGGGGTCCTTCTGAAAAGAGAATGGGCATCTGAACAGGAAAAGTCTGTTAGTAAGAAAGCTGCTCCCAACATCTATCATCAACCACAGGCTGTACCTGCGTCAGAAGACAGTCTCCGTCCACCTTGAGGCAGCTCCCATCAGCCACTAGAAGCCCCCACACCTACTGAGCTTCAATGACCCCACTCTTCTTTCCCTGTGAGACACTCCTCTGCCTGTACACATAACACGGATTTCCCCTACTAATCTGTTCTGTGTCAACTTGACTTGTAGCCCAGCCCAAGAATCTAGGAGTGTAAAGAGACGCCAAGTTCCCTCCCTTACACTTGCAGGCACTCATAGATACATATCCTCAGTATCATCTGTCACAGCTGAGCACCCTAGCTACATTCAGGACAGCAAGACAGTCCTAAGAGGACTTAGTAACTTTTACAATGAGAAATCTTAAGGGGAAACTTGAGAAGGGAAAAACGTCTGTTTGTTGAGACAGAGTCTCACTCTGTAGCCCTGTCTGGCCTCAAACTCACAGATATCAACCTGCCTCTGCCTCCTGAGTACTGGGACTAAAGGTATGCCCCACCATTCCTGGCTAGGTTCTTTTTTTTTTTTAAGACTGAGAAAAAAATGTTTTGTGCTCATTAAAATGTAGAATTGTAGAATATAAGTGATGACAAACAGCACAAAGGTTGTTTTTAAAACTATTCAATCATAGCAACCAAATATCATCCAGATCTTCTGTGTGTCTGTCTTGCGTTCTCTCTCTCTCTCTCTCTCTCTCTCTCTCTCTCTCTCTCTGTGTGTGTGTGTGTGTGTGTGTGTGTGTGTGTGTGTACATGCATACATGTATCTGTTCGTGCATGAATGCTTACATGGACATTATCTTGGCATACAGATGCATATGCAAGACCCAGTGAGAAGCACATGCTGCCAAGCCTGACAACCTGAATTTGATCCCCAAGAGACTGACATGGTGGAAAGAGAGGGCTAACTCACACAAGTCAGGTCATTCTCTGGCCTCTACACACATGCTGTAGCACTCATATACCCCCCTACACACATACACACGCACACATGCACACACACACAGACACACTCACATACACAGTCACAAACACTCATACACACAATCACACACTCATACACGCACACACAAATACTATTTTATAAAGATATATACTGAATACTTTCTAAAAAAAAATAAATAAATGTGACATTGCCATTTAATAAACCCCACTTCTCCAAAGAATACATCCCAAGACACACCCCCTGCAACAGACAAAAAAAAGCCTCAGCACCAAAGCCAACCCATACTGTTTCCCCTAACACACACACACACACCTATAATAAAGCATAATTTATAAATTAGTCACAGTAAATGATTAACAACAACAGCTAACAATAAAACCATTACAACACTACAATAAAAGTGTGTAGACATGTCTGTCCCTCTTGAACAAATCAAGGTAAATATTAGGAATTTCGGGTCCTGTTGATGGTGCATTTCTGAACCACAGGGAGTAGAATGGCAGAAAGGAGGCACACCTACGTGGTGCAGACTGGGAGCTGCTGCCCCTCACATCAACAGTACGCAGACGGCACCGGTCCCTGTCACTCCATTGATCCCTCCTCTCTGTCAGGTCCAGAAGCAACTCAGGACAATCGGCTAATGCGGTGCCTATTGAGCAAACCAAAGCACAGTTCCTATGGCTCCTCTCAACACCCTCTCCCCCACCCCTGCCCCTACCCTAAACCTCTCCAGCCCAAGGGCTTGGCTTCCCTTCCTCAGCTTCTGATTCCTATAAAAACCTACCGTTTTGGTCATGCATTCTCTTGGTCCTTTTTGTCCATTTGGTCCTGAGCTCTTGGTTCCCTCCCTCTCCCTGTCCTCTTTGCCATCTAGGTCTTTTGTCTTCCTCTCTCCTCCCCTCTCACACCCACCCCTCCCCCACCTCACCCCCTCCCATGGTCAGGTTTTATCTGGACTCTTCCAAATGCATCTGGCTGAACTCTCCCCCATACATACAATAAAAACCTTCATGTCCCCACTTTCCTTCCCTCTCCCCTATACAGAGCTGCCTTCTTGTCCTAGTGTGGTTTCTGATGTTGTGACAGAACACTTACCAAAGGCAACTGAGGGAGGAGAAGGGTTATTGCCCTTGCATTTCCAAGACACAGTCCACCTTGGAGGGAAGCCAGGGCAGGGAGCTCAAGGCAGGAACTAAGCAGAGACCACAGGGAAACAATGTTCACTCACAGTCTCCAGGCTCATAAGCAGCTACCCCTGCTTATAAAGCCCAGCCCATCTGCCCCAAGGATGGCAGGACCCTTCTACACCAATCAGCAATCAAGAAAATGCCCCACGGACCAATCTGATACAGAGATTTCCTCAACTGAGGGCCCTTCCTCCCAAGTACGTCAAGTTAATACCAAGATTAGCCATCACACTACTGGTAAAATACTGTAGTTACTATGACGGTAGAGCATTCCATTGTATGGGTGACATGTTTTTTTTTTTTCTCAAGCTCTCCTTTTGAAATGAACATTTCCCCCAATTTTTTGCTACTATCCACGTGACATAACTGTGTGCACTTGTACAATTACTTCACTGCATAAACTTCTAGAACCAGAATTTCTATTCCAATGGTTTGTACGAGTACATCAACAGCCTGCAAAACTGTTCCCATTGGCTCTCCCAACACTGGAAGACAGTTTGCCCTCACTGACATGGGGATTCTTTTTAATCAGCATTTCATTAGCATTCAGGGAGCACCATCCAGATGCCAGGTTCCACCTGAAAAGCTCTCCAGTTTACTGTGGTGGTTTGAATGGGGATGCTCCCTCTAAGCTCGTGTATCTGAACACTTGGTCCCTATGGGCCATGCTGTTTGGGGAGGTTTAGGAGGTGTGGCCTTATTGAAGGAAGTACATCACTGGAGGTGGACTTTGAGAGTCTAAAGCCCTTTGCAGTTCTTTCTACCTTGAGCTGGCAGCTCACAGATGTAAGCTCTCAGCACCCTGCTCCAGCCACCATGCCTCCACTCAGCCATCATCAACCCTTAATCCCTCTGAAATCATAAGCTAAAATATACTTTCTTCCTTAAGTTGCATTGGTCATGGCCTCTTACCACAGCAACAGGAAAATGACTACCACAGCTCTTAGCACCCAAACTTACAATAGCCCTGTGGAAACAGGTGCCCCAAATACATTACACCTGTGTAACTGTCACACTACTTTAGGCCAGTAGGGTCACTCACACAGCTTGTCAACCATGCTGCTGGGGTATGACCCAATCTCAGAAGCAACAGAACACAAGACAGCTAGCTCTTAAGCTTCTCACAAATGCCAAAACCAGGCTTCCATCTTTCTCCATGCTGACTCATCTTCCCACAGTAAAACCTCTGAAGACTGTAAATCTGAAGACAATGGGAGGGGGTCCGGCCATCTCAAGAGTCCAGCATCTTGCGGATAATATTTTCCACGTCTGAAAACAGCCAAAAATATCCACCATCTCTACCTCACAGTGTCTAGAAAGCCTAAAATGAGCATCTATTCTTCCGAGAGTACCTGCTGAGATCTCTCTCTGTGTCCTGATTCTGAAGACAAAGAGGCCATGCCAGCCCCAAGCATCTAGAGAGATGAACAACTGGGCCAAAACCAACCAGGCTACAATAGAAATGGAGTGGGGGGTGGGAGGGAAGACCCCAACACTGAAAACACCTGGGAAATCTGTGAAGTCCTGTCAGTCAAACGAAAGGTCCCTAAGTCACCCTAGCTGGCTGCAACTGTGTTTCTAAAGACACACAGAGGCTAGAAGGGAAAGAAGCCATGGCTGCTGCCTTAAACACATTATGGTATTCTTTCCTCCCCTTTCCCAAACTTTACAGAGCATCATTTAACATTTATAATTCTTAAAATATTTTAATTGCTGTGAGCACAGATGGAGGCGTGATTAATTCTGACTGAAATAATGTATTGAAAGGTGGGAATGCTAAACCCCCCCATGAATGGTATTATTGTCGGAGCTTGAAGTAACCTAGAATTATGCATCATAGCATTACAGCGCGAGTTATTTTTATGTTCTGCTCTTGGTTTCCGGCTCACCTGATAATGTACAACATTAATCATTTCATTTCTTTACAATATTTCCTCTAAATTTCTAAAACAAGAAAAAAAAACAGATGTAGAAAAATAGCCGTACAGTAAGTACAAAGGGGCCTGTAAATGCAAGGCTTTCTCCAGTCCCAGGTTCTTGACTTTTGGGTTGCCATGTTAAATAGTAAACTCCACATCTGTGTTTTAAGCAGACAGTTACAGGTAAGTATTACTAGCATTCCATTTGTGGTACTGCACCTTAATCCCTCGGCTGCTTCTCATCCCCAGCCCTGATGTCTTTTTCCCCATTGTGCTTCTAAAGCCTGTGTGTGCGGCCCACATCACACGTCTCATGAACTCCACCCAGATCCCCACAGGTATCTTAGTGTTAAATGCCCCAAACTCCTCAATCTCCCAGAGGGGAGGGTCCATTCCACCCCTGCATCCTTCCTTCACTCCCTCACTGGTGCCCCTTCCCCATTATTTACACTGAAATCTTCAACAGTACTTCCTCCCCCTAGATAACTATCAATCAATCAATCAATCAATCACAGCTTCACCTTTTCATACTCAGCATGCTTCCCACTCCTACCCAAGTTCAAGTTACAATCTTGGCCATACAAGAGCCTCACTGGCTTCCGGGACTCCCTTCTGCCCCTCCTAAGTCTTTACCCCTTCCTACCATTCTACACAAAAGCAAATTTAACCAGATCCCTTCCCCTAAATCCCTTCAGAGATTCTTTCACCTAACAGTCAAGCCCTAGTTCTTCAGCAAGGCCCACCAATAATGTCACACACCCGGCTCCCAGGGCTCCTCAGGCCTGCCTTCTTCCTGCTACCCACCCATCTCAAACTGAGTATAACCCTGAATATTGCCATCCATTGCTCATGCTGCGGCGTTGGCTACAAAATAGGCACGGGGGGGAGAATGCTAAGGCCCTGTGATGACCAAATTAACAAGCACATGACCCCAAGCCTGGCACAAAGTAGATGCTCAACTGTCATTTTTCTTAATGGCTGAATAAGCAATCAAGCCAACCTTCGGCCTGTCCTCCACCAGCCAGGGTGAGAACTGAGGCGCTCGGAGCCGGCAAGCCCTGTCATTGGGACAGGAAGTTACACCAAGCTCATGAGAAAAATGAACAAGAAACTAGTCTGACCTGCAAGAGTTAATGGGAAATTTGCTGGCTACGGGGAAACACAGATGTAAATATTACTGTGGGCAGCCAGGTAAATCAGAGACGCCCACCCACCTCTGGAGTTGTTGCAGAAGGTAGCCTCTCCCACCTCCCATTAAGCTGAAGTCTAGGACCTCACCACACTCCATTCCCAAAACAACACTCAGAAGCAGCCACACCCCCAGGTCGCCAGAGAGCAACCTCCAGGAAGCTGTAAGACCTCTTCAGCACACCCAGACCAAGGCCCCGGGTTGGGACCTCACCACAGTCTCCTGGCTTCAAAGCCTCAACTTGGCAGAGTTGCACTTGACAAAGAGGGCAGGAACTGGGTGTCACTAGGTATAAGCCAATGTATAATAAGAGGTGGCTTGACTTTAAAACTCAGATTTCAAAGACCTGAGTACTTTTTTGTTACTTGGGGGTTAGGGGACTGAAATCACCAACTTGTCGTCATGATGGGGAACCAAATTCAGGGCCTTTTTTCACGATCTAAATACTCTAACCATTGAGCTACACCTAGACTCTATAAATGTTTACTCAGGAACAACCTACGCCGTTCCTGTGCCAGTTAATAACCCAGAATATATAGCATTCCTCAGTCTCATGCTCTACTTCCCAGGATTCCAAAACTCCAACTTCTTTTTTTCTTTTCAGACATGGACTCACTACGTAGCCCTGGCAGGCCTGAAATACACTATGTAGACCAGGCTGGCCTCCAACTCAGAGAGATCCACCTACCTCTCCCGAGTGGTAGAATTCAAGGCCTGTGCCATCAA
This sequence comes from Phodopus roborovskii, assembly GCF_943737965.1. Lineage (NCBI taxonomy): Eukaryota > Metazoa > Chordata > Mammalia > Rodentia > Cricetidae > Phodopus > Phodopus roborovskii. The sequence goes on from NW_026126418.1 coordinate 44,494,690, forward strand.
CACCCAGCCTTCAATCTCTTTTCTGTAAGCAAGAAAAATGGGAATCTAATTTCCTAGAAATCTCTTTCTGAAAGTTCACTGAAAAGGCAAAGCAAATTCTAATTTTGAGGGCTTGCTGTTCCAGAATGTTAATCCAAATAACTTTTAAAAAAGATCAACCTTGGCAATATCCCATATAAATGCACACAAGATAACAAAAATAAATCATTTTCCTAGGTGATTATTTTCTTAAAACCAAAAATCAACACCATATGGTTTAAGGGGCTACAAAAAGTTCCTAAAATAGAGACTGGAGAGATGGTTCAGTCAGGGATTGGGGGAGACCAACTGGTTCTGGGGTGCTTACTGGTCCCCAGCCTAGCCAAATCCACAAACTCCAATTCCAATGAGAGACCCTGTCTCCAAAGCCAGGGCAGAAGACAGGCAAGGCTCCTCACCACATAAGAGCGCTTAAGGAGAAGTAACTAAGAAAGAAACATAAAATGTGCCCCCCCTCCAGTCCAGCCTTTCTAGAAATCAGAAGAAAAAGGATATTTCTTCAAATTCCCAGGTGGACAGCTGAAACTCACAACAGCCAGCTGAAGCCAGCCATGTCATCCGGAGCACACACAGGCACACAAAAGGAAGGTTCCGCTGGGCTCTACCAGTCCTCCTGAGGCACTGCACTGTTTCCCAGTCCATGTCCCAGCTGACTCTTGTGCTGGGCTCTGCCTTTCCCAGAGCTCCTGTCTGTGTGTGGACTTGGTGTTGCCCACGTCAAGCTGCATCTTGAAAACTCAGTTTGCTGAAATGGTGTTCCTGGACACCCTGTTCTAAGAGGACAGTGGTATGGGATAGCAACCTGGGTTCAAATCCCAGATGACCCTAGACCTGTGTCCCTTTATGAGAATCCCACAAGCTAATATGTCTTAACTGTACACTAAAAGGCACTCGGCTGCCATCAGTCCTCGTCCTCCCAATAACTCCAGCCTTAAATGTCATCTCTTACCTGAACTCCTCCAAAAGCCTTGCAGAGCGCCCTGCCACCCACCTGTCCCCACACCAACCTCCTTTCCTCCATACCACAGCTGCCAAGGCTTTGCTCCAAAACTCAGATCTGATTACATCACCTCCCAGCTGAAAGGCCTCTGACAGCTATCACTTGCTCACAGGAGCAAATCCACACTTCTTAGCCTGGCATGCAAGGCCTCTGCAATCTGGCTGTCTCCTCCCAGCCACTCTACCCAAATGCCAGGCACCGTCTGTTCTAGAACAAACCCCCAAGCATGACTTGTTTGTGTGCCTCCCAGCCTCTGTTCATTGTGCTGCCTTCATCCAGAAAGCACTCCCTCCCACCTGGCAAAATCCTACACAGGATTCACCTCCTCCCTCTGCTGCCTGAAGCCAGCCCAGAACCAACAATTCCTCTTCCTCTTCTCCTCCTCCTTTCCCCTGCTTCACTAACTCATGGTCACCTTCCCCTAGAGCCATGTGTGCTGCTGTATCAGACAAAGACACAGGTCTGACCCTTAAAAGACGCAACAGCCCTCAAAAACTACTTGTTGGCTGCCAGAGCCAAAGACCAGAAAACCCCAACACCAGGCATAAGGAGCCCTCTTTTGAGATATTGATCAGGGTTATCCAAGAGACTACCAAAATAGTATAAGCTATTGCTATTATTACTATTTCTATTGCCATTGGTTGCCCCCTTCCCCAGATGGAAAATAAGTCCCTATTACTGAAGACACTACGTACACCAGATACTGGGCTCAGGGGCCCTTGTGTTGCATGGAACTGACCCTCCTCCCTGAGGAGTAGCGTTCATGGTACTAGAAGATGCCATGCAAACTTACAAAGAGGGAAGCCCCCAACAGTCCTACCCAGCTATGACACCATGTTACTGGCTAATTTTATGTCAACTTGGCACAAGCTATAGTCACTGGGAAGGAGGGAACTGCAATTGAGAGAAATGCTTCTGGCTGAAAGCAGACAAGCCTATAGGGCATTCTTTATCAGTGATCCATGGGAGTGGGCCCAGACCATTGTGGGTGGGGCAACCCTTGGGTGGGTGGCCCTGGGTACTGTATGAAAACAGGCTGAGCAAGCCAGTAAGCAGCACTCTTCCATGGCCTCTGCATCAGCTCCTGCCTCCAGGTTCCTGCCCTGACTTCCTTTAGTAATGGGCAAGTGTAAGCCAAATAAAATGCCCCCCTAATTTGCTTTTGGTTATGGTCTTTCATTATAGCAGTAGTACCCTTAACTAGGAAGGCCACACCATTGACCACAGCAATAGCATGGTCATGAATACGCTGACCTTGAAAAACGCATATATTTGTGGGACTGGCTGAAGCTGCAGCTAACAAAGGAAGCAAAGAGGCCTATGAAGGTGAAATCTCATAAAAATCTCAGTGGGAGAACAGGGTAAAGACCTGAGTGCAATGCAACCCCCTTGTCTCACTGAGTATTCTCCTGATACTTGCTAGATCCAAAGTCAGTGACATAAGAAAGACCTGGAGGAGCTGAAGCGATGGCTCAGCAGTTAAGAGCACTGGCTGCTTTTCCAGAGGATCGGAGTTCAATTCCCAGCACCCACATGGTGACTCAGAACTGTCTGTAACTCCGGTTCCAGGTCCCCGACATCCTCACACCAATGCACATAAAAATAAAATGAAAGGCAGAAGAGCTAATCCCACTGGGCAAGAGTGAAGCCCACCAGACATGTACTTTAACAAGACACCCTGTCTGTAAGGAGTACTGAGCATCCACCACCACCCCCTATGGCAGTTCTCTGGGGAAGCCTGCCTGCCCTCTGGACTCACAACTGCCCTGTAAACAAACACATCTGCACAACTGGAGTGTGGTATGCAGAAATGTTTCATCTAAACACAATTTACTGTTTGGAACCACAGAGCAAAACACCACAAAAGTCCAAGAAGCCTCTGGTGTTCTCAGTCTCGGTAGGTAAATGGATTTTCACAAAAAACCAGACAGCTGCTTAGCAATATTTCTATGCAAATAGTAAAATGCACCTTTTGGGTGGCCAATTCCTTCTCTTCTATAGAAAATTACCACCTAAAACTGCCCTGTTCAAAAGTTTCTGTATGGACACCTAATTGTGTAAATATAAACCTTAGAGGAGCATGAAACCAAGTTCTTATTTGGACTTCTATCTTTTAAAAACATCGTAAAATTAATAATTCCTCCCCCACCCTGAAGCAGAGGACTGAACCCTACAAAATGAATCCTCTACTGCTGAGCTTAGTCCTAGGTCCCTTTAAACAATTCTTAGAACACTCAGAACAAATGGCTCAGTTAGTAGAGGAGATACCAAGCCTGATGACCAAGTTCACTCTCTGGGGTCCACATGATGGAAAGAAAGAACTAGTAACAGCAAATTGTCCTCTGACTCTACTCTCAGCCTGACATAGGCAATCCCACACATACAAACACACTCAACTGAATAAGCAAGACGTAAATAAATTTTCATCCCATCAACTTTCCCATCAGGTTGAATTTAAAATATGGAATGTTAAGAAGAGAGAAGAACACATGCCTGGGTACCTATGAGCAAAGTCTGGCAGTAAGCAGTTTATAGGGTCTCAACCTTTGGTCCTTGCACAAACTCCAAGAAATAGTAGGCATCACTATCCTCATTTGCAAATATGGAAATAGCTCAAGTCTCCTATTACAGCTACACACAAAATCAAGGTTCAGATGACTCCAAAGGTCATGAACTTATGGTTGGGGGCATAGCCTAGTAGTAGAGCACTTGCCTACTATGTGCATGGTCTGTGGTTTGATGCCCCACACTAGCGAAAAGGGAAAAAAGGGGAGCTGGGCACAGTGATACACCCACTGCACTCAGGATGGTAATCTTGAACAAGAGTCAGGCAATGGTGGTGCACGCCTTTAATCCCTACACTCAGGAGGCAGAGGCAGGCAGATCCCTTTGAGATCGTGGCCAGCCTGGTCTGCAGAGTGAGCTTCAGGAAAGGCTCCAAACCAACACAGAGACCCTATCTCAAAGAAAAAGAAGAAGAAAGAAGGAAAAGAAGAAGGAGGAGGAGGAGGGGAGAGAGAGAGAGAGAGAGAGAGAGAGAGAGAGAGAGAGAGAGAGGAGTATATGTGTATTTGCTGTGCAGTATTATATTTACAAAATACCTACTATGACCAAAGCACCTTACTTTACAAAAGGCAAATTTTAATGTATAAAACAGTATCCCTCCAAGCTAAGGGATTAAGCATAAGAATGTGCTGGTAAAGGCTTATGAAGGTTGCCATTCATCATATAAAGCTACATTATATGTGGCTAAGTTATTCTTGATTAACACACAAATTCCTTTAATTTTTCCCAGACATAAAAGCACTCAAAAGGCTACAGCAGGGAGAAAAAAAAATTTCATGGCAAATTAAATTAGCAAAGTCGGCAATAATGAGAACTTTGATTTATACATCCTAGTTTACAAGATGATGTGTAGATAAATTTACTACCATGAAGATTTCCTTGCACGTTTGTTCTTAGATTGGCCTACGTGTTTGTCAGCGAAGTGTCTTTATTAAAATACTGTCTAGTAAAAACAAAATTAATGAATATTTCTAAACTACTGTGCAAACAAAAATGAACCACCATACAATAGAAATTTATCATTAAGACTCAGACACCTTGTCATTTTGAATCAAACCAAAAATGTTCAACACCCAAAACACTTTACTCAAAAGACACATGCTATTAAACTATTAATAAAACCAGGCGGCTATACAGAACACCTTTTTTTATCACACCCAGACCAATTCAACCTGCACCTCCTTGACATGTTAATAATAAAAATCAACTTTCAAAGAGAGTCTAAGATTTATTTAAAAAAAAAAAAAAGCTACACATAAATGTTCCCAAATCATGGAAGTGAAAAAATAGACAATCTAGGACCTATCTTTTTTTTTTTTTTTTTTTTGCCCCAAAACTTTTATCCTGATTCTAGTTGTGGCTTGATTCGACTTTTATTTATTTTGTATGCACATGTACATGCTACTGCCATGGCTTGAGAGTACAGGTCAGAGGACAACTTGCAGAAGTCCATTCTCTCTCCGCCACATGGGTCCTAGGAATTGAACTCCAGTCATTGGACTTGACGGCAGATATATTTACCTGCTATGCCATCTCAGCAAGCCATGATTATACCTTTAAAACTACCTTCCAGTTTATATGAAATAGGGACAAAGCTATAGCATAAACACCACCACATGGAAATGATTTCAGAACATAAGATAATCTACAAGTTCTTTTTGAAAGACCAAGACACAGAGGGAGCAGTTAATATTATTTTCCTGTACTAAAAAAGATGGAAGGAACAACCAACACAGTGTAAAATGTGAATATGTGATTCACTGTTGGAACAAGAAAATATTAATAAATGACATCTAGGGGACAATAAGATAATATGAGAGTCTATTGTTAACTTTATGTGATAATAAGTAGTGATTTTTTTTTTTTAGTCCGTAGTTAGAAATGCATACCAAAAATTTGTGAAGCAAAATTACTTATCTGGATTTGCTCTAAAATACCTGACAAACGACTCAACCACCATTGTTCTGTAGCCAAAATATGCTTTGCAAAAATTACCTATTGCTCCATGCATTTGCAAAACTGGATTCTCTATTTGCTTTCTAAGAGATTCAAAAGTTGTAGCTCAATACTTCCCACACAAGCTTGAGTACCGGAGTTGAGAAAAACTAGGTAGGCATGCTGGTGTCCTGTAGGTAATCCCATCACCAGGGATTTCAGGGACAAGCTTTCAAACTGAACTACTCTGAACTGGCAAACTCTAGGTTCAGTAAGAGACCCTAAGTAAATAAAACAGTGATAGAATAAGATCCCTGTGGTGGTTAGAATGAGACCAGCCCTCATGGCCCCAGTTGGTGGAACTGTTTGTGAAAGACTAGGCAGTGTGACCTTGGTGAGGGAAGTGTGTCATAAGGACAGACTTCAAGGCTTCAAAAGCCTTAGCTATCTTCAGTGCATTCTCTTGCCTCCTGCTTACAGTTAGAGATGTGAGCTCTCTCTCAGCTGTTCTGTCACCATGCCTTTGTTCCACCATCATGGCCTCTAAGTCTAGAACTGTCAGCCCAATTAAACCCCTCCTTAAACAAGCCAGCTTGGACATGTTTTACCACAACAATAGGAAGTAACTATTCCACACTCAACATCAGCTCCAGGCCTCTATATATATTTGCACACGTATACAGCCACATGTGAACATACACATGTGAACATGCGCGCACGCACACGCACACACACACACACCTCCCTACCTGGTATACTTTGCTTGACCAGGATTTCTGCAGTTATTTAACTATAGAACCCTGTTCCTCTGCGGTGCCCTACAGTTCCATGAAAATTAATTTTTCATGAAACCCACTTTGAGAGCTGCTGTGTTTGTTTAGACAAATCACCTTGTGGGAAGGTTGTCTGCAGTCACATTCAAGTTAAGGGCCTCAGACAATGCAGCTAGAATGTAGTGACACCCAGCTGCAATGCCAACATAAGGAAACTGAAGCGAGTGAACAGTGAGTGTCAGACTAGCCTGGGCTGCAAAATTGGTCCCTGTAACACAGATAAAGAGACAAAATCAAACTTGCATGTTGATAATCTAAGGACTACCTATTGCTTCTGTGCCTCTTGCATCTATAATTACACTGTGTCCCTGACATGCTTTGGTTTGTAAATTTCTATAATACTAAATTCCACTGCCAGCTTGCCTTCCATGGAGCTAAATTTTACTCATTCTCATCCATTTCCTTCTAATCCACAGAGGAACAATTTCAAACTCATCCAAACTGTCAAACTACACTTAACTTTTCAGTTTCAATCTATGTTGAGATATTTCCAAGGGATACCAACATCTCTCTCAGGAGATTAAAATACCCCTAAAATCAAAGGTCTCCTCCTGGGTACCACTTAAAGTTTGCTATCACTTACCTCAGAGGCCCTGATTCCGATCTTTCCACAGCAGTAGCCCATATATAAGCAGGTCCTTACAATACTTGGCCAACTGAAGTGCCAAAGCATCATCACCTGATCACACATCATCCCCACTCCACAGCTAAATGTTTTACAGCCACTTTCAACTACTGTCTAATTTTTTTGTACACATCCCACTCTATTTAGATTATGCTATACTTTAAAACACAAGAAGAAAATGTACTCAGAAGAAAACAGAAATGGCTAACAAAGAAATATGAGATAGAAGCCAACACCACAAGAATCAGATTTTATGCTTCCCCTGCCTATAGGAGGCCATTTATAATGTTCCAAACACTTTCGTATACACTCTGTCATTTGACCCTCAAAACTCTGGAGGAATCTGTTTTTCATCATAGAAGCACAAAGTATCTAGCAGAGCTCAACTTGAAAGCAGACAGCTTGTCAACCCTCAATTAGCCTTTCTATGTAAGGAATGTCAGCTGAGCAGTGGAGACTCCATCATTCCCAACAGGAATGCTCTGGCCAGTATCACAGTAGCATACAGGACAGTCTCCCAGGATTTGGCTTGCTGGTAATTACAGATATCTAACCATTCACAGGTATTCAGGTCTTCCTATATATCAGCACAAGGTGGCACATGCCTGTAATCCTGTCCCTTACAACTTGGGAGATAATGAAGGGATCGGGAGTTCAAGCCAGCTTGGGCTGCATGAGACCTTGTTTTAAGAAAAAGGAAAATCGAGCTAATGAGAGGGCTCAGCAGATAAAGGCAAAAAGAGGCTTAGCACAGGTCTGACAACCTGAACTTGATTTCTAGTCTTACTCCCCACCCCACCCCCCTACCCCTCTCCCCGTCGTCCTGTTGTCCACCACCTGTGGGAAGGAAAGAACCAACTCCCATAGGCTGTCCTCTGATCACACATGCACAGCAGTGTGTGCAACACACATACCTAAATGTATTTTAATTATTTTAAAACGACCAAAAGATCTTCATGTATCTAATCCACTGGGTAGCTACCTAGGACTGTCCAATGCTGTTTTTGTACCACATCCCGTGGAGCCTCCCATTGTTGCTCATGTCAATATTTAACTAAGTACTTTTAAGAACGGACTAAAGACCTTTGAGCAATCAAACCACAATAGGACAAACACTTCCTATATATTAGAGGGGCTACTACTAGTGCTGTATGCATCTCAAACAACAAAGAATGTCAGAGAGGCAAGGTAATATGAGTATTGAGTGTGTTCCCTTTACTGTGGTAATATTACATGGTGTATACATATGACAACTAATAGTGTGCACCAAGAAGACACTCAAGTCTTTATTTTCAACACACACACACACACAGTGCTTTGGAATGTAAGTGACTTGGGTCGTGTCTTGGATCCTTCTCAGCTCCAGTATGTCTGCACAGCTCTTTGATCTCCTGAAGGTCACTAAGCTCTGGAAGTGCGAGACCCACCCCAAGCACTTGGTGCACCATGACACTTAAAAACTGTAGGTTCTGGAGCTGGAGAGGTAGCTCAAAAAGCAAGGCACTCTTATTCTTGCAGAGGACCCGAGTTGGATTCCCAGCACCCACATGGTGGCTCACAACCAGTTCCAGGGAATCCAACACCCTCCTCACTGCCACAGGCACCAGATATGAAAGCGATGTACATACATTCATGCAGGTGAAGCACTCATATACATTAAAAAAAGCACTGTTTTTAAAATTTAAAAATAGGAGTGCTGCATGTCAGGGAAAGCCTAAAAGATTAGATTGTAAGGAAAACGGAAGCCATGTTTCAAAGACCCGCATTACAGGGATTTCGTTTGTTGGACATGAGGCGGAAGTGGCCAGCAATTTGGCTCTTGAGCAATCTCTGACTGGTGTCCAGTTACTTGGGTGAGTAGGTCAGGACCGTATCATGAGACAGGTAGAAGGGAGAAGGGGGGGAAAAAAAATCAGCCACGGTATTTTCTCTGGCAACAAATGAATTGTGGTGATCAGGGGACAGTGAAGTATTCCAAACGGATGACGTCAGTCAAAAGACAACATGGCACAGAGTGTCAGAGTTTCAACCAGGCCTCAGAGATGTGGTGTATCCGTATGTGAAAAGAGGGGCTCACACTGCAGAAGGGAAAGTGAACTACGGTGAATACACGGATAAAGATAATGCGAGACGGCAAGCAGCAACAATCCTAGCTGATGACATATTTCTGAGCGACCAGACAAAAGAAAAGGCATAGAATGGATGAATCATTATTTGGAACAGTCTCCTTTCCAACTCATGTATAGTCTATAGTTTAAAGACAAAGATTAAAATTTTTTATCTATAAAAAAATTTAAAAACAGATTCTCTGCCTGCCTTGCCTCTTCATTCCAAAGCAGAAGCAAACAATTATTTTGTTTTTTAAGTGATTAAGGCAAGGCAAGACACCTACCATCAAAGAGTGTACAATCCATCAGGGCAGGGCAAACAGGTGAACAACTTAATTACAAAAGGCAAAAGGAGAAAAACATCTTAATGAATACACAGGCATGTGCCAGGAAGATTAAGGGGGGAGTCACTGAAATGTAGAAAACAGAAAGGAAAACCTTCCTGAGCAATCTGTTTCTCTGAGGTGTGTCTTATGGGTGATGCAATTTTCCATTTGAGGAAGAGGAGAGAGGAAGAGTCTTACCAAAGGCAGAGGGTAAGGCAGAGGGATCTCCCTGAGTTCAAGGCCAGCCTGGTTGGTCTACAGATAGTTCCAGGGCAGCTAGGGATATACAGAAAAGGCTTTTCTTGAAAAACAAACAAACAAAAGTTGCAACAACAACAAAAAATTCATCACACACCAAAATTAGCCTGATCCAAAGTTTATACATCTCAATGAATTTTTTTTGGGGGGGACAAGGTCTCCCAACATTGACCTGGCTGTCCTGGAACTCAGTAAGTAGACCAGGTTGGCCTCAAACTCACAGAAACCTACCTGCCTCCACCTCCCAAATGCTGGGATTAAAAATATGCGCCACCACACAAGGCTCAATGAACTTCAATACAGTTAGCATGGCATTCAGAAGGGAAGCTTTGGCACTCACACTGTGTTTTATATTTTCACTATCGAAGATATTCTTATGCACTTAAGCCACCAAAACAATCTATGACAGAGTCAGAACTAGAAAAACAATTAAAACAATTAATTTTATATCTTCTTCCCTAACTTGTGCCTATTTCCTGCATTCAGTCCTTCCTCACACAATATTTAGGCTTTCTTGTTCTTTTCTACATGTCATACTATACCCACATGTACATTTGTTTATATATGTGCATATAATATTGACTAGATTCCACATATGAAAAATGTAACATATGGCTTTTCCCAAGAACCTAATGAGACTTCAGATTCAATCAGTATTTTAGTTTATTGTTATCAATATAAATTGATACGCAAATCTTGTGCCAACCCATCAAAGCCAATTTCCTAACCACTTTGCAATAAGCTCCTATCTTTCATAACTTCTCATCATCTTTACTCCAACTGTGTGCCATTTGCATTTTTCCTCACTTTCTTTGCAAGAACCTTTTTAAAAAGCTGCTTCCCGTGTTGGAGGGAAGGGGGTTACCACAACATGAGGAAGTGTACTAAAGGGTCCAAGCATTAGGAAGGCTGGGAACCACTGATCTAAGGCAAGGACAGCAGGGAGGGTACCACAGTCAGCTCCACTAGGTTCTAAAATGTTCCTGACACAACCCAAGTGACAGGTGCCAAGTAGCTCTACACCCAGGGTGTACCCATATATAAATGTTAGTAGAACTGTTTTGCTTTGTTTTCTTTCCCCTTGGCAGAGCTCTGTATTTCCTTCTCTCCCATACTACTGAATAGTCCTATGTGCTTTGGTAATCACTCTCTTATGCAATAATAAAAATTATTGTCCTCAGCAATGTTATAAGTCATGGTAGTTCTAGGGCTGGTTAATTCAGCAGCTGAGAAGAAGCCACTGTGGTTTTGGGTGCCTTCAACCTTTGCATGCTATTAGACCACTCCAAGCTTCATGTAACACTACAGATATGCGGATCACAATCAGTGTCACAAACCCATTCATTAATCAGTCACCAATAGTAGGAGCAGTCACACTAAAATTATCTTGACTCAAGGGGCAGGAGAGGTACCCAGCTTATCCATGAATATATGGTGAATTGAAAAGTAATCAAAGGCAGAACTGTGGCCAGCCAGTGGTGGTACAAAAGCCTTTAATCCCAGGACTCTGGAGGCAGAGGCAGGCAGATCTCAGAGTTTAAGGCCAGCCTGGTCTACAGAGTGAGTTCCAGGACAGCCAGAGCTACACAGAGAAACCCTGAAAAACCAACAAACAAAAAGGCAGAATTGTGGTAGGAAGTAATGTTGTGGATTTTTTACAGCAATGCCCCCACCACCACCCCACGCCCCTCACTAAAGCCGGTGAATCATGGATGAGCCCAAGCCTAGGCAGAAGAACCACCCAAACTAATGCCAGTTCTCATCCCAATAAACGGGTTGTTGGTCTATTTCACAAGAAGCAAGGAAGACCAGGACACAGAACACTGCTGTATGCAGAACTGTCTCTGTGTGTGCCAAGCAATAAGAGAAGGCTATTCTTTCATTTCCATGGATTTTTTAAAATTCACACATCTAGTTCCACATCAGCAAGTACTCAATAAACATTAATAATTGATGTCATGAATCTCAAGGAATTTAGATCAAAGCCTGGCAGTGAGAGGGGATCATAATAGACTATATGGGAGTCACGAGTAGCCCAAAGTTTTTAGAAGTAATTCAATACCCCCTTCACAAATGGCTATACACACAGAGACTAAATCTCTGTAGAACTGTAGAATATGGACACGGCTATGCTTTCCAGACGACAGGACCATATGTCATAAAAACATTCTTTGCAATCTGAGCATGTTTTTAAGGCCAGTCAATACCACCTCTAGAAATCTATGTGCTGCTGGCCAGCTCTTTTTGTTTTCTTACTCCCTGTCTCTTCCATCCACAATAACCTCCTCTGTGGCACACTCTGTCACCCACGGTCCCTTTTTGTGAGTTTAATGGGGCCTGCCAACTGGGACTCTTCTTTGGCCAATCTAGGTTCTTTCCCATTTTTCTCAGGTTGGCACTAACAGCACAGAGACAGCTTCTTGATGTTAGGAGGTTTTGGAGCTACCAGGAGCCAAAGGCTGAGCTAGGCCATAGTGACTTAACAATACATGCACCCTATTTGAGGCAAAGGGCTCCGATAGTCTCAAGGGACATTTCTATCCAAAGACATCAAAGGTCAAAATGGATTATCTGGTTATGGTAACATATGCAATGGATTTAGTAGCCAGTCATTAAAACAGAGCCAAAGAATGTTCAGCACAGAGAATGCACGTGTGACAAGAAAATGTGTATCACATAATCATCACCGACTCTAAACTGCACAGATGCAACAGATTGTCTTTATTTGTATGATATCTTTCATGTCTTCAACACTGTATGTAACATAAAGTATCATTTTCTTCAGTACATCCTCTTTGCTAAAAGGCCATGCACTTCCAGTGTCTCCACCCCTCAGAGGCAATAAAAATCCACCACAGGTGTGTGACCCTGGGTATGCTGAGTAAGGAAGGAAGGTGCTGAGCCACTGTGATTCTATGTTAAACGGTTGAACATTCTGGGTTCGACTCTATAGTGGCTGGGAGATGTTGGGAGTAAGAAATTCTCTCGTTAATAATGGCAAAATCCATGGTCTATATCCTGTCTCTGCAACATTTTTCTTGCCCTTAACATCTGACTGTTGGATGCTTCTTTCTAGAACATTCCTCTCCATCACCCACACTCAGAGTCCCTTAAAGACAATAATACTCTACCTAGACAACTGACTAGCAAGACAGCAAACGAAACCAGAACTCCTCTCACTAACCACAAGACAGTGCTTCTAAGAGCCTTCTTCATAGAAATGAACTTTTTGTTTCCATCACCTTTGGGTGGATTGACCACCTTCCGACTTTATTAGAAAACACTGCTTCAATGGCCTCATCTGCTTTTGCTCCCCAAGAAAAGGGCAACAATTCCAGATTCACCACCAGGCAGTGAACAGATACTGACATAGTGTCTTTTGAGTTTAAACCCCAATTCTTAATATTTTGCAAAGACATTCCTCCAAAAGTTTAAGTTTTAAAAACTGAATAGGAAGCCTTGTGTCACATACCTGTAAGCCCCACACACAGAAGCCTAGGGCAGGGAGAAGATAAAAGTTTGAAACTAGACTGGGCTACACACAGTTAGACCTTCTGTCAAAACAACAAATAAATGCTTTATATAGACCAGTTGCTCAATCACAAAAGGCCTAATAAGAAGACATTGAGATGTCCCAATGGGCCAAAGGGCTCTCTGTGCAAGACCAACAACCTGAGTTCAATTTCCAGAACCACAGTGGAAGGAGACAGAACTAAATCCACATGCCACAATGTGGCATGAATATCCACATTTAAACACAGAGACCAAACAATAAATGAAATAAAAGCTATAAAGTAAAAAGCTGGTATCTGCTGGGTGGTGGTGGCATAGGCCTTGAATCCCAGCACTCACTCAGGAGACAGAGGCAGGAGGATCTCTGTGAGTTCAAGGCCAGCCTGGTCTAGAGAGAAAGTTCCAGGACAGCCAGGGATACACAGGTTGAAAAACCGGAAAACAAACAAAAAGCAGTTATCCTATCATATGACTTCATTTTTGAACCTGTTAAAGTTCACAGACAAGTGGTTAAGATCAGTGGCGCATGTGTTCCACATGTCAGAAAACCTAAATTTGATTCTCAGTATCACCAAAACTCCTGACCAGCTTCCAGACTGAGGGTCCCGCTACACTTAGTGCTCCCAAACAGGAAGGCAGGAACACAGTAAACCCACAGTGAAAACGGGTCACTGTACCCTCCTGCCACTTCACTGCTGAACCACAAGAGACTTTCATAGCATGGAAAGTGCTACAAAAATCCATCTATGTACTCGATAGGAAGGGCGCATGACTCCAAGAAAGGGATATCCAGCCCAGCTTTATACTTAGTCTGACAGAAGCCAAGATGAAAGGCAAAGGGTGTGTTCATCCTTGTTTTTAAAAAGAGGTTGATTTGAGAAGGGAGATAAGAGATCTCTGCAGGAATGCTACCACTGATACACATCTGGAATATAAACACAGTAGACCCTGAAGCCTACTTGATGAAAGAGAGAAACAGAAGGAAGGAAGGAAGGAAGGAAGGAAGGAAGGAAGGAGGGAGGGAGGGAGGGAGGGAGGGAGGGAGGGAGGGAGGGAGGAAGGAAGGAAGGAAGGAAGGAAGGAAGGAAGGAAATTGAAAGTAAACCAATGATTATGATTAGTCAGATGTATGTGACTTTCTGAAACTCTCCTGGGAAGAATGCTTAGTTATCATTATTAGAGAACTGTTTTCAATCCTTCATAGCAAAGCAGAGATAGAAGCCCTGGGGTTCTAGAACCAAAATAACCATAAATGAAACACGGTGAGAACCTGACACACATTCTGCTTGTCAGGCTTTAGTGAATTCACAGGTGACTTCTATGAAGGGAGAGACGGAGAGGACTAGGAGGACAGGAACTGGCTGAGCTCAAGTTCAACTCCATCACAGGTGATATCAGGCAAACTGATCTCCTGGGCCCTGGTTGACTCAACTCAGAGGTTTAGGGGTAAAATATGTGCTGAAACTCCTAATAATTGCTGCTATGTTGTTCTAGTATTACAACACAGGCCCCAAAAATTCCCAGACTTCCCCAACTCTTGTAGTCACAAAGCTGCAATGTGATTCCATTTTGAGGATGATCCCTATGAAAAATAAAACCCAGAAAGGCTTAATAGCCCTGTAGAGCAAATGCATCTGTAAACTGGGGGACAGGTAGTTTACAACTACAATAACCACTTAAAAGACCGCTGAGAGTTGAGTTTGGTGGCAAAGTTGAGTTCCAGGATGGCAAGGACTATGTAGTGAGACTCTATCTAAAAATAAACAACAAACAAACACAATTAAGAAAAAAGACCATTGCTGGGCGTTGTTGGTTGTGCACACCTTTAATCTCAGTACTTGGGAGGCAGAGGTAAGCAGATCTCTGTGAGTTCGAGACCAGCCTGGTCTACAAGAACTAGTAAACTAGTTCCAGGACAGGCACCAAAGAAATACAGAGAAACCCTGTCTCAAAAAAAAAAAAAAAATAAAATAAAATAAAGGATAGTTCTAGAGGCTAAGAATTCCCAAGCGCATGCACGCATGTATGTAAACTAAAGTTTCCATAATAAAAACAAAATTTGTTCTCCACACCCCTCCTCGAACAAGGCCTCATGTACGTTTAACAAGAAGATAACCCCATTTTTTAACTAGGAAATTCTCAACCTAACAGAGAAACAAAATCTTTATTATTGAGTTTTAAGTGCCTGGTGGAAACAGACCTAACTATCTCCCAGCTATTCTGGCAAGCCTCATTGTAATATGGATTACAGCTCTACTAGCCCAGGGACAGGGCTTTTAATGTTCTCTGGGAGATAAAGAATTAATCAGCAACCCAGAAAAGAAGTTGTCTAAAAATGGATGATTTAGTCAAAGTAATTCCATTGTCTCTGAAATTGTGCCCTCAATCACCCAGCATCAAAACCCCACTATAGCATCAAATAAATTGTATGTGGTTAAAGAGACAAAATGTTCTTCTGGCTGTTATGGAAAGTAGGCAAGGGCTGACTATGAATCAGTTATGTTTTAGCTCCACAACGAACATAAATTATGATAATTTAGACATTCTGGTGGTTAAACCAAAAAAGCAGGAAAATCAATACTTTCAAGTTCCAGCAAAAGTTAAGTTTGTGGCACCAGCAACATGCAAGTGACCTTAAACTTATTTCTGGACTTCCTTGCCCCCACCAAAATCAATGACACTATTTCCCATGCCTTGCTGTCGAATCACAGTAGTTGAGAGGCCTGAACACATGGACCTGGCAGGTGAGAAGCAATCTCTAAGCAAAGAGTCAAACACCAAACTTGCTTTACTAGGCTTACTTTCCATTGTAAAAGCACCAAGCACTATGATGCTTTTTGACTGACACCCACAAGCATTCGGGCTGACACAAACTTTGCAGATTGTAGGTAAGTCCCGGTGAGCTCTTTAAGTAGCCCAGATGAGCAAAACACTCAGAACACCATAATGAGCACCTCACAGGGGCTCATAAATTCTTTCATTCCCAGCAATCAAGAAGCAGCTGTTAAAATCCAGGAATCTTCCTAGGAGCAGATCTGAAATACCTTGGGGCTGCCCAGAGAAGCCTCACAACTGCTTTCTTCTCTTTCTCTCTCCCTCCCCCATCCCAAGAGTGCCAGCCTGGCAGGGTAAGGATGACCCAAGAAGGGGGGAGTGGGGCGAAGGGGAGTAGCGGATCTGGTGAAAGCAGAGATGCAGGCTCCCTTCTTTTTCACCACAAAGAAAAACCAACTCCCTGTGCCAGCCAACCAGGTTCTCCTTCCCTCCCCCCCAGCACACTAACTTCGGCAGTCTGATGAGTCTGGCATTTCCAGAGTTCGCGACCTCAGCCTCCCAGAGCTCTTTCCTAAAAGATTTTGAACTAGGAGCCAGCGGCATCTGAGCCTCCTTTCCAGGTTAAGACTCAGCTTGGCTTTACCTTTCAACCCGCCGGGACGCTGCTTCTCGGGTCAAGTTCAAGATGAAGGTACCCTCCTCTCTTCCCTGAGTTCACTCCGCAGGAAACTGTAATACTGAGACGAGTCCCACTAGTCCAGGCACCAGGATCTGGGGCTCCCAGGCAGGAGGAGCCAAGATAGCCTGGGGAAAACTGTCACAGCCCGGCGTCCTCCGCCCTCGGCTGCGGCGCCGCGTTTCTACCTGGCCACGGCCGCATTTCCTCATGGAGCCTTTACACAATAAACCAAGTAAGTTTTGGGAAAGCCAGTCCAGAAATCTTGCTGTATGCAAACACGCTACACAATGCCCAGGGCTTCCTTCCCCGCCAGCCGTTCCGGAAAGAACCGCGCCGAGCCCGGGGGGGGGGGGCCCACACACACCCGAAAGTCCTCCAGGAAGAACCTGAATACTCATAATGCCTCCAAAGTAATCACTCGTCGCCCAAGGACAAGGGGACTCGCAAACTTGACACGACCCTCCACTTAGCTGGCACTAAAGGAAAAACCCTCAAGGTCTAACACCAATCACCCCACCATCGCCACCACCAAGGAAAGAAATTCGCAGCCGCAGCCTGCAGAAGCGAAGCACACACTTTCAAGCCCATAGCGGGCAATACGATTCCCCCTCCCCCCCCCCCCGCTGAAGTTCGCCCGGCAACTTCGCGACCCGCGCACCGCGACACTCGGGACCCCGCTATGCCATGCGCCCCTCCCGCACGTCCCCACCCCCAACCCCCCACTCCAGGTGCCCTGCGCAGCCCAGGGCCTGTTTAGCCAAGGGACGGAGAAGGAGGACGAGGGGCGGCTGGGAAAGTCCAGTGCGCCGCGTGATCTCGGTATCCCCCGGCCGGGCTGTGCTGCAACCCGTTCCTCCCGGCCCGCAGGAAACGGCCTGCGCTGACTCCCGGGCAGCGCCTAGCCCGAGGCCGGGAGCACCAGGCATGCCCGCGCCTATTCCCGGAAAGCTCCCGCTGTGCCCGGAGAAGGAGGGGGCGTCCCGAAACTTTGCAACCAGCCTCGCTCTCGTTTCCCGGGCTGCTCCCCGGGACCCTTCCTCCCCGCCATCTCCGGCCACTGACCCGGCTGCGGACGCCCGGAGGTCCGCAGCGGCGCCCGGGCAGGAGTTTACCTGCTAGGAAAGTTTCCAGTTCCGACGCGGTTCCCACCCCGGGGGGCCGGGCCTCAGGGAGCAGCGGGCTGGGCGCTCGGGGTGGCGACACCGGCTGCTGCGGCTCCGGAGCCGGGCTCCCGCAGCTGCCACCGCGGAGGCAGCTCTCGGGCCCGTCCCCCCGCCTCGCTCGGCCCACACCGGGACCTCATTGGCAGCGCCAGTCCCCGCCCTTGCGCGTGTTCCGGAAGGCACCTTCCTTGTGCGCGCCTGCTGGGGCTGCGCCTCCCGCGCCCCTCCCGCCTGGAGCTGCCCGGGCTCTGCGACCCGCTGGGGCGCGGCACGCGAACTTTCCGCCCGGCGCCTCCGCTCCTCCTCTCCCAGCATGTTCCCTGCGGGAGGCCAAGCTTCCCTTGAGAAGGTTGCTCCCTTGGGGGCTCCGACTAGACTCTAGTGGGACAGGACCAGAAGTGGGATTAGTCGCCCCCCCCACCTCCACACACACCTTTTCTTCTCAGCCGGTTTAAAAATCAGTAAAGTGGCCAGGCCTTCTGTCTACACTGCTCTCTAAAAGCAACGGAGGAGGACATATGGGAGCAATTAGCCCAGCTGAAGTTTCCGCGGATGCCTTAGGGTGGCTTTGTTGGCTGTTCTTCCCCCTCGCTTAACTATACACAAACAAACACACTTTCTGGTTCCAAAAAGAGCTAGGAGAGATGGACAGTGCATCTCACCCTTTGCCCACCGCACCTTTTTCTTTCTCAAAAGTGAAATTGGGGTGCACAGAGATCAATGACTGCCCAGGGTCGAGGGCCCACTGCCTCCTGGAAGTCTGTGGCTGGAGATAACATCCATCGGCCATCGTATAGTTTTCTTGTCAGGAGGAGGAGTTGTGGAGGAGGAACAGACAAAGATGCTATTATTAAGTAAGCTGGTGGCAGTAAATTAAACTCTCTAGTTCCCAAAATGTTTTGTTATTCCCAACTGAACAGAAGTCCAAGAATGGCCTCGGGATCTGGGAGACCTGGTTCCTCCAGAACCTCCCAGAACATGTAGAAGGCTCAGCCCACTCTATTCCCAAAGCACTTTGAACCCCCTTTCTTTGCAGAAGCATCAAGTAGAAATTCCAAAAGGAATTGGGCACAGGCCGCCCCATCAGTGTGCAGAGTGAAGAATACAGAAGTTGCTATAAATGGCTTTATTGGCAACCCTTAACCTTTGCTGTGGCAAACCCGCCTTTAAAGACTACTGCGTTTTAAACAAGTTTCCCTATAAAAACTTCAACCTCACGTAGAGCTTCCCAATATAAAGATAGCAGCAGGAATGGCGTTCATATTTAAAGTTCCTGTGAAAAGCAACAGGAAGCAAAAGGCCACTCCATCTCTCTATAATAAATAAAAGATGACTGAAATGGGCTGGAAATTTTTTCACTGTACATTCAAAGGCCTGATTATCACTATATTTATATTTAAGCAGCAACAGTATCTCAGCCTTTCCTCACACAAAGGAGGACATGAATATTCAAAGCAAGTAAGAGGGTAACTATAACATGGGAAGCCAGCCGGGAAGGAGGGAGGAGTTATGGACAGTCTTCTCTAAGCCCAAGTGCCAGGTTGTTGAAAACCAGGGTGATGTTTGATGAACTTCTCTTGAAATACAATATGTAAAAGTGATCAACCTTTCAGCCACAGATAACAAAGCCAGCTGACAACAATAAGATGACAACCCAAACAAAAGACAAAAACTCAGTAGTCAGCCCAGTCTGAAATCCTAAGATGGATGAGAAACTCCTGAAGAAATAAACAAGTACCACTTCCTGCTTCAGGGCTGTCAATAGTGAGCAACATGGGTAGGTGATGGGGGAAATTTGTAATTTTTTACCCATTCCTCTTACACTATCCTAAGCTATCTTTCCAAACTTTAATGAAATTGCTTAAAGAGCTTTGAAGACAATCAAATTTCTTCCTTTCGACTTTCAAACTTGACTAAGTAGCAAGGAGAACAAATCCAGAAGGGAAATAGGCTGATTTTTTGCATCATCATTCTTTTGGATGGAAAGGGGTTTTGTTTTATAGTTTCAGAAGTCAGTGACACTGAAGGAGTAATCTCATCACTGCCTGGTTAGGGGTGCTTACCATTCTACACAGGGAGAGAGCTAGCTATCTGAAATTTGTACACAGAAGAGCCCTGTTCCCCCTTCTTCCTGGACTGTTTATATAATCCGAACTACTTGTTATTAAGCACAACCCCATCTCCTGTTCTAAAAGATGACCATTATACACAGAATGCTGTACTGAGAACATCAAGGCTGTCTTAACCTGTGAGTGAAAGTGTTGGAAAAGTCAAGGCCAAACATACAAGTAAAGAAAAATATCATGGGTGAGAATAAAAACAGGAGTGGGAAGGCACATGAAAATCTGTTGTGTAAGAGTCACTTCTAAGACCCCTGACCACAGGCCAGGATGAACCAACCTTGAAGGCATGCATGAAAGGGAGCTTACTCCACCCCCTCGCCCAAAGTGGGTGGTCCCAGTGGCCCAGGCTGACCAGCTTGGCTACCACCCAGCCCAACAACCCAGCCTTGGGTTAACCTACCCTAGCCATCTCTACCCCATCTGGGACCTGTTGGAGCTCATGAAGAGTCTGGTCTTGTGGAAAGATACCCACAGGATTCCCAAGACTTTGAGTGGCCACAGGATATCCTAGAAGGGTTCTGCTGAGAATCCAATGAGAATGGTATACCAAAACCCACAGACCTTGAACCAGGCCATGTGATCATTGCAATGCCAGTAAAGCTGATAGGACAAAGAGGTATACTGTAGGGCATACCAAAGCCTCCTATGTCACCAGGACAGATGAAGAGGTGTTGGAGAGACAGGAAAGAAACAGCAAAATTTTTCTGTTGTTTTAGTTTTGGTTTGGGGTGGGGTGTTTTTGCTTTTGTTTGCTTGTTTGGTTTGTTTTGTTTTGTTTTGTTTGGGAGGGGCACAGCAGGAATGAAGGGAGAACATGGGGGACCCAGAGATGAGCAGAATCGCAGTGAATGATGTGAACCTCCCAAAGAGTCAATAAAGAAGTTAATTT
Source organism: Phodopus roborovskii (assembly GCF_943737965.1). NCBI lineage: Eukaryota > Metazoa > Chordata > Mammalia > Rodentia > Cricetidae > Phodopus > Phodopus roborovskii. Next base: position 44,515,521 of record NW_026126418.1, read on the forward strand.
TTAAAAAAAAGTCTCTTAATATGTAAAATATTATCTGAACACAAGTTTGAACAATGAATTTTCATGCTTTAAACTCAATCTGCTTTTCCCTTTAAAAAGATAAATAAAAGAAAAGGTGCTTTTAGTTAGTTGTTAGGCAACTTTGTATTTTTCAGGGCAACAGAGGCTAACAAATCACCGTTTGCTTTTCTCGGGGCTCTCCACTTATCCAGTTTTAAAAGTTCCCTAATTCCTTGTCTGTTTATAACAACTGAAAAGAAATAAGAAGGAACCGTAGATTGCACAGATATTAAGGGAGCCACATGCATTCCTCACATATATGTGCCATATACTGGGTTCCCTTTGTAAATTTTCTGTCACTTTGCCAACAATGTAGCTTTTCTCAGCAGACCGAAAGAAAACAGCAACTATCAAACTGGTTATTTTACGGAACAGTTTACTGCCTAGGGCAATAGACTGTGGAAGGCATGAGAAAAGAATGTGTCCTGTGAGTGTTGGTATATTTCTCCCCCTTGGTCAGATTCCTAAGTAGTTCTATTTTAAAACAAACCTAAATTAGGGTCATTGCCAGTGTTTATTATGGGATGTGTAGTATAGAGCACATAGTAAGAAGAGTTTAAGTTTAAAACTTAAACACCAGGTGAAATTTTAAAAATGAATAAGGCAGGGTAAAAAGAAAATCTAACCTTGAGCACACCCTTCTTCGGAGGATCTTTTAATAGTTACAGAATTCGTTCTTCTCCTTCAGTTTGTTCACTGTTCCTCTGCTTTTTAACATTTGGAAAAAGAACACAAAAAATAAAGACACGGGGAGTAATAAAATAAATTGGGTATAGTTGGAAATCATTTGGGAAAAACAATGAAATTAAATACCCTTATACCGTCCCTGCATGTGCAATGATCCATAGTCACACATGTTTGCTAACACCATGGTCATATGGGCTAATGGCAAACATGCACCCAGGGACTCAGAAAGCCATTGCTGTGCCCAGTTAGCTAGATTGCTAAATTAAAGGAGTCACAGGACATATAGACTGCTCACAGGTCTACCCCATGGCCTGCCAATAGTGTAGGAACTCATCAAATACAGGGTAGGCAGTAAATTATTTAAACTAATAAGAAATCCAGTAAGGGAAGAAAGTAGGATAAACAGATTTAGGGGTTCACATTACTTTATAAGATATAGGGATAGAGTTGGAAAGATAGCTCAGCTGATAAAGATGTCTGCCACCAAGCCTAAAGACCTGAATTGGATCCCTGGGACCAACAGAGTAGGAGAATCAATTCCCAAAATCATTTCTCTGAAAAATAAATGAATGAATGAGTAAATAAATAAATAAATGTAGTAAAACTTTTTCAAGAATATGGGAATAGAAGAAGTCCTGGAAAAATCTGGCTTAGGGTAATACAAATGTAACTGTGTTGCTACTGTTGTTGATGCAGTTGCTGTATAATCTAAACCCACCTTGAACTACAGATCTCCTTGTCTCAGCCTCCCCAGTGCTGGAATTACAGGAGTACCCATTATCTGACTAATATTTTTAAAATAGATTTATTCAAATCTTGTGATTGTGAAATGATCTGAAGACAGAAAAGTTTCCTTTTTCAGAAAAGGAATAATGCAATTGGGTACTAATCCAACTACTGAAGAGGCCTAACTTAACATCAGTGCAGCCATGACAGGCTGAAGACTAACAATACTAGGACTAGGCCTTACCCTTGCAATAACCCGGAAAAGCCACAGACTCTACCCTGTAGGGGACCAATCAGAATCGAGACAAACAAGTACTAGATACTCCAGAACATTAAGAATAGCTTACCTAACTTGTCAATAGGTTGCCAACTTCCTTGCAGCAATGCTGCAAGTCTTCTATTACCTCACTTCTGCCCAATCAGGAGCTCAACCCCCATTGGAATTGAGAATTCCCCTACCCTCCATCCTTTCCACCTTAAAAACCCTGCCATAGGAGAGCTCAGTGCTTTCCCTGATCCATCTGCTCCCTGTGTCGGAGCAGACGGAGAACCCAAGCTCAAGCTTGTAATAAAGACTCTTTGGCAATAAAGGCTCTTTGCTTTTGCATACAAACTCAGACTCCATGTGGTCTCTGGGGGAGGCTCATGACGAGGGCATAACTACTATATGCTGAATCTACTTATGATAATGTAAAGGTAGCCTGTTAATTTGGCAAATAAAAGTTGTATTTTACAGTGTCATTCTTAGAAGTATGACTTCCCTTTTTCCACCAAGGTTTGTCAAGCATATCTAACTAATCTTATCAATAAAAAAATTAGGAGTCAAATATTTGGGTAAGAGCCTGAAAGCTCAAGGAACAGCAGTTGCTTCTTACCTCCTCCCTTCCTCTGTCCTAAAGGGCCAAGCTCCTCTCTCCGCCTGGCATTACTAGTTTCTGTCTCCTCTCTCTACACTTTTCCAAACCTTTATGGTTAGCTAGTGGCTAGTTCCACCCTCTGACTCCAAGCAAGCTTTAGTTGTCAGAACACAATCAAAATATCACACAACAGCTTTATAAGAAGAGGCACTGAAATCAGAGTTGTAACATCTAGGCTGCCTCTCTGACTTTTACACTGTTTGTGATTACAGGAAACCCAACTAGTCATTTTGGCCCGGGGTCCTAGTCTACAAAATAAGAATAGAATCCCTGCCTCACAGACCTGTTAAAAGAATAAATGAGATAAGATTTGTAAAAACTTAGTAAGTTGAAAAGTAGTCTGTAAAGGTCTGTGGTTAGTTAATAGACAAGATGTTTTCCCCGTTACCAGGGGCCAGCATGCTTGGAACAACCAAGAAGACCCTACATCTGCACTCTGAGGAAGAGTGACTTAACTAACGATGATTCAGCAGTAGATAATAACACCAATTAAGTTCTTGGAGTAAATTGGCAGTTCTTGTCTCAAACAGTAGCACAGAGGAACCATTCAAGGAGATATGCTTCTCTCTCATGTCAGTGTTAAAGAGGAAAAAGTGTACTACACATTCTATACTGATATATCTCACATCAACATACAGATTGTTTGAGACAGGGTCTCATCTTACAGCGGTGGCTGGTTGTAAACCCTCTATGCAGAACAGACTGGCCTCCAGTTAACAAAAAGCCACCTGTCTCTGTTCCCCAAGTGCTGGGATTAAAGCCATCATCACACCCAGCCTGGAAATTATTTTATTTACTCATTTTCTTTTCTTTTCAAGACAGGGTCTCAATGTGTAGTTCTGGCTGTCCTAGAACTCACTATGTAGACCATGTCGGCCTTGAATTTACAGACACTTGCCTGTTTTTGCTGGGATTAAAGGCATGTGCCAACACACCTGGCCTTGGACTTGGAAATTCTTAACTAAATAGTATATTAATGTAAAGGAAACATTTCCTTTAAGAAATCCTAGCTGGAAATTTTTGCAAGAGTCATTGATTACTATCTTGTTTATACTACTAATCAATGACTGTCCCTTTGGTCCTATGAAATAGTGAGCATGATGGATAGTGAGATTATGAATTTGAGCCTCTACAAAGAGTTTTGTGAGAGCAGTTGTTAAGCAAAACTGCTTTGCATCTGAACGTTGTGCTATACACTCATCTAACAGTATTTGGAAGGCTAAGGCAGGAGAGTGGCCATGTGTGAGGCCAGCCTGGGACTTTAACTGACTTGCAAAACTGGGCACAGTAGCTCATATTGTCATGCCAGCACCCTGAAGGTTAAGCAAGAGAACTGAGATTTGAAGTCAAACCTGAACTACATAGGAAGAGCTTGCTCAAAAAGGAAGGAAGGAAAGCAAACTGCAGGAAAGGTGGGGGGTACTAAAAATATTGTGCTCTGCCATACTAATAATCAGTTTGCTGTTTCCACCTTGACAGTCACACAATCAACCTTGAAATAGATGAAGACTGCTGGTATTATTGGTAAAGATAACCAATTTGACAGAACTGAAGAGTTCTGATGATAAAAAGACAGTGTAGTAAAGGCAGTAGCAACTCTCATACTAAAAGAAAGTATATAAAACAGGATTCATACTCTTATAAAACCATCTTAATAATTATTATGAACATGAAATGTATGAGAAATAAAGTAAATTCAGCACTTATAATTTAACTCTTAGAAGTTCTTTCCATCTATGCAACAGTCTATTAAAGATCTAAACATCTGCCAGGCAGTGGTGGCGCATGCCTTTAATCCCAGCACTTGAGAGCAGAGGCAGGCGGATCTCTGTCAATTTGAGGCCAGCCTGATCTACAAAGTGAGTTCCAGGACAGCCAGAGCTGTAACACAGAGAAACCCAGTCTTGAGAAAACAAACAAACAAAGATCCATACATCTTAGAATGGAGACAGAAACTGTGGACACATAAACTCTTGTTCTGTCTTCCTTGTGTATATCATGCCTATGTCAATGGCTATAGCAGGAGTCATTTGTGCCTAACAGACAATCTGGCCCTGTGAATATCAGCAGATATTAAACTACCAGGCTTCATTAAAGGAGTCACCCTTACTTAGGTCATGTGCCCTGAAAACCAGCTGCTTGGTAAAAACAGATTTCATTGCTTAGATCTAGCAACAATCCTGTTACCTTTCAATGGTTTCCAAGGTCTTCCTAAATCAACTTGTGCGTTTACAGCTAATCTATAGCTTCTTGCTCTTCTAGCTTTCCAGTGGCTTTGAAAAGATTCCCTGAAGGGAAAGAGATTACTGAACAATTACAATAGAAACCAGTTAAAACAAGATGTCAGTGATCCAAAATAAGACAGCAACCCCGAGCGTTAAAATTAGATGGTATGCCCTCCACCTCTTTATCTCCTTTTCAATGTTCCAGGCCCCATCCTATGCCTGGGAATCTACCCAGATATTAAAGGCCTAAACCTTGTTGATCAAAGAATCCATGGACGGAAATGTAATCTGGAAAGCTGTGTTTAAAACATTATTCAAAATCAGGTGGCATGCTTAGAAATCAGATCACTCATCTATCACTCCTGGGGATAGGAAATGCTACCACTTCTCTGAAAACACAACTTGAGAGTTCCTTAAAAAATAAATAAAGTAACTAAACATGCAGCCATCATATCACCCAGCAATTACACTTACAGGCATTTATCCCAGAAAAGTGAAGACTGGAATTTATAGGAAAAACCTAAAGACAAAATGCCAATAACATCTTTAGTCATGATAGATGACAACTAGCAACGTGCTGTCCCTGTAAAAGGATGAATGGCAAAAAATATTAATACATGAGTGCTATTACTCAGCAGAAAAAAAAAGGAATGAAAGATTGTTGCATTCAACTTGTATTTATCTCTAGGGAATTCTATTGAATGGAAAACGAAAACAAAACCAAGCTGGGAGTGGTGGCTCATTCCCAGGACTAGGACATCTAAGCAGGAAGACCAAGTATACTGGGTGTCATGGGCTACATGGTGAGCTGAGTTGGAGATCTGCTTGGGTTATTTAGTGAGACCTTGTCTCAAAAAACAACAAAGAGGGAAGGGGAGAGAAGAGGGAGGGAGGAAGGCAGATGAATCCAAACTTCTACAGGATCCATTTAAATAACCTCCTAGAATTCACATTCTTACAGATGGGAGAAACAAAAAATCAGTGGTCGAGGACTGTATAAGGACCGCTGAAGGGAGGGTGTTTCTAATGCAGTGGTTCTCAACCTTCCTGACACTACAAGCCTTTAATACAGTTCCTCACGTTATGGTGACCTCCAAGCACAAAATTACTTTCATTCTAATTCATAACTGTAATTTTTCTACTGTTATGAATCATAGTGTAAATATCTGTGCTTTCCAGTGGTATTAGGTGATTCTTGTGAAAGGGTCACTCAACCCCCAAAGGGGTTGCCACTCACAGGTTGAGAACCACTAATCTGTGACAAGAGTCCTCCTCACAGTGACAGAAACGTATCTGGATAGTAGAACTGGGGATATTCTTGTGAGAGTTTAGTATATATCTGTAAGATTATTTAGCAAAGGTAAGTAAATAGTGCAGGAGCTGACTACATTATATAACTATGTGTATACTGTTAATCTTTTTGAAGGTCAGTTGCGTTTGTTATTATTAGTGGGTGTGATGTGTGTGGGGTAGCAGGTCGCACAAACACCACAGTACTTGTATGGAGGTCAGAAGACAACTTTGTGGAGTCAGTTCCCTCCTTCCACCTTACCAGGGTCCTCAGGCTGGCGAGACAAGTGCCTTTACCCAGTGAGCCATCTCATCAGCCTGATAATAATCTTAAAAGTTTAATTCTTCAAAAAAGGCTGAACTAACAATGTAGCTAGATACACATACACACTCACACACACGCGCACACACACGTGCACGAATGTAATAGCTTTTTAAAGATCTATGTATCGTCATTGAGAATGACAAATATATATCAGTAAGAAGCCAAGACTGCATCCAAGTATTAATTAAAACACATTTAAACCTGTCATGGTAGTACATGTCTATAACACCAGCACTTATGAGGCAGAGGCAGGAGATTGCTACAAGTTGGGACTAGCCAGGTCTGCATGGCAAGTTCCAGGTCATCCAAGACTTTGTAGTGAAACCCTATCTCAAACACCATTAGTAAGCTAATTAATGAATGAATTAATTAAAATATGACATCTCAATGTCCAAGCAAAGAGTAGCTTATTCACAATACAGAGCTAATGACCAACTGGCAGATTTTTTTAAAGATTTATTTATTTGCTATGTATACAGTACTCTCCACATGTATGTCTGCAGGCCAGAAGAGGGTACCAGATCTCATTACAGATAGTTGTGAGCCATCATGTGGTTGTTGGGAATTGAACTCAGGACATCTGGAAGAGCAGTCAGGCTCTTAACTTCTGAGCCATCTCTCCAGTCCCAAATTGGCAGATTTTAAGAGCTAGCAGTAGAAGGTCTGATAACTTTCCCCACTAGATGGGAACACGATGCTTGACGGATCATACATAAATTGTGTGTAGGCCAGTTATCAGCTAGTAAGCCACTCCAGACTCGGTGCTGTCATATGATAGTGGATGTTTTGCTCACAAATCTGAGTTTGGCTGGTTCTTTCACTAAATGCTCTTCCTGCAGTTGTACTCAGAACATAGCTGGGGAGAGGCCTGGGAAGAGCCAAGCAACCAGGAGCAAGAGGGCTGGGGCTTCTAAACATCTCTAGCTGTCCCAGATTTTCTCCACACAGTGGTGCCACCTCTCAGATGGTAGCAGGGGGCTCCTTGAGTTCCCAGGACATCAGCAAGAGTTACATCCCTTTCAAACCTAACTCAGAAGTCCCACAGCATCCTTCTCTTGTTGAGAGCTGGTGTAATCAAAAGACCTGGGGCTTTGCAGACATGTTTGATCCACAGCCTACCTCTCCCTTTCCTGCCAGGAGTCTTTGGTAAGGTGACTTAAATTTTCCTGCAGCCCGGGATGAATTATGCTGTCCTGAAAGGCAAGTGTCTTTACTGGGGAAACATTTATCAGATATAGGACATGAGTATGAGTTAAGTGGCAAAGTATTAGAGACAAACACCTTGGGCCACCAACCAGCTCCCAAATCACAACAGGGAGATGTATTATTAGTTATGAATGTTTGGCCTTATCTTATTCTTGTCCCCCTAGCTCTTATCACTTAATTTAACCTGTTTCTCTTCATCTACATCTCACCCAGGGCTTTTTGCCTTTCTTTCATTCTCATGTCCTACTCCTTGTCTCACTCTCAGCTGCCTGCCTGGCTGGCCCCAGGCACTTCACTCTCTTTATCCCTTGTTCTCTTCTCTTTCAAGCCTGGATTCCTCCTACTTATCCTCTCTGGCTACCAGCCCCACCTATCCCTCCTCCACATAGCTGTTGACCATGCAGCTTTTTTTAAAAAGCACTCAGGTGCCTTAGGCAGCCAAAGCACCACATCTGTATATCATTAAATACATGCAGCATAAACAACTCTAACACACCTTTACATAGTTAAAGTAATTAATATCCCACAACGGAGGAGTTTGTATTTGCTTCTAAGGAAAGGCTTTAATTCACTCCAAAGCTTTCCCTGCAGTGACAGAGCTAAAGGACACTTTAGGAACGAAAGCACCAGCTGTTTAGAGTAATCTTGCTTCTAGTAACATGTTTCAGTGCCACCTTCCAATCTCTGAAATATTTTGAATGGCAATGACTTTTAATTACTTGGCAATGTAGTAGATAATAAATGGCAACAAGTATTACAGATATTGAACAGATGTTTAACTTTATGCATCAATAAAAATGACCAGCCTCCCAAGACCAATCTGAGAAAACTCAGCTCTAGTGAGCTTAACTATCAACAAAGTATTGCTAGTTTAAGTGGCAAGGCCATAGGTAGGGCAAGGTTAAAAAGATGACCCGTGGGGCTGGACAGATGGTTCAACAGTTAAGAGCACCAGCTGCTCTTCCAGAGGACCTGGGTGCAATTCCCAGGACCCACATGGCAGCCCACACTGTCTGCAACACCAGTTCCAGAGGATCCAGCACCCTCACATAGACATACATGCAAAAAAAAAAAAAAAAAAAAAAAAAAACACCAATGCACATAAAATTAATAAAACAAACAGGATGATCCTATAATTCAGCAAGGTCATCTGGATCCATCAGATAAAAGGTCATCTTTCCACTGTAGCTTGTGTTACATTAACTTCCTTCTGACGCTGGTTCACCTGTATATTTAACAGTGTTGCCACTGCAACCAGAAACACATAGGGAAACACCACATCTACCCCCAAATCTGAGCCCTGAAATCACTTCACCTGGGCAACCTGTTATCCACTGTCTAATTCAAAGGCAGTAACAATGTAGGACAAAGTGGGAATATGTGTGAAGAATACTGGTTGGCCAGATTCAATCCTAGCCTATTCCTGGTATGTAGGGATTGGTTGATTGGCACTAAGGCAAGTAGGCTACAACGGGAAAAAGAAAGTTCTCCAAGAAATAGCTGATTAGGTAGAGTAAACCAACAAACATCTATGATTGGGAAAGGTGTGTTACAGATCAAAGTTTTCAAACTGTAGAGGGAAATCTAGAAATCTCAAACAGGTGGGGAATGGTGGCACACACCTTTAATCCCAGAACTCAGGAGGCAGAGGCAGGAGGGTCTCTGTGAGATGGAGGCCAGGCTGGTCTACAGGGTGAGTTCCAGGATGGTATGGAGAGACCCTGTCTCATAACAATCAACCAAACGAACCAACACAAATCTTTTGACAGGCTTTTTTTTTTTTTTAGGATTTTATTGATTTTCATTTCATCTGTGTGGGTGTTTTGATTGCATGTATACCATGGCAGCAGCAGAGCAGGGTGTTGGATCCTCTGAACTGGAGTTACAAATGATTGTGAGCTACCTCTTGAGTGCTGGGAACTGAACCCCAGTCTTCAGGAAGAGCAGCCAGGGCTCTTAGTCACTGAACCATCTCTCAAGCCCCAACAATTATTTTTTTAAACCACAATTCTTAAAGAAAAAAAAATGAAAACAGGTTGGCAATTATTGATATAACAGGAAATAACAAAAAGGAAAAAAGGAAAGGATAACAGGTAGCTGTAAAATAAAAAGTGACTAAAGTGAACAGCAAAGCTAATTTTCAGACTCTTGGCTCAGTGAGAAGTTAAAGGAATACTGTTGCTTGTTTCTCTCTCAGCAGGAATGACACAGAGGTCTCACTAACATATTTATTAGAGTCATCAGAAAACAGAACAGAACAACTGATAATGAACCCTTTTTTCAGAAGGTGGACAGGAAGTCAGGCATGGCTGTTCATGCCTACAAACCCAGCACTCAAGGGACAGAAGCTGAAAGTTTGAGATCAGCCTGGGATACATAGTGAATTCCAGATCAGCCAAGGCTACATGATGAGAGTCTTTCTTAAAATAAACAAACACAAATGAGAGAGGAAGAAATAAAGGGAGGAAGGAAGGGAAGAAAGGAGGGAGGGAAGGAAGGAAGAACAGGCTATGATTTTCAAAGAGAAAGCATTTGATATGGAAAACCATATTGTTGGACCAGCTGACAGTCAGGGAAAGGTAGATTAATAAGAGATCCAGGAAGCAGGTGGTAGGGTGGGAAGGAGGGGGAAATACTACAGTAGAACAGAACTGTACTTTTTTCTTGTCTCTGGGAGTGCCTAAAGGGATGCTGGGAACACCAGTGAGAAGGTACTCAGAAACGATGTCACTCCTGGAGACAGGCCAGAAGGAAGGGAAGTGTGGCATCCCCTCCTCCCCTTCCTCATTTCCTGTTGGCACCTTTTACTGACAATATTTGATGTGGAGCCTGCCAGAAGTGAATCCTTGGAGATACAGTTTGCAGGCCCCGAGCCCCAGCATTATGAAGTAGACTGTAGTAGGGCCGGTATGGAGCTAAGAAGCACAGATAAATGATTGGCACATCAGGCCATACTGAAAAGCAAGTCTTTTTCTACATTGCTGTTGATACTAAGTCCAAACAAGCAAATGGTAAGAAGTAAGTAACTTTTTATAATATTGACACAGACAAAGCCCTTTGGAGAACATAATCCTTAAAATATAACCCAAAGGCAGAAAAGAAAGCATTTAAACAAACAAACAAAAAAAAATGCTGGATATGGCATCATTCATAATAAGAAAGCCATGAAAACAGCCCACATGCCCCACAAACAACAGATGATGACGCAAACCATGGCCGATCAATGTAACAGGATACAGCTGAAAGAAAGCCCCCCAAACACATGTTTCCAATGAGTCTGAAAAGGTCTACATGAAATAAGGTTAAGTGAGAAAAGTTGAACCCAGAGTTGTTTGTCTACTACACTAATTACACCTGTGTGAAATGTACCAGTGTATGTTAAGATCTGGGGCGACAGAATGATGTCACCGGCTTGGAGTGTCGTGTTAGGCTTTTCTTCTGGAAAGTTGCTTAAGTTCTTAATTAAAAGAGAAAAGCAAAGGAGTTTTTAATTTTATTTTAGATGCCAAAAACAGCTGAAAATTGTATGTTTCATATTAAGCCGCTTTGAAGAGAAAAGAAAAACAAAATGCATTTGCGTTTGCACACTGTGCAACCTGGCTGACCGTCCCAGCAGAGCACTTTTTACAGCTTTGGCATCCATCACCCCCATGGCCTCAGGCCAGTGTCCAATTGGTCTAGAGATTTTATTTTACAACCTGAGAACCATGGCTGGCTCCCAGTGCCTCTGCTTCCCTGCCTCGAGCCAAACCTTTCTTCTAGTGGCCCTACTTCATGTAGTTTACTACAGGCCCAGGAACCATTAAAGTCAACTAGAACAATGAATGAAGATAACAGGGTGACTACAGACCCCGCTGCATTGTGATGATTGAATCTTTGTACATATTTACTTATTGCTTTAGCACCACTTGGTTCACTTCATGAGCCTACAGTGTGCCTCCTAGCCTATCTGAAGCACACCCTGAGCACAGGGAGGCCAGGAGGGACAAACCTGCCCACCCCTCCCCCATCTAAGTCGGCTCCCAGATCTTTGATGTGCCTAGCTTCCTGGACTCATGAACCCTGCCTCACTGGCAAGCTAATCCAGATGCATGTCACAGCTGCCTAAGAACTACGGAGTTTGTGGTTACAGCAGGGAAGGAATGACCGCATAACTACCTCCCATGGGGGCCGGCTGGCAGATTGCCCAAGAGACCTTGGCCATGCCCTGAGCTGGCTCTCTGTGCAATGGATTAGGCAGTCAGAGGCTTAAAGGAGCATAGTCTGGCCTTCAAACCTGACCCACTTCCTATCTTTGTTTTTTTTTTTTTTTTTTTTTTTGTGATTACAGGAGGACCATTGTCCAAAGGGGGTCCAACTTCCCATACCAGTTTCACAAACTATTATGTGGCCCTGCCCTAAGTAAGCCCTTGGCACCTCTGTTTTTAAGGTACACAATGGGAAGATAGCAGTCAATACTTCCCAGTTTTATAGCAAAAAAAAAAAAAAAAAAAAAAAAAAAAAATCTAAGACTAGGGTCCTTATAATCCCCTGGAAGATATTGCTAGCTGTCTACCTGTTCTACACTTCCTTGTCAGTAACAGAAATAGCATTTTGCTTTTGTTTGCAGTGGTCAGGTGACCAAAGCAAAACTACTGCTCCCTTGTGCATAACAGCAGCAAAAAGCTTTGGGCCCCATACTCAAGAGGCCAAGGCTGGAGGAGTTCTGTGATGGAGTTCAGGGCTACCAGGGCTACAAAATAAAACCTTATCTCAAAAACAAAAAAAAACAAGCAAACGATTAAAAATACTGCAGCATCAACAATAACAGAAATGCAGTCCTTCTTGCCCCCTTGGTTTCCTTACAACTACAGTGTCCAGTGGCTCCACAATGAGGGGCTTGCAGGACAGCAGTAGACAGACACTGGCAGAAAGGGGACTCAGCCAGCGTGTATCTTGTCCTCATTCTCCTTCACAGTGAACTGCCCACCTCCAGACATCTGTTAGTTTTTAAGACCCAGTCTCTTACTGTAGGCTAGGGCTGGCCTAGAACTCTCTCCAGAGCCTCACCCTCCCAGGTCCTGAGAAGACAGGCATGCTTCTCCACACCTGGCTCCTAGACTTCTTACCTGAGGAAAAGGAACTCTACCCAGCAAGCCTTTGTGCCCTGTTTCTGTCACCCACAACTAAATGTATTCCTGATCTCAGTACTTAGCCTGTCCCTGCTGTTGGGAACCAGCAGTCTGCTGACCCCAGCCCCTGATGATGGGGGGATGCTCATGGCCATGTCTTATCTACATTATGACTTACCTGGCTCCTCAAGCTTTACCTGGCTGCCAGGGGGCTCAGTTACACACGTGCAAGCTTCCCTTTTAAAGCAAGTGCGCCTCTCTCTTGCTCCTCTCTCTCTCTCTCTCTCTCTCTCTTGCTCTCTTTCTCTCCTCTCTCCCCTGCTTTCGGTTGACCACCAGCTACTCCCTTTTCTCTCCCCCCTCTCAATAAACTCCACGTTGGGTGCTGAGTCTCGTGTTTGTGTTTCAGAGGCAATAATTATAGCAAAAGAATAACACCTGCGGTAAGAATACCTGGGAAAGATTGCCTTTTATTTCTCCAGAAAGTCTCCTTAATGACATCATGACCTGACATAATGATGTCATGAGTCACTACGGTGAGCAAAGAAGAGATCCCTAGTGAAAGTTCTGAAATTTAGCGATGACAAGGTCTGCAAAAAGTTATTAATAATTAACCAGATCTGGTAAACATTCTCAGTATTCTCAGCCATTGGTTGCAAGCACTGGAAAGGAACTGGGTAAGAGCCATGAGTGGCGGTACATGCCTGTAAGTCCATCACTTGGGATGTGGAGAAGGTAGAATAAAGAGTTCAAGGCTAACCTCAGTGACACAGTGAGTTCAAGACCAGCCTGAACTACGTAAGACTCTGTCTCAAGCCCCCTCTTCTACCTGCCCACCTCCCAACTAGGAAAATATTAGAACTTGTATCACAAGGGGGAAGAGAGTAAGGCATTTAATATTGTAACTAATGTGATCTTTATTTCCCAAATTAAACTTTATTTAAAGGAAAGCAGTGATCATTTCCAAAAGATGCTTTCTTATTTTTATCTGCAAACATACTGAGTTAGTTTCTCAGCAATTCAGAACATTTTAAAACTTTTAAAAGTAAAACTGGCAGTGGAAGTGGGGAGGGAGAGGATATGTCCTTACTTTTCCTAAGTATGCACGTGCACATGCATACACACACACACACACACACACACACACACACACACACACACACACAGAGGCACAAACACATGCACCATCAGAAGCAGTCCTTCACCAGAGAAGGTTTGACTAGCTCCAATGGGAAAATGTGACTTCTCCATCAGACCAGAGTGAGGGGCAGAAGCCCTATTAGACACCACTACAGCTGCTAATTATTTCTCACTTTTTGCACTTGGCTTTTCAGCAGGAGAAAACAATAAGGAGGTAGTGATGCAGAAGGAGGAACGGAGTCTCAGTGGCTGGATATGAAATTGTTTCTTGTTCATTCCATCGCTGCCTTGTCGGGCAGGTGGTAGACACTCCTCATGGTAACTACCAAACCTACTCCATCTCCGTCTGGAATGTTGCCTGTCATCACAGCCAAGGGTAAACAGAGTCTTAAGGGCTCTGGGGGTTGTATATGCTGACTTCATTATCTTCGTATTAGCAGGACCCAGCTGCATGGTGCCAGCAACCAGAACTGGGCCACTAAATGAGATCCTCCTGTGTGGTGGAAAGAGGACGCCAGAGAGAGTGGGTAAGTAACCCTAATGACTACCCTGAGCCATGGTATCTCCTAGCAGCCGCAGTCCCTCATTCTCACAGCAAATTCCAGCACTATTTAGGTTCACCTCCCAGATGAGCAGGTCAAACAATTTGAAAGGAGTTCTCTCTAATATGAATATTGGTTTCACTTTCTTCAGATTTCCTAAATAAGTTTTCCCACAATTCCCCTGGTCTCATGGTGTAATTTGCTCAATTGTCCACAGCCTTAAAACCTTGGGACTAAGGAAAGTGGAGAAAGGAGCTTACTGAAAAAGAAATCTAAGCTCAGATTAAGGGTGCCTGTTTGTAATCCCTGCACTTGGGAGATTGAGGCAGAAGGATCATGAGCTCAAGGCAAGCCTCAGGCTCTAGAGTTCTAGGCTGATCTGGGCTGTGCGAGACCCTGTATCAAAAATAAAAATAAATAAGAAGAGAAATAAATAAATAGGTAAGTTCTTCTCTCCCTAGGGCCAAAGGGGCCCATCTTCCTTGGCCTCATTAGCAAAATGAAGTTGCCAAATAAACTAAACTGGCCGAGGATCCAAAACTAATCATGGAGCAGGAAAAAAAAAAAAAAAAAAAAAAAAAACTGACTAAGGCAGGATTTTGGAGAAAGGGATACTAGAGGTGCCAAGTGGGTCATGCAGACAGTGCCACGAAATTGAGAGGCAACATTGTTCTATTTCTGTCCCTCAAAAGCCTTCAAGGGATCACTTCTGAAGTCTCCCATTATCCAGGATGGTGGCCAGTTTCGTGAAAGAGTCCTCTTGGCTTCGATGTGATTTCACCTTCCATGCCTTAGCAGTGTTTGCAGTCTTGAGGAATTCATTTAAAGCGGTATGTATGTGTTTTTACTTGTGGACTCTGAATCTAGAAATTCTGAAGGGACCCGGTGTTTGGAAGTAAAATATGCACTGAAGCACCATACAGACTAATTCAATTCAGAAGTCTCTGGCAGAACATGGCTGAGAACCACTGACCTGCTTCTGCCAGGCATGCAATTTAAGAATGTCCCCTAGAAAGCTGGGTGGTGCTGGCTCATGCCTTTAAGCCCAGCACTCAGGAGGCAGAGGCAGGAGGATCTCTATGAATTGGAGGACAGCCTGGTCTACAGTGAGTTCCAGGACAGCCAGTGCTGGTGCAGAGAAGCCCTGGAGACAGACAGAGAGAGAGAGAGAGAGAGAGAGAGAGAGAGAGAGAGAGAGAGAGAGAGAGAGAGAGAGAGAGAGAGAGAGAGCTCTTAAGCTTACCAAATGGTTTTCCCACCATGACTTTCTGAAATTATTACACATAGTCAAACATTGAGACTAAATATTCAGCTAACGTTGGAAATGTTGCTATAACTAAATTTGGCTTTCTCTAGGAATATTCTAAGACAAACTAGAACTCTAAAGAAATCTAAAGTAATATATTGTAAAAGGAATTGGTACCTAAGGATTCTTACAATGGTATGTTCCATGCAGAGGGCACTCTACAGACTTCTAGGGAACTGTTGGTGCCATATACACACCCAGCAGTGTCTACATGCCAGCAACATTGTGTTTGGCTGGCTTAGTGCACTGCCTCACTTCTGATTAAGTCTGATAATAGCAGTGTTTGTGTGAGTTATTAGTTATTTTTCCACTGCTTCTCAATTTTTCTTTTACAACACTTTGTGTGTATGTGTGTGTGCATGCGCACAAACTTGAGAATTGAACCTAAAGCTTCAAGTATGCTAGACATGCATTCTCCCACTGAGCATGCATACTACTCCCAGATTCTCTGATGAAATATATTTTAGAGCTGAAAGCCACATTTTAAATGAGTTCGGGTATTTGTTTATATAATTTTGTATTCCTGTATGTTTTTAAGTATGAAAATCACTGTTGCAGATGATTATCCAATAAGGCTCTTAAGAGAATCAGATGGGCACAGAAGTCAAAACTCAATTTTAGAGGGAATGTCAATCCCTTCTTTTGGTAGCTAAAATTTAAGTCACCTGAATAAATAGAGACAGAAGGAGGAAGGGGCAATCTGAACTCTGCAACTGAAAAGAAGTAACTGAAGAAGTAATTCCAATTGATCC
Organism: Phodopus roborovskii; assembly: GCF_943737965.1. Classification (NCBI taxonomy): domain Eukaryota; kingdom Metazoa; phylum Chordata; class Mammalia; order Rodentia; family Cricetidae; genus Phodopus; species Phodopus roborovskii. Next base: position 44,531,808 of record NW_026126418.1, read on the forward strand.
TTTGTGTTTCCTGTTTTTCATCTCTGGGAAGGTTAAGGTGACAGTCTATTCTAACACATGTCCATTTACATTAGCAGCTTTTTCTATGAGAGACTTAAGTGCGTATTTGAAACATTCCAGCATAGAAACAACAAGAAAGACATCAAAGGGCCAGATCAACTCACACAAGCATGGTGCTGTCCAAACCAGTTTATTCCAGATTTATCTCACCCCATTTGCCCCCTATAATCCAAAGGGGACTATAAAACAGACCATAGCATACAGTCAAAAGAGAGTAGGTCTTGGCTGGGAAAGTTGTTGTGCCTTTTTTATGTTAGCAAAGGGGAGTGGGGGGGAATGACTAACAGGTCGTAGAAGTGTGTCAAATAGGTGTCGGGTTCCTGTCTGAACACTATTAAGCCTGAACAATAAGAATGAATTCACTACTTGGGTGGTTAGTTACAATGACCATGACTGGAATGGCTTGTAGCACCCCAACTTGGGTTGGTGATGTAATTCAAGGAGAACAATTACTTCAGCTTTTCAGACAGCTGGTCTCTGTCTAGATTCCTTTGTCTTAGCCTAATATTCTGTTTTTAATGATTTCTCCCTGCCCCCATGCCCTTTCCTCCCCTGATGGAATCATTACATAGAGAAAATTGCAGATGTTTCATTTATGTACCAGGCAAGATTAATATTTACTTTAAACAATATCTGGTTGGTGCATAAAATCTATCTAACAGTGCATACAATACTCACAGAAGTCTGGGGCTTTTAGCTTTGGTAAGAGCTAAAGAATGTGTTTAAGTGGGGGCGGGGAAAATGATGGGAATTTTCATTTCAGGATGCAGACATCAGTCCCCTGGTACCATTAGCTCAACAGGAATTAAATGTAACTATGAGTAGGGGAAGTCATTAAGCCAATGGTATTTTTCTAGGAAATCCTTACTATAGACTCTACCTAGATTGATTTTTTTGGGTTTGCCCAAAGAGGAGAGAAAACAACTGGTTAAAATAGAAGAAATGATGGGAGGGGAGGACAAATACTGATGTTCTAATGGGTACAACCCAAAGGAAGGCTATGGAGGCCATGATAAAGCAATTTCAATTAGCATCGTGATCACTGAGCAGATGTACAAGTTGAATGACTGATTCTCTAAGTCGGGGCAATGGGAGTGGGGGCAAAAGGGGTTCTTTGTCCTTTGTGGACATAAATGTTTATGCAACAGAGAAAAATACCCTTCTGTGGTTTCCTCCACTGTAGTCAGGGATGACAGTGATGTCCAGCCAGAGAAACATAATAGTGATTCATGACTGGAAATAGATCACATTTTATTTTGCTAGAAACAGACATATTTTTGACGTATTTCTCTACATATGCAGTCTCCACAATTAGTGGTTTCTCCTCCTCTCTTGCTCCCTCCTCTCTTTCTCTCTCCCTCTCTCTTTTGTTTCTTTCTTTCTTTTTTTGAGACCCAGTCTCATTGCGCAACCAAGGCTGGACTTGTGACCTCTGGCCTCTACCTCTGGAAACTGGGGGTTGCCGGCATTTACTCCCACACCTGGCTGAAGAGTGTCTCACAAATTTTTAAGATTTAAAAATTTTAGATTTCTTAAAGTTTCCCTTTCTATCTTTTAAAGATTAATTATCACGCGCATGCGCGTTCACGTGCGTGCGTGCGTGCGTGCGTGCGTGCGTGTGTGTGTGTGTACAGGTATGTGTGCACATTCCTGTAGAGGCCAGAAGTTGACGTTCAGTGTCTTCCTCTACTGTTTTCTCTTCCTGAACTTGAAGTTGAGAGTCCAGATTATTGGCTTGCCCCTTGGGTTCCCATCTTGATGGCTCCTGAAGGCAAGGGTTACAGGCTGGCCACCATGTCTAGGTTGGTGTGGATGAAAATGATGGGAACTCAGTGCCCTCAGGCTTTCACTGAAAGTTTTTACCCACTGAGCCATCTCCTAAGGCCCTATCTTTTAACGAAATTGTTTATTTGTTTGTGTTTTTCAAGACAGGGCTTCTCAGAGTTGCCCTGGCTGTCCTGGAATTTGCTCTGTAGACCAGGCTGACTCCAACACAGAGAGATCCACTGCTTCTGCCTTCTGAATGCTGGGGTTAAATGGATATGCCACCATTTTTTTTGGCCCTATCTTTTAACCAAATTGTTTATTTTTTTTGTGTTTTTCAAGACAGGGCTTCTCAGAGTAGCCCTGGCTGTCCTGGAATTTGATCTGTAGACCAGGCTGACTCCAACACAGAGAGATCCACTGCCTCTGCCTCCTGAGTGCTGGGGTTAAATGAATATGCCACCATTTTTTTTTAATTAAAAAATTGTAAGTGCTGGGCTGGAAACATAGCTCAGTGGTAATTTGTTCAGTCTATGTGTGGCCTTGGATTTGATCCCCAACATATACATGTTCCTGCACCTACACACTACACACACACACACACACACACACACACACACACACACACAATTTAAAAATAAAACATTCTTCTACTATCTTTTCTTCCATTCATACTGATTTTAGATATTTATTGTATTGAAAAATTAGCCCCATCGAATGCCTTTAATCCCAGCACTCAGGAGGCAGAGGCAGATGGATCTCTGTGAGTTAGAAGCCAGCATGGTCTACAGAGCTAGTTCCAGGGCAGGCTTCAAAGCAATACAGAGAAACCCTGTCTCAAAAAACAAACAAAACAAAACAAAATTAGCCCCAAAATTTAGTGGCTGAAACCAACAATATACTTCCCATGTTTTCTGTGGATTAGGAATCCAGAGTGGTTTATCTTGGTGGTTCTTATACAGGGGCTCTCATAGGTGGTAGTCACCTATAGGCTTGACAGGTTCAGCAGTTTGAATGTAAGTGGCCCCCATAATCTAATAGGGAGTGGCACTATTAGGAGGTGTGGCTTAGTTGGAGTGGGTATGGCCTTGTTGGAGGCACTGTGGGGGTGTTCTTTAAGGTTTCCTATGCTCAGGATACTGCCCAGTGTGTTGGCTGACTCTCATCCTGTTGCCTGAAAGATGTAGAACTCTCAATTACCACTCCAGCACCGCAGCTGCCATGCCTCCCCCATCTTAATGATAATGGACTGATCCTCTGAAACTGTAAGCCAGCCCCAATGAAATGTTTTCCTTTATAAGAGTTGCCGTGGCCATGGTGTCTCTTCACAGCATTAGAAACCCTAACTAAGACACAGGGATGGGAGATCCACAGCTGAAATGACTCCCATGTGACAAGGGATTGTCCATGGGTGACAGGAGGGTATACAGGGAATCTGGCTCCCCAGGAGGTAGTGATCCAAAGACAGATCCAGAAGGAAGCCAACAATCTTTAACGACCTAACCCTGGGAGTCATACTCATACTCTCTGGGCAGACCTCCCTTCTAGTGAGAGGAAAATTAGGCCACGTCTGAAGGAGTCTGGAAGTCCTTGTGGACTTATTTTTAAGTTGTCACAGGCTAGGGCTCAGTGGAAGAGTCAGCATTTAAGTTTGTTGGAGCCTTGAGTTTGAACCCAGTGCTCTAAACTTCAAGTGCCTTTGTAGAGTTCTATGGCAGATTGTTTGTCCATCACATACAAGGACCTGTGGAAAGGTGCCCCGTGTTCATAAGCAGGAGCTGTCTCCTTTCCTCTTCCTCCTGAACCTGCAAGAGAAATGATGGCAGACCTCTTCCTGAGACAGCAGGAGGGAAGCTCCAGGCCTGTGTGCATCATTCTTGTTCTACCGAGTCAGAGCCACGTGACGGGCTTCATTGTGAAGGTTGCCAGTGATGGAAGTAGCAGGGACCCTGCTGATAGCCTGGCATTCTGTATGGAGAAAGGGGTAGGAGAGCGGTGATGAAGCCGAGAAAGAACAGATGGGCTTTAAAAAAATTTTAAGTGTTCTCTAAAGTTAACATTTTATATTCTGAAGATGATTTTTTTCCTTTTTAAAAAAGTACATTTGATTATAAAATATCAGCACATAGACATTTGAAAATATAAAACTTAATGAGTTAGCTATAAAGTTAATAGCTATGTAGCTACTACTACAGCCAATAAGAAAGGCAGGGCTGGCTCTCTGGGAATCTCTACCTGGGTCCCTTCTTGATCAGAAACACTATTCATCCTAATGGTAACTATAGCTTGGCCTTTTAATAATCCTGTCCTTGCTCTTTTAGAATTTTTCACCAAAAATATGCATCCTAAACTACTACACTCTTGCTTGTCTCAAGACTCTCTCCAAATGGGAACACCCAATACAAGTATCTATCAGCCTCTCTGGGAGGTGACAGCTGCTACTACTGCTGGATATTGGGTTTCTTTCAGTTCAAGGCCATCACAAGCATGGTGTTATGAATATTCTTGCACATGACTCTTAACACATGGTGTGTGTGTATATATACATTTTAAGGGTACAGGACTGGAGATGTGGAGTATCAGAATCTTTAAGTTGCCTATAGATTGTTTTGCAAGTGTCTTTAAGTTGCCTATAGATTGTTTTGCAAGTGGATCCCACACATACAGTGCCATGAGAAGTCGAGGGGATTTCTCTTTGATTTGAATGTAAGATAACACATTTTGCCTGGGCATGGCAATATGAATGGATGGTGCCAGCTACTAGGAAGGCAAAGGCAGGATGACTTCTTGGGTCAGGAATTTGAGGACAACCCAAGGAAATAGTGTGATTCCATTTCTTGCAAAATAAATAAGACAGCAATGGTAACACATATCTTTAACCTAGCTAGCATTCAGGAGGCAGGAGCAAGTGGATCTCTGAGTTCAAGACCAGACTGGTCTGTAGAGTGAATTCTCTATGTAGCTAAAGCTAAAACTACACAGAGAAACCCTGTCTCAATAAATACATACATGCATAGAGAATTAAACAAATAAGTGGATTCTTCATTCTAAGATGAAGATGCTTTTGTATGAAAAAGGCTCTTTACAAACAAAATGGAGCCAGGTGTCGGTGGTGCATGCCTTTAATCCCAGCAGAGGTGGGCGGATCTCTGTGAGTTTGAGGCCAGCCTGGTCTACAGAGCAAGTTCCAGGACAAGCTCCAAAGCTACAGAGAAACCCTGTCTCAAAAAAAAAAAAAAAAAAACAAAAAAAAAACAAAAAAAAACCAACAACAACACAAAAAACCACCACCACCAACAAAAACCAAACAATCCCCATATCTCCAAAAAAAAAAAAAAAAAAAAAAAAAAAAAAAATAAGGTGGGGGGAGGGAATCTGGGCATGATGGCACACATCTGTAGTCTTAGCTTGAGAGACAGAAGTAGCAGGATTTGCCTTAAGTTTGAAGTCAATCTGAGCTACATGAAAGACTGTCTTAAATGACACTAAGATATAAAGGAGGAAGGGAAGGACAGGAGGGATGGAGAGAGGGAGGAAGAAGGGAAGGAGGAAGGGAGGGAGGGACAAACTCTTCTTTAGAAACTTTTTGATTTTCCCCTGAAATCTATCTGACCACAGCATTTCAATGTTGAAAATCACCATCCCACAGAATGTGCTGTGGATTCTCTTTTCTTCTGTTTTGATGTAGAATTGATATATATATATATATATATATATATATATATAGAGAGAGAGAGAGAGAGAGAGAGAGAGAGTATTAAAGAAGAGCTAGCCTCTAATCTAAGCAAACCCCTAAAGAATCCCTCCTCCCTCCCTCTCTCCCTTCTTTTTCTCTCCCTTCACCAGGGTCTTTTAGCCCAGGCTGGCCTTATACTTGCTGTATAGCCAAAACTGGATTCCTGATCTGGCCCCTGTTTCTACTTCCCAATATTAGAATTATGGGAATGTAGCTGGGCAGTGGTGACACAGGCTTTTAATTCCAGCACTTGGGAGGCAAAGGCAGGAGGATCTCTGTGAGGTTGAGTCCAGCCTGGTCTACAGAGTAAGTTCCAGGACAGCCAGGGCTGTTACACAGAGAAACCCTGTCTTGAAAAACAAACAATCAAACAAATAAATTATAGGAACGTAGATAGCAGAGTAGAACAGTGGAGTTGTGTTGGGCTCATAACAGTATAAGAATGTGCTACCCCATCAGGCTCTGAACCCCTTCCTGGTATTTATTTATGTGTGTAGAGTTTTCCTATATTGGATAAGAGTTGCTATTGTGACTTACAGTAGTGTCAGTATATGAATTCTAACACTAGGTCATAAACACACAGCTGCATCAATCAGTATGGCTCTTTTGCCCCAGTCACTCTGAGGAAGGTCAGCTACCATGGTTATGAACCCTAATGAACAACCTACATGAGAAAGAGCAGTAAGCAGGCCACATTGGGTGCAGAATCTTTCTCTCAGTCAAATATTCAAATGACTTCAGTTCCCCAGCATTTGAGATTTCCAGCTAAGAAACCCTGGAAATTGTAGAGACAAGCTATGCCCTCCAGCCCATTTCTTGACTCATAGAAACTATAGTGCATGGATGGCTACATTGTTTTGCACCATCATATTTGGGGTGACTTGTTATTCAAGGGTTGACAACCGATACAACACAATGCTCACCTTAGAATGCATTCATACCTGACTATTTGAATTGCTGAACAGTGTTGAATGGTAAAGCTGCGGTAGATCCATTCTGGGACTGGTGTTTTCTGAACTGGAGTAGGCCCAGACTTAACTACAGGCTTGGAAGAAGTGGAGGGCTTGGTCAGTGGTAGAGGAACATAGTTAAGTAGATACCGTAGAAATGCAATCAACAAAACCTAGACTAGAGGAGACTCTACAGCCCAAATGGCCTCATCTCTCCAGCTGATTAACTGAAGAGGAAAAGCTAAGAGGGGACCTATCAAGAGACACTTAAGAGGTATAATAGGTTTGCCTGTGGGACAGTCATTCTTTCCCTCCTCTGCTGACCTCTGCTCTTGCCATGAGATTTGCTTTGAACAGTGAAACGTGAGCAGGTGTGAGGGTGGCTACTTCTAAGCAGAAGCTTTCTAAGTCATTGTGTGTTTCAACCACTCCTCAATGCCATCTGCCAGGAAGTGGGTCGTTGCAAACAGGGACTGTTTCTTTAGCTGATGTCCAAGAGTGAAGAGGATGTGGAGGTGGCTCACAACGGGAATTCACGTGAGCAGGAAGTCAACCCAGGCTGTTGGAGGCCTGACTGCAGAGTTTTCTGCCACCACAGCATAACATAATGTACTCTGAGTCACACAAGTGATATTGCAACTTGAACAAGGGAGCCTTACTAGAATCCTGACTTAGGAGACAATTGGAGGAACCCGGTATTAGATTGTGTCCTAGTGTGCTTCTCTGTTGCTGTTTAAAAAAAAAAAAAAAAAAAAAAAAAAAAACACTGACCAACCAAAAGCAGCTTGGGGAAGGGAAGTGTTTATTTTAGCTTATAGGAAGCAGGCCTCCATCCATCATCCAGGGATGCCAGGGCAGAAGTTTGAGGAAGGAACTGAAGCAGAGACTATGGAAGGCAGGTTGCTTACTGGCTTGCTTCCCTTGGCTTGCTCAACTATGGTCCAGGCCCACCTGCACAGGGATGGCACCACCCACAATGGCCTAGGCCCTCCTCGTCAATTAGCAATTAAGAAAACAACCCCACAGAGATTCGCACAAACCAATCTGACAGGCAGTTCTTCAGTCAGCTGTGTCAAGTTGACAACTAAAGCGAACACTACAAATGGTGATTGAAATTGCTACTTATTTTTAAGTATATTTTGTAAATTTAGTTTGACTTTGTTTTGTATGTGTGGTTCTAGAACTTGAACCTGGGGCCTTGGTGCATACTAGGCAAGTACCCTACTATTAACTCAAATTCCTAGTTTTCTAGTTTTTTTTTTTTTTTTTTTTTTTTAATATGTTGATAACTTTGAGGAAACAACAAAATGTTTCCCTGCCCTTCCAGACAGGGTTTCTGTATTGCTTTGGAGTCTGTCCTGGAACTCGCTGTATAGACCAGGCTGGCCTCGAACTCACAGAGATCCATCTGCCTGCCTCTGCTTCCCAATTGCTGGGATTAAAGGCATACACCACCACCACCTGGCTGGAACAACAAAGTTTCCCAATGAAAAGGAGACTAGGCAGGAACACAGAAGAAAGAAGATTGTGAAGTGTTCGCTGTAGAGCCTGTGGTGGGTACATGCCAGTTTATCAGTCTTCTGCTTTAGCTGATACATGTGTGCTTTCATGATAAGTTACAAAAGGGTTGGTTGATTTGGACTTGGACTTGCTCCTTGACTCTCAAAGGGAGCAGAGAAAATATGGGAGCTCAGGGGCTGGAACTGCACAAGTTAGTGAGTGTGAGGAAGCAAAAGAGGTGTCTGGTTCAAGGCTCAGGACAGAGACAGGAAAACTGATTACTTCCTGTAAGAAGGGTGTCTCCACAGGAACATTAGAACAGGTCAGGCCAGTCACAGAGGAGGAGGGGGCTGGGAGGTGCTGGCTCCACCCTGAGTGTGGATTGGGGTGGCTTCAATAGAGCTCTTCGGCTATAGGAGAAAGATAAGTTTCCTATTTGTGCTTATTTAAAGACCCTACTGTGTTTTCCATGTAATGGGCATTGCATTGATATTTGAAATTGGGACCTTGCTCCAGCCCAGCACTGCATAACAGATATTCTGAATATCTATATTATGGTTCATAACAGTTTCAAATTATAACTATGAAGTAGCAACAAAATAATTTTATGGTATAGGGTCACCATAACATGAAGAACTGTGCTGAAGGGTTACAGCATTAGGAAGGTTAAGAACCACTGCTCTAGCCCCTCCAGGCTTGAGCATGAGTTTGCAGTGATTCGGGGAATGGGGAATAGTGCACCCTCTTGAAATGGCAATAGATTGTTTTCCGCTGTTCCCCTCTGCAGCTTCAAAGTGCTCTGATCCATTCTGAATGAAGCTCCTGTGCACACTAAGAATAGAGTTTCCCATAAGGGGAGTAGGCAAATTATCTGAGTCCAAGTTATCTTGTTAGTACCACATCCAAATTAGTGACAGACAAGACAGAGTAAGTACATCATAACCTGGGCTGACAGGAAGAAGCAGCAGAGTTGGGTAGATGCCACAGCCAGGGTTTGTGTATCAGAGTGTGTGGTGCTAGGAAACAACTTAGGCAGGGACTGAAGGGAAGGAAGTTATTTGGTTATCCGTACAGGTAGAAGCCCTGCTCATCTTGTCTAGAGGATTCAAGTAAAGAAACCATTTATTTCCCTTACTCTATCCTGCAAACATAGGGCGGTCCTCTGGGAAAAAGAAGAAAGATGGCATTTGAGAATAGGCATGTGCCTCACACACAGTGTATGGGGAGGGGGTGGCAGAGCACGTTGAATCTTCCAACATTGATATTTTGTATTTGTGTCTGAAGTTTAAAACTGACTATAATAACCCAGGTTAGTGGTACATACCTTCCTCCCAGGAACAGGGAGGCAGAAGCAGGAGGATCTTTAGTTTCAGATCACCCTGAGCATGATGCTCCCTTGGAATTAAATAAATAACTGGCTAAAATAAAAATGAAGAGAACTCAGTAAGGTAGGAATTTCACGGGAAGAGGAAAACAGAAATTTTCATGGTTGTACCCTCCCAGTACTTGCTATTCCTTCATAATCACAAGATGTCTTTATTTTTCTTAATGGCACAAGAAAAAGTAAAGGGAAAATTCTTTGGCTGGAGCTTTCAATGACACACTGTATAGTTCCAGCTTGACACAGGTTCCCTTTAACAGATGCCCTTCTCCCTCTCTCCTCCTTTCTGCCACCCCCCCTCCTCCCGCTGATTTAACTAGAGCCAAACTGATGCCCCATCAAGGGCACTAAAAATAAATATCTATATTTTCTTCTGATATTTTGCCTGCTGTGACCTACTTTTAGTTGATTTCAAAAGCAAAGGACTGAGGTGTGTCCTCAATAAACAGGCCTATGATCTCTGTTTCAGTGTTGGCCACACAGGATTTGTACCCCAAACCAGAGATTTGTGTTCTAGAGTCAGCAAAAAGGAAGACAGTTGCTCCTGTCACTGTATTGATATTTCAGTTCTGAAACTCCATTTGTTTCATCAAAAATCCACTCCTGGGAGAGCCAACTTCCTGCAGATACTCCTGGTAGTCATGCCACTTCTGATACACCCGAGTCATGTGCAGAATTACTTCTAACACACCCACACGTCTGGAAGCACAGTTTTTTTCAGTGATTAGAAAATCAAGAGCTGTGAAGCTTCCTTGTAAACAGCATTTATGGGCTGATGTTTTAATTATTCATGTTTAATGAAGTCCCTATAAATCTCTTTAAAAATTAGCATCAAGGACTGGAGATGTCGCCCAGTTGGTATGGTGGCTGCTTGGCATGCAGGAAACCCTCGGTTCGTCTCCAGCACTGTAAGAACTAGGCATGGTGGTGGCTATCTGTAATCCCAGCACTCAATAGATCAAAGTCATTCCTCTGTTGTTGTTTTAGTTACCTTTAGTGTTCCATTTAGCTCAGAACTCCAGAGGGCTAGAATCCATGATGGTGGAGGCAAGGCATGGTGGCAGGAAAATTGAAAGCTCACATCTGAATCCACAAGCAGGAGGTAGAGAAGGCATTGGGAATGAAGGGGGTATCTTGAAACCTCAAGCTTGCCGCCATGACACACCGGTTTTTTTTTTTTGTTTTTTTTTTAAACAAGACCTGGTCTCCTATTCCTTCCCAGACATTTCCACAAACTGGAGACCAAGTGCTCAGATGTATGAGCCTATGGGGACCATTCTCATTCGAGCTACCACAGTGTCATACAGGGTTTGAGGCTAACTTGGGCTAATGAGGTCCCTGTCTCAACCAAGCCAATAGGAAAGCTATCACCTAAAAAATATAAAAATATGAGTTCCATCAACATTGAGAAATTATCATCATAATTTAAATACCTCAGCATCTGCTTGAAAAGTTAGTTTTGATACTCACCCCAGGAATTCCTAATTAACATTTGAAGTGTTCTAACGGGGAATACGCCCACCAGGGAGTGCTTTGTTAGCACTTCATCTCTCTAATGGGGACCTTGGACCTGGAATCTAGGGCTGTTCCAGCTCCTTCAGCTATCATATCCTGTTGGAATGTAATCGGAGAATTTACAGTTCAGCGGAAGGGAAGTTGGCTGTAGCTATTCACTGGTGAAGGCCTTGGTGCTGAGTTCTGGTTACTGCATGGGCACCTCATTCTCCTAGGACAGGAGTCACTTTGATGAGTGCCCAGGACCACACTCTAGGTGTCAGTGTTTGCTTGGTCCTGTGCCTGCCAATCTGTGCAGGAGGCAGTCCCTCCATCTGCTGGACCCTATTTTAGGACACTGTGGTGTCTAGGTTGAGTGAATATTTCATTTGCGGTTCTGATCAGATCCTACAAGCTTACAAGAGCTTACAGGGATGATGGGCCTGATTCTTGCACTTGTTTGCTAATCAGTGTGATTAGCTTTCACAGCCTCATCACAAAGCAGCCTTGGCGGGGACCTGGGTTTAGGCTTGAATGACTTGAACTGTCACAGGTCCTATGACACTATCAACTGGCTGGCCACTAAGTTGACTTTGTACCACTTAAAATTTTGTTTACAAATAGTTACCATGATGTATATTTAATGAACAATAAATAAATAATAAGAAAAGAGAACCAAATTAAAAAAACAAAACAAAAATAAAAACCCAACCCTTCATATAATGGTGAAGATCAGGGAGAATGCATAGGAAGAAATATGTATTGGAATATTGTTACATTAGCAATAGAATGTAATAATTACATATGGCCTGCCACCTGGAGCCATGCTTGCATTCTAGCCTGGGCTGCTGTCTAGGATCATGTTTGGGTCCGTGGTCCTACAACAGCAGATTGATATCTGTGGCTCAAATTGCCACCAATGGCCACATGGATGCCTGGAGTCTGGCCATAGTTGTGGCCATGCTGGAGTCTATGCTACCAAATGGGTCGTGTTGATCTGAATGGTCTGTGCTGACCTAGGGCCATGGTGATGTCCCTGCCTGGGTTGCTGCCTGGGTTGCTGTCTGGGTCCATGGCCCTGCAGTGGCCAAAGTCTGAAGTGATGTCCATGGCTCCTGTTACCACTGAGGGCTGTGCAGATGCCCAGGGTCTGACCAGCTACCTGAGACCATGTTAGTATCTGAGGGCCATGCTGCTGCCAGGGCCATACTGATCTGGGTGATCTCTGCTGCCACGGAAGCCATGGTGATGTCTGCAGAGCTGCTGCCAAGGGCCATGTCAGGGTCCATGATCCTGCTGCAGCTAGCATCTGTGTTGATGTCCATGACCTGTGTTATCACGGGAATGGGGCTTCATTGGAACCATGCATGTTGAAATCCCATGTCTGCGCTGAGCCGGCTTTACTGGACATTGAAGCAGGAGAGTTTTAAGTGTTTGTACCTCCCTGTCTCCTCCCCCACTCAGGAAAGATGGTCCCACCCTTCACCATGAGTATGAGGGAGCTGGCCCCATGGCATGGTCCTAGGAGACCATACCTTGCCTGAGGGACTGACCAGCACAGCTACCACCCAGACTCACATCCTGAGCCTTGGGATGCCCCACCCTAACATCTACTCGGTCTGTGACCTACTGGAGGGCATGAAGAGACTGATCCTTCAGAAATATAGCGTCAGGATCTCCATGACTTCAGGCAACAGCAGGATATTGGAGAGGAGTTTCAGCAATGGTCCAGTGATTATGGTGTATCAGAGGACTTGAACCAGACCAATGACTCATTGCAATGAACATTTGTGGGTGGGGATGATTGGACAAAAGGGTATACTCCATGATATACCTCAGCTCCCAATGCCACCAGGATGAATGAAGAAATGTGTTGGACAGGCTGGGTGGCAGGGTTTTTTTTTTTTTTTGTTTTTGTTTGATCTGTTTTTGTTTGTTTTTTGTTTTTTGAGACAGGGTTTGTCTGTGTAGCTTTGGAGCCTGTCCTGGAACTCACTCTGTAGACCAGGCTGTCCTTGAACTTACAGAGATCTGCCTGCCTCTACCTCAGGAGTGCTAGGATTAAAGGCATGAGCCACCACTGTTTGGCTGCTTTGTCTTGTTTTTAATTAATTTTGTGGAAAGGTCCTTTTGGGGGAGGGACACTGCAGTGGTAGGGGGCAGATATGGAGGGATGGAGAGGTGAATGGGATTAGGTTCATGATGTGAAATTCCCAAAGAATCAATAAAGAATTATGTTATTAAAAAATACATATGGCTTACTGTTCAAGATGACAAATCTATGAGTATATAAAATATCTTCTCCATCTCGCTAAGGAGGAAACAGAGGCATGAAATATAACCTGTCCTAGATCATACAGATCTGGAAACTAGGGAAACAATCTTTTTGTTTATTTGTATTTTGAGACAGGATTTCTTTGTGTAGCCCCGGCTGCCCTAGAACTAACTCTGTAGACCAGACTGGCTTCAAACTCACAAAGATCTGTCTGCCTCTGTCTCCTGAGTGCTGAGATTAAAAGTGTGCGCCATCTCCACCACAGTCCCGCAGAAGCAATCATTTCAATGTAGGCTGTCTGGGGCCCAGGCTTTACCTGCTTTAGATGATTAGAGTTTCCTTTCTAGAAATACCAAAGACTAGGAGCTACCCATGAGTACACAGGGTTACAGATGACTGAACTTGCTCTGAGGGCTGTGATGGATATTCTTGGTTGTCAACTTGACTATATCTGTAAGTAACTAAAACCCAAGTAACTGGACATACCTGTGAGGGATTTTTTCTTAATGAAATCATTTCAAGTAGGAAGAACACTTCTAATCCAGATCTTTGAGGTAGGAATGTAAACATTTAATCCTGATCTTTTGAGGTGGGAAGATCCACCTTTAATTTGGACCACACCTTCTGCTATACAAAGGCTATGGATGAAGGAAGCTCAAAAGCTCTCCCTTTCTACCTTTGCTCTCATTCTCACTAGCAAATCCATTTCTTCACTGGCATTAGAACCTACTTCTTTGAAATATATATAATATACTGTAGACCAACTGAGACATCCAGCCTTGTGGACTAAACAACGACTGAATTCTTGGACCATCCATTCATAAATGGCCATTGTTGGATTAGCTGGATCACAGCCTGTAGGTCTTTCTAACAAATTCCCTTTCTATATATAGAGAGATATTCATTCCATAAGTTGTTATTCTAGAGAACCCTGACTAATACAAGGACCCAGAGGAAAACCAAGGAATTTTGAAGTTTTTCTTGGCATCTAAAAAGGCCCTTACCAACGAGATTTTTTTTTTTTTCCTGACCAGCATCATTTGGGCAGCAGGCTTCTGTGATGAATTAAAAATAAAGACCTGCCACTTGGTTGATGATGTGTGTAACAGTTTTCCTAGGGGCAAATAGCTACTGAGTTTTAGGAAGCTTTGAAAAGAAAGGTGGGCAGCTTGCCTTTTCCTTTGCACTTTAATTGTTCCTAATTTCTCCCTATTATGCTCACCACGAAATTACTGGCCAAAGCCGCATCAAAATGTTTGTGTTTTTCTGTGCTCCTCTCAGCCTTCAGCCAGGGCCAGAGCTGGAAGAATCCAACTGTTAGCACTATAGACTATGCAGGAGGAGGTAACTAACAGGGTATAGGGGGCACAGTAGCTTTCAAGCAGTTTGTCATCCAGCCTGAAAGCATGGACACTGGGATGTGTAGCTCTATTTTGTGAACAGGGTGGGGAAAAGGCTCGGTGAAGTTAGAGGAGACCACCTTTGAACTGAGCTCTAACCATGGACATGAGAAGTGGCCATGTAGGCCAAGAGAAAGGCAAAGGGGAGGCTGAAAGTTGGCCATGTGTTCATGAAAGTACAGGTGGAAGAACACGGAAGCTAAGGGAAGAGGCCATCAGAATTCCCTAAGGGACTTTAGAAGACATAGACACTCAGAGGATACTGCCACTGAGTCTGACGATTAGCATATAATAGTTAGCACTCTGGTTTTGTTGTTTGGTTGGTTTCTGTGGTGTGTGTGTGTGTGTGTGTGTGTCTACTGCATATATTTTTAGTGGGATCTCTGGACTATATGTTATATAAAGTAGGAAATAATAAAGTCTTGGGGGTCAAAAGAAACTAATGAAATGTTGAGTGTGCCGGCACATGATTGTAATCTCAGCACTCAGGAGAGAGAGATAAGCAGATTTCTGTGGGGTTGAGGCCAGCTTGGTCTACATAGTGAGTTCTGGCATAACCAGGGCTACCTAGTGAGACCCTGCCTCAAACCAAAACCAAAACCAAAAAACAAGACATTAAAAAGAAAGAGAACTAAAGTAGGAACTTTTGAAGAAATAGACTATGCCTTAGGCATTTACATGTTAACAAGAACTTTAGGCAATTTTTCTCCACTGTAGTGTGGCAGTCACTTTCTTTGAACCAGTGAGACACATGGTTGTTCCTGTTTTCAAGTTTGTGGGTCAGGTGACTTTTGGAAAAACCAAGAAGTAATTATCTTGTAGAAATAGGGAGAGTCTCAAGAAGAGATACAAAATTCAAAATTGTATGTATGTATACATTCATATATATAATGATGTAAACATGAGCTTAGGTAAAAAGGATATTAGATGAGCCTGGGGAGATGCTGAGTCCATAAAGTGTCTGCTACAAGCACCCATGTTCAGTGCCCAGAAGCCATGGAAAGAAGCTGGGCACATTGGCATGCACTTTAATCTCAGTGCTATGGAAGCAGACACAGGGTTTCTCTTTGTAGCCCTGGATGTCCTGTAACTAGCTCTGCAGACCAGACTGGCCTCAAACTCACAGAGATCCTGCCTCTACCTCCCAAGTGCTGGGATTAAATGTGTGGACCACTGTCACCCAGCATAATCAACTCTCTCTCTCTCTCTCTCTCTCTCTCTCTGTGTGTGTGTGTGTGTGTGTGTGTGTGTGTGTGTGTGTGTGTGTGTGGCCACACATACATGTGGAAAAGTGCCTTCATGTGAATGTTAAGGCCAGATGTCATCAACTGTTTCCTCAATTGTTCTCACACTTACTTTTTGAGACAGGGTCTGTCATTGAATCAGACACTCATCAGTTAAGTCAGATGGTCTGGCCAGTAAACTGCAGGGATCCTGCTATTTCTGGTTGGATTTAGTGGATTGGAAGGAAGTAGCAGGAACCAGTACAGATCAAGTAGTTTGGCAGTTAAGCCAAAACTATTAAAACTATTATTATTATCATTACTGATTATGAAGTAATAATCACTCATATAAAAACTGGGAATGGTAGAATAGGGGCTATAGGAATAGCTCAGTGGTTAAGAGCAGTTGCTGCTCTTGCAGAGGACCCAATTCAGTTCCTAGCACCCTCGAAGTATATAGTTCATGAACCTGTAATTCCATTTCTCAGGTACCATCATCCTCTTCTGACCTCTGTGAGTACCAGGTATCCTCGTGGTGAATATAGTAGGAACTGGGGATCAAAATATATTATACAAAATTCTCAACTTATAAAAAAGAGTCCACAATAGAACAAAAAGCAAATGCCTGGCCTTAAGCTTTGACACTTTTGGTGAAGGATGAACAGCTAGATTTAGGACTGGCTGAAGGCAGAATCACCTGCTTATTACTGACTCCCTGTTGGAGAGCAAATTGAGGAAGGGAAAAGAGCCAGGCAAGTGGCATGTGTTCCCAAGGATGAGGCTAGACCCCAACCCTGCTGAACCATTCAGAGCTTGTTGAATTGATAAAAAGCAGAACTACACCAGCCTCAGAAGAGTATAGCAGAGCAGGGACCAAAGGCTGCACAGGAGGTCTAGACATCGTTTGTTAGAAATTTACCTTGATTCAGGGTGCTGATGACACACATCTTTAATCCCAGCACTCAGGAGGCAGAGACATGAGGATCTCTGTGAGTTTGAAGCCAGCATGGTCTGTAGAGTGAGTTCCAGGACAGGCTCTAAAGCTAGAGAGAAACCCTGTCTGGAAAAACCAAAATAAATTAATTAAAAAAATAAATTTACATTGAATCATGCATACAATTTTCAGTGTTCTAGTGACCATGTTAAAGAAAGTAAAATAAGTGAAAGTAATTTAAATGACACATTTACTTTGTGTGTGTGTACTCTCATGTGTGAATGGGTATGGGTACACATATGCAGGGCACATATATGTAGGGATCAGAAAACAACTTCAGGCTTTAGCCTTCAGGTACCTTTTACCTCTTTGAGACACCATCACTCATTGACCTGGACCTTTGTCATGTGGGCCAGGCTGCCATATGGATGCTGGGAATTGAACCTGGGTCCTCTGGAAGAGCAGCCAGTGCCCTTAACCACTAAGCCTTCTCTCCAGTCCCAATTATTTTATTTTTTTGAGTCAGGGTCTTGATAGGTTAACCAGACTGGCTTCTAACTTAAGGTCCTCCTGCTTCTGCATGCCAAGGTGCTAGGATTTGCAGGCAGTGCCACTATGGTTAGATAAACTTTGCAGTTTTTGTATCAGGTCTCAAAACTTGGAATTCACTTCATAGTCAAGGAGTATCTCATTTTAGGTCAAGTAATAGTTCTGTTATTGTTTGTGTATGTGTGTGTGTGTGTGTTGTATTAGACAGTATAGATTCTGATAGAACAGTCTTATGGAATTCTTAGCCCACAGCCAAGACCTAATCACTCTATCTTCTGTCTGACTGTCTGTTTGTCTGTCTACATTCAAGAGTATTACAGGCACAGGCACAGCCCTAGGAGGCGGAGGACCTCAGGAAACCTTGTTTTAGGATAAGGAGACAGAGCATTGATCTGCATGGGTTGAGAGAGGAGAGGGCAATTTGGATGTCTAGTGGTCACCACAGAGAGGAGGCAATCTGGAGAATCATGACCTATCTGACCACACACACGGCCACACTCTGGCTGGCCTTGAACTTGTGATCCTGATGTCTCTGCCTCTCCAGCATATCCTAGCAGTGTGTGCCACCACAATTGGCACACTCCACACTCTGTGAACCCCTAGGAATGTGGACATCACCCTAGGGAAAGATGAACTTGAAACTCCATCTGGTTACAGTTAAGTATCCTGACTTAGTAGAAAGACACTAGAGCTCAAAATAGAAGTTAATTTCTCTGTAGGAAGGTGAAGGTGTGAGTATTTTGTGTGCTGAGATTCAAACACACTGCAAAAATAACTAAGGGCTGTGGATGAATTTGCTATTATAAGCCCTATTATAAGCTTGGACTGCCTGGGGTTTTATTTGTTTGCTTATATTTTTTTGTTTATATTTGTTTGTCCCTTCTGTCCATGACTGTCAGAAAGTGACTTTAAGAAGAACTGTGGCTTTTCAAAAGATCAATATAGGGTTAGGGGTATAGCTCAGTGGCAGATGTGTTGAGTACATTCAAGGCCCTAGGTTCAAGTTGTAGCACAAAAGAAAAATGCATAAATAAATACTTTTTAATGAAAAGAGGAGTTAAAGGTAACTTTCTTCTACCCAAAGATACTCAAAGGGCAAGCAACCAAATACAGGGAATATTGACACAGTGTAGTGTTGGATCTTAGTTTGTATTCCCATTGGTTATTAGGTGACTGTTCATTTGTATAGTACTGTAGGCAATCTTACCTCTTAGCAATGAAAATTTAAAAAAAAAATGTAAGGAGTAAAATACCATGCTATTTATAGGTGAATGTTCCTAGCAGCATTCTTTATATAGTAGCCAATTACCAATCCACAGATGAATGGATAAATAAAATATGGTCTACGTAAAGAATAAGTTACAGTCCATCCAAGACAAGGAATGATGTAGTGATTTATGACACAGCACGGCTTAGCCAAGAAAAAGTTTTGCTGAGTGAACGAAGCTACTCAGAAGGTACTCTCTAGGAACAATGGGAGAGTCTGTTTATATCTGATGTCCTGAATAGTAAATCTAAGACACAGTCAGGAAGATTAGTAGTTCTCTGGGGAAGAGGAGGGAGGTGGGGACTAAGAGCAGAAGAGTTTAAGTTTTCTTTTAAGGGTGATGGAAACATTGTAAGATTCATGGTATTGGTGCTTGCAAATATCTATGATAGGAAAATGTGGAATTGTGCCCTTTAAAAGGCCTGTGAATCTACACTTCAACTACACTATTTCTTTCTTTCTTTTTCTAACCCAAGTGACACAATTATTTTTTAAAAAATTTAATTTAGAATCAATCTTATTCTACATATCAATCTCAGTTCCCTCTCCCTCCCATCCTCCCATGCCCCTCACAAATGCCCCCATCTCACCCAACTACACTATTTCTAGAAAGTTAAAAAGAGTAAGTAGTTATAATTTTGTGTAGAAAATCTAATAAACAAACAAACACACTATCCCAAAACAAAAACAAACATCAACAACCACCCCAGGGATAAATATGGGAAACTTACTGGTTAAGCTTGAGTGCTGGCTATGTGAAGATAAGCTGTACTAATTTCTTTACTTCTTTGTAAAAATTTTTTTTTAATTAAAAAAGCAAGACTATTTCCAGGACCCGGTATAACATTTAAGGAGTTTAGAAGTTGCCATTATATTACAAAAGCAAGCCAGGAATGATAGCACACATCTTTAATCGCAGCACTTGGAAGGCAGAGGCAGGAGGATTTCTGTGAGTTTAAGTCCAGCCTGGTCTACAATGTGAGTTCTAGGACACTCAGAACTATACATGGTGAGAGTGTGTCAAAAAAAAAAAAAAAAAAAAAAAAAAAAAAAAAAAAAGGAAAAGAGAGGAAGGGCAAGTTAAAAGCTCAACTGAAGAAGGAAAGGAAAATAAACCAACAACACCCACCTTATACAGATTTGGTAACACATGCTTGCAATGCCAGCATTTGGGAGATAGATCAATGACCAACAGTCTCCCTAAATTAATGTCAGACATCAAACCTTAGAGCCAGGAAGCTTAAACAACACCAAATAGGATTAATATTTAAAAACAAAACAGCATATCTTGGGTCCTAGAAAGTTGGCTCAGTGGGTAATGACACCTGCTGTCAAGTCTGATGAGGTAAGCGTGATCCCCCCAGGACCCATGTGGTCAGAAAGCACTAACTCCAGTGTTGCCTTCTGGTTTACACATGCATGGCATGGTATGTGTGCATTCCTCCATCTCATTCACACACACACAAAGAAATAATGTCATAAAAAATAAAATAACTATAACATTAACATTTTAGAAAAGTCAAAGATAAAAAAAAAATAGGTAAGGAAGCCAAAAGCATCCCCCTGTAGAGAAAAACCATAAGCAATATATCTGGGTGCTCACTTCAGCAGCACACACATATGTAATAAAACTGGAGAAGATTATCATTTTTTTTCCTGTAAGGATGGCATGAATATTGTTTTTGGAAGTTGAAAGAGAATTGGCTGGGAAGAGGAAAGGTATGAGTGGCAGTGAGAGGGATACTAGATGGAGTAATGAGAGGGCGAATGTGGTCACCTACATCATACACATGAAAGAAAATGTTACCGTGAAACTCATTAACTTGTATATCTAATATATACCAGTATGGTAGTTTGAATGTAATTGCCCCCCATAAGCTCATAGGGAGTGTCTCTATAGGAGGTATGGCTTGGTTGGAGTGGCTATGGCCTTGTTGGAGGAAGTATGTCACTGTGGGGGGGTGGGGCTTGAGGTTTCTTATGTTCAATATACTGCCCAGTGTCTCAGTTGACTTCCTGTTGCCTGCAAGATGTAGGACTCCCAGCTAGTTCTCCAGCACCATGTCTGCCTGCACATTGCCATGCTTCCCACCATGATGATAATGGTGAGAACCTGTGAAACTGTAAGTGAGCTACCCCAATTTAATGTTTTCATTTGTAAAAGTTGCCATGGACATGGTGTCTCTTCACAGCAATAAAAACAAATAAAAAATAAAAATGAAAGACCCTAAATAAGATAATTAATAAAAAACATCAAGACAGGTCTCACTATATAGTTTTGGCTGGCCTAGAAAAACACTTAAAACAAAATTAAATTGGACCCTTTTCTTTAGATTTATTATGCAGATGAGTGTTTTGCCTAGATGTCTGTTTGTGTACCTGGTACCCATAGAGTCCAGATCCCCTGGTACTACAGTTACAGACAGGTATAAGCCACCATGTGGGTTCTGGGAATAAACTCCAATTCCTCTGTTTGAATAGCCAGTGTTCTTAACCATTGAACCATCTCCCCTACTCTAAATTTAGCTTTCAGAGACTGTGCAATCAAGAATGTAGTAGAGTGAAGGCTTTTTGTTTTTGCTTGTTTGGTTGGTTTTTCTTGATGCAAGATTTATTTGTGTCACCTTGGCTGTCCTGGAACTTGCTCTATAGAATAGGCTGACTTCAAACTCAAAGAGATCAGCCTGCTTTTGCCCTACTCTCTTAGGCCTAGAAAGATGGCTCAGTGGGAAACAGATGACAAATATGATAGATGTTAATGCAGGTATTTCAACTATCTCAACTATCAATTGTTTATATATACTACTATAAAGAACAAAAATTGTGAGAATGATCAAAAAGCAAGACACATAGTTGTCTACAAAAAAACATACTCTAAATATAGAGATACACATCAATTAAAAGCAAAGACATAGAGAAACATACCACACCACACTGATCAGAAGAAAGTGGAAGTAGATATACTACTTTCAGAAAAAGGAGATTTGGGGTCAAGGAAGTAATCAAGGATAAGAGGTATTTACAATGGTAAGCAGCAAGTACCCCAAGGAAATAGAGGGGCTCTTAATGTGTGAATATAATTTTTAATGTGTGGGCATCAAAAACTTGAGAAGAAATTTGGATAGAACTGTAAGGTTGTGTAGATGGGTCCACTATTAAAGTTGAATGGTGTAATTTCTTTATATCAGAATCGAACAGACTCAGTAGGCAGAAAAACAGTAAGAGTAGTGAATTCAACACTGCCATCAATCAACTGAGGTGACGCCTATTGATGACTTCATCTACCACAGCAGATTGCACACTTTTTCTGGGGCAATAGCCATGGCAGGCAACACTCTGAGCCACAAAACGTGCTTTACAGATTATTTTTATTATTTTATTGTGGTTCTTATCGCTGTTCTTATTTATTTATTTATTTATTTATTTATTTATTTATTTATTTATTTTGGTTGTTGCTTTTGAGATTTTTTACACTGTAGCCCAGGCAAGCCTGGAACTCATGGCAATCCATAGCCTCAGTTTCTCTAAAGGTAGTATTAAAGGTATGGGTCACCATACCCAGCTTACAAATGTCAAAGAATCAAAATCACTTATACACATTTGCAGAATCTTTATTCATAATTGCCTAAACTTAGAAGCAACCAAGATGTCCTCCAGTCACATCCCAACAATGAAAATATTGTTCTAAAAAGTAGCTGGGTATGGTGTCACAGGTCTGTGGCTACAGATACTTAAAGGATGAATAGGGAAGATTGCTTTATTCAAGGAGTTGGAAGGCAGCCTGGCCAATGTAGTGATCTGGTAATGTGCTACTGATGGTGATGGTAATGATAGTGATGATGGTGATGATGGTGATAATGATGATGATGCTGATGATTGTGATGATGATGATGATATCAGGCTGTTCCCTGCCCTAAGCTGCTTCATACTATATAAAATAGTGTTTTTTTTCTGACTATGCCCTGCCCTGAGACATTCCATTTACAATGAGCATTTGCCTCCATTTGGGGACAGAGGATGACCCTACACCTTGGTAGACATGTAAGCACTACCATCTGCCTGTCACAGATTGATAAGTAAGTTATTCTGAAAAATAGAAAGGGTGTCGCCTTATAAATATATTGGGGGGAATTGAACTATAAGAGCACATGGACATATATTTTAATATATCTAGAAAACCAAGTCTAGCAACTTATTATACACCCCAGACTGAGGAAAGGGTGCAACACTCTCACCTGAACTCTATAGAGTGGAAGACTAAGATGGTGATAGTAATGGTCTCACCACACCGTCATCTGACCACACAGGCAGAGGTCTATGCTCAAACTACTCTCAGTGTCAATGACTATTTCCTGTTGCCTGCAAGATGTAGGCCTCCCAGCTACTTCTCCAGCACTATGTCTGCCTGCATGCTGCCATGCTTCCTTCCCACCATGATGATAATGGACTGCACCTCTGAAACTGTAATCGAGCCTCCCCAACTAAATTTTTTGCTTTATAAGAGTTGCTGTGGTCATGGGGTCTTTTTACAGCAATAGAAACCTTAACTAAGACACAGGTATATCACTGTGTTGGAAGATGTTGGCAGCTGCAAAGGGTGTGTGTGTGTGTGTGTGTGTGTGTGTGTGTGTGTTAAGGGCTGTGTGGAGACACTTTCTGTTTGATTTTGCTGTAGCCTGAAGTTGTTCTGGAAAATAGAGAATGTTAATCATTTTTAGGAGTGTGTGGTGTTTCCAATGTAACACCTTAATTATTAATTGCTACTTATAAATTAAAAAGAGAAATAAAAACAATTAATTTCCTTTCTTTTGGAGGACTAGTGGATAGTTTGATTCTATAGCTACAGATAGACCTTCTGGATAGCATTCCCATGGTATATGGAGAATGGACCCTAGAAGCATTTAATAGCAGTGATTGTCCATCTTTCCAGCCTACCATATAGGAGCAGGGACTTAAATAACCAAGAAATACAGAGAGGGAGTTGGAGAAACAGCTCAGCAACTAAGAGCACTTGTTTTTGAGGAGGAACTGGTTTAGCTCCCATCACTCATATGGTGTTTCACAGGTAACAAAAAGCCAGGAGTTCTATGGTGCTTACTATGTTAATGCTCTTTTCTATATAATTGACTCACCAAATCCTCACTATGATCCATTTTACAACTGAGAGCATTTAAGTTGGGGGGGGCACTCCATTACAGGATGGAGCCAAGTTTCTTAAGCCCTGCTCTCAGCTAAACTAAAAAGAACCACCTCTTCCCAGAGACCTGTACAGTCCAGGGTACAGGGAGTTCCAGTAAATTAATTTCTGTTCGCTCAGTCACTCTCCACTTTGTTCTGGTCAGTGTGGTGTGTTATGTGTTTCTCCATGTCTTTGTTTTCAATGTACATGTATCTTTTTATTTAGAGTAGGTTTGTTTTCTACGTGAGTCTTGCTTTTGGGTCAATCCTCACAATTTTTGTCCTTTAATTAGTATATATAGACAGTTGATATTTAAGATGGTAATTGACATATATGCATTAATATCTATCACATTTGTTATGTTTATTTCCTTTTTAAATTTGTCCCTGGCTTTGTCATCCACACTTTTTGAATTTTCAGGTTGAAATGAATGTTTCTTACTATTCCATCCCTGTTGTTAGCCAGCAGTTTTGAGAATGGCTTTAGACATTTTTTTTTCCCATTCACATGGCTCCTTCTGAGGCATAAACTGTGAAGTCCCCAGGCGCCTTGCAGAGAGGCACAGCCTGCTACATTGCCACCTGTAACTCCACACAGCCACAAACAAGGGGCCTCTGATTTACTAGGCTTTCCCTGCTGGTCCTCAGAGCCGTTAATCTTCTGCCCCAGGGCAGAGCTTGACAGCTCCCAAAGGTCCCGTGAAGTACTCTTTTCAAAGTAAAATTCTCAATCAAGTCAATTTGAAACAGACTTGGTCCCAATCCAGGTACAGACTCCACGGCCTGCCCCCCACTCCCAGGCAGCACTTGGCTACACTTCACTTCCTGGGTTGTTTTGAGTCTTCTGGTACAGACATAGTTTTCCTTCAATAAAACAGTGATTTAAAAGCCTCACTCTTCCTGTTGTGTGCCTGTGCCAAGGCATAATCATCTGTCTCTAGGGGTGTGCAGATTTCAACCCAGGCTATGTGAAGCCCCCAAGACGGGTGATACATTAGATAGACCACTCTATCTGGTCTTTGACTTTTACCTTTAACCGCTTAGAACTATTTTTTTTCATTCATCTTTTATTTCTTCACTTGAAGATTTATTTTGACTTCTATACTCTGACTTAGCTTCTCCCTAGACATTCATATTGTTTCTTTGCTTAGTGTCTGTGTTCTTCACTTTTGCTGGTGCTTGGTGGTGTCCTAGCGGTGGCAATGAGCATGTGAGACTTCTCTTTTGTAAACCCGTGGAGTTGGGTGGGTACTGCCAGAGCAGAGGGGATGCAGTAAATTCTTAGCATCTCTGCAGCTTTTATTAACAACTTCATTAGAATCTATTGTGAGCACCCGCTCTCTCCGAGCCCATTTTCCCACTGGTATGGAAATCGTTAGTGCTGTTTCCTCCAGACACCACAGGGTTGTACTTCCTTGCTCTTTTATAAGTGTCACTATGCTTCTTTTATAAGTGTCACTATGTGATTTGCTCAGTCCTGTGGAACATGTGAAGTGCCATGTGCCCTTTCTAGGTGAAAACTTCAAAGCCCGATGGTCCCTTAGGCTCACTTCCCATCCTTGTGGTTGCTATGGTGATCGATTGAATGTAACTGGCCCCCATAAGCTCCTAAGGAGTGGCACTATTAGGTGGTGTGACCTTTTTGGAGTATGTATGGTTTTATTGGAAGAAGTATGTCACTGTGGGGGGGGAGGGGGTTGAGGTTTCCTATGCTTAAGATACTGCCCAGTGTCACAGACCACTTCCTGTTGCCTGCAAGATGTAGGACTCTCAGCTACTTCTCTAATACCATGTCTGCTTGTATGATGCCATGTTCTGCCATGATCATAATGGACTGAACCTCTGAAATGTAAGTGAGCCATCCCAATTAAATGCTTTCCTTTATAAGAGTTTGTGTGGTCATGGTGTCTCTTCACAGCAATAGTAACTCAAACTAAGACACTGTGGAAGTAATACTGAGACAGAATCTCCAGAGCCTAGGGGCTGGGGTTCAGTGACAAGGTCTAGGAGAGCTCCCTTGACACCTACAATGAATAGTGAAATACTCATTTGTTTGTTGCTTGGTTTTCTGAGACAGGGTTTTTCTGTGTACCAGCTCTGGCTATCCTGTAACTAGCTCTGTAGTTCATGCTGGCTTCAAACTCACAGAGATCTTCTGCCTCTGCCTTCTGAGTGCTGAGATTAAAAGCGTGTGGTACTGCTGCCCGGCAAGAACTGACTTTTTAAAAAGTATTCTCTTGTGCATGTACCATTGTGTGGGAATGTACACGAGTGTGAACAATGTGTGTGCGTGACTGGGGGAAGTCAGAGAACAACTTTTAGCAGTACAATATCAGTTCTATTCTCTATGAAATTGAATTCAGGTTGTCATATTTACGTGGCAAGTATCTTACTTACTGAGCCATCTTGTTGGTTCAAAAATTAACTTTTGGTGTATTATTCCCTGAGTTGTTGCTTTCCAGTCCTTCTTAACTGATAACATTCAGAGCAATTATAAATAACCCAGACAGACAGTGAATATTTATCATGAGTACAAAAGCTTGAATCCATCTTTTGATCTAATGGAGCCATTTCAGAGGGAATATCAGGTTACTGTGTTTATGCAGCAAATATATGCTGAGAGCCCACTGTGTATAAAGCATTGAATTAAGGGCTGTGGTATCACAGATGAGGCAGAAGGATTTGGTGTTCTAGGCTAGCCTGAGCTACATTCCAAGACGCTGTCTCAGAAAAATAACCAAAAACAAAAGAAAAACAACAACAAAAAGACAAAAAACAAACAAACAAACAAACAAACAAAAACAAAAAAACAAGCACCGAACAACACTATTAGTGATAAAACTGTCTTTGATTATTTGGGCTATTTCTTAAAATTAGACACTAAAGTTCCAGATAATTCAAAACAGCCAAAAAGGACTGAAGATGCTGAGGAGGTTGGTGATTGCTTCTGTTACAGGCTCACACTGCCTCTGAGTCTTTTCCAGCTATAAAGTTCCTAAAGGATGCTGTTCCCAAAATAAGTGAGCTCATGACTCTCCTGTGGATATAAAGCAAACAGACATCAACTACTTATGTCACTCATTATTTAATGCGGAAGCTAGAAATACACTACAACGGGTTCAGAGGAGAATCCAAAGGGGTCACAATTCCATGTGGAGTAAAAGAATGTTTAAATGGATTTGCAAATGGACACAAAACTGTTTTTTCCCATTGGCGGTTCTAGGTTGTGGAGGGGTAGGGTCGCTTAAAGCCAACACAAGGACAGCTCCGAGTCCATTGGCAAACAGCAGATAAGAACCATTTTGGTGTGCTGTCAGTATAGTAAGCTGAAGATTTGGAATTTACAAATACAAAATTACAAAACAGCTTACAGTAAGAGAAAGGTTAGATTCAGATATGGCAAAAGCGTGTCGTAGGCAATGCTGTCTTCCACTGGAGATGTCCAGTAGGAATCTCTGTTACCTTGTCAGGAGCACACCATGTCAGAAATACAGACAATAGCCTGGTGGTGGTGTCACACACCTTTAATCCCAGTACTCTGGAGGCAGAGGCAGGCAGATCTCTGAGTTTGAGGTCAGCCTGATCTACAGAGCAGGCTAGCCTGTTCTATAGAGTTCCAGAACAAGCAGGATTACACAGAGAAACCCTGGAGTGGAGGTGGGGTAGGGGTGGGGCACCTAGACAAAGAGGTTTGTTTTTTCTACAATGTCAGACTTTGGTAACACAAATTCAGCAATTTGCCCAATTTCTTTGATAGCCGAAAAGGCAAACAGAAGTTGTTTTATTTTAATTTTAACTACTACTATTATCCCAGATTACACATTACATACCACACAGGAAATGTGTCTATTATCCCTCTCTCTCTTTCTTTGTCTCTGTCTGTCTGCCTGTCTCTCTCTTTCCCTCCCTCTCTCTCTCTCTCTCTCTCTCTCTTCTCTCTCTCTCTCTCTCTCTCTCTCTCTCTCTCTCTCTCTCTCTCACACACACACACACACACTGTCTTTAAAAAGTTAAAGAGGCCTTGGCAGAGTCCCAAGAGCTTCTAAGAGGCCTAACTGAGAGGCAGAAACAGGAAACTGATAAGAAATCAAAGTTCTTTGCAGTGTGCTCATATAACTAACCCTGCTGGAGGTCTGTTGGAAGTTATGGAGTCAGGTTGCTGGGTCACAGGTTCAAGTCTGCCCCAGAGCCAAACTGAGTAGAAGACTCTGGAGGTTGTAGAGGCAAAGGGCAAGACCAGGTTCTGGTGGACAAAGGGACAGATAGATGGATGGCAATTCATGTCCTTCTCTTTATGGAGGTCACATGAAGACATTTTTTTCCCCTCAGTCTGGTATACCAGCCTGGTTTTCCTGATTTGATTTTAATTATATTTACATATATTTGTGTGTGTGTGTGTGTGTGTGTGTGTGTGTGTGTGTGTTGGTCAGAAGATATTTTGCAGAAATCAATTCTTTCCTTCTACCAGATGGAAAATTTTGGGGATCAGATTCAGGTCATTAGTCTTGGCAGCAAGTGCCTTTCTTGTTGAGCCATCTTGTCAATCCCTGATATTATTTTTAATATATCCATACATTTCTGCAGTTTCTATTTATTTTGACAAGTTCATAGAGTGGTGCCCTTTCTGTTTTTAGTATTATGTTATTTATCACTTTGTGCCTTGTGGGTGGTACCAGACAGATGGTATTGTTTATATGCCCCCTAAGGTGGAAAGACATTCTCTGACCCCAAGATGGAGTCAAATGTTGCTTGCAAAATGGAATCTTAGTGCAGGGCGCCATTTTTAAAAAGCAGTTTTATATGATATAGAGTCACTTAGAGCAGGGCACAGATGATTTCAACAACTTATTATAGGACTGGAGAGATGGCTCAGTGGGTGAAGGGTTTGCCACAAAAGCCTTTGGCTTGGTCTTGGATCCCCATAGTCTATGTAGGAACCATGAAGTTGAAAGGGAAAATCCACCGACACCCAAGGTTGTCCTCTGACCATCACACACATCCCATAGCATGAGCACCCACATACGTGATCATGTGTATGTACAAAAAGATAAATATGTATTTAACAGAATAATTTAAAAAGCTCTCTTCTCTCCTATATCTCCTCCTCCTTGTCATCTGTCCGAAGAATTCAGATGCAACACAAAGCATGAAGAAGACAGGTAGCATTTATTTAGAGTAAAGTAAAGCGCTCTCAAGGGTTGACAATGAGTCAGGACCAAAGAGATCATGTGCTAACCTTCATGTTAGCCAGAGTTTATCCTATTTCCTCCCTGCCCCCCCACCCGCTGCCTTGGTTCTTTGAGATAGGATCTCTCTATGTGGTCTTGCACGTTCTAGAACTGGCTATGTAGATCAGGCTGGCCTCAAACTCAGTAATTCCCTGTCTCTGCCTCTCTGCTGGGATTAGAGGCGTGCCCGTCCCCCATCCTCTCTCATCTTAACAGGGTTTCATGTAGCTTAGGCTGGCCCCAAACTTGCTGTATAGCTGAAGGTGACACTGAATTCCAGATCCTTCTGCCTTCACCTCTGACATGCTGGGTCCACCGGCTTGCACCATCATACCTGGTTCATGCGATGCCAGGAATTGAACCCAGAGTTTTATGCAAGCCAAACATCTACTCCGCCAGATAGTTGTCATTCTTGCCTGGGATTTATCCTATTTCTGAAGTCTCTACAACAGACTTTAAGCTTTCTTTAAAGGGTGTGCTCCTGCTCAGATCTACAGGCCCATTCAGACTGACTCTTCACAGGAAGGGATGTCTGATATAGCTCTCTTTACTGGGAAGCCTCCGGCTGGCTAGATAGTGATCTTGGAAGGTTCAGATGGTAATCCCTCAATGGCCTCTTGGGTTACTAGAATGTCATGTCTGCACCAAGAATCAGAGCTAAATTCAAATCCCATTCTTCTTTCTTTCCTGGTTTTGAGAAGCTGTTGATTATGAGGTCTATCCTCAGTGACCTTCAAGCCCACTAACACCTAACTAGCAATCTAACAAAAAGAATCCCATAAATAAAAGGTCATAGATATGAGTAGTGCTATTTATTGTCTCAATGTTACCAGATCTAGTTGTCACTTGGTTAACTATGTTAGTTCCACTCCATAGATTAAAAAAACAGGTTTATTTTTTAATATTCCAATACCTAAACGAAAGTCTGACTTACTCAAAATCTTCCAACACTGTAAATAATATTTAAGGTAACAAAATTGTACAATATTAAAACGACAGTAACTTGACACAGTACTTATAAGCAGCGCCACAGGTTATAACACATGTATTGAACCATGCCGTCACAGTCACAATCTGGATACAGAATTGTCCTCTCACCCCAACCCTCTGCCTTTGTACTCACGCCCTGTCCCTCCCTCACCTACCAATCAGTACTTCTGACTTTTATGAATATTAAATATATTGATTTGCAGATTGCATAATTAAAAATGTCTTTAAGTAATAGATTCACAGTTGAAAATACTACAGAGTGCTCCCAGCACTCTTCACCAGGCACCCCAGTAAAAGCAGGAAGTCAACACTGGTACAGGCATAGCTTTTACTTAGAGGTCTTCCATTGAACAGGCATGCACCGCAGTGAGTGTGCCGTTCTACTCCTCTTCATCACAGTTAGGCTCCACCCTTGTTGTGATCTAGGGACAGAACTGTTTTGTTATATGTTAATTTGTCCTTGCTCTGCCCCTTTATAGTCATATATCACAGAGTTTGACATTTGGAAACCTTTCTCTGTGTATTCTTAGCCCCCTTAGAAAATAAATTACATTTAAGCCATCAGTAGTAGTGTACACCTTTAATCCCAGCCCTCGGGAGGCAGAGGCAGGAGGAACTCTGTGAGTTCCGGGACAACCTGGTCTACAGAGTGAATTCCAGGCCAGCCAAAGCTGTTACACAGAGAAACCCTGTCTCAAAAAACCAAAAAGCAATCAAAAAAGTTACACTTATTTTTTATTTATGTGTGCATGTGCTGGGGGCTTATCATGAGTGTGAGGCCAGAGGACAGCCTTTGGGAGTTGGTTCTCTTCTACCACCTAAGTCTGTGGGGTCACACTCAGGTCATCAGGCTAGGCAGCAAGTGCCTTTACCCATTGAGCTATCTCACCAATCCCAAAGCTTTCTCCTAATTATTAAAAAGTGTGCCTGTGCCTGTGTGTGTGTGTTTGTGATCTGTGTAAACAGTCATGTGAGTACCGCCTTTACCCATTGAGCGATCTCACCAATCCCAAAGCTTTCTCCTAATTTTTAAAAAGTGTGCCTGTGTGTGTGTGTGTGTGTGTTTGTGTTTGTGATCTGTGTATACAGTCATGTGAGTACCGCTGTGCTAGTGTGGTGACAGAGGTCAGAAGACAACTCTGTGGAGTCAGTCCTCTCCTTCCACATTTACATGAGTTGTGGGATGAAACTCAAAATGTCATGCTTATGTAGCAAGCATTTTACCCATGGAAACATCTCAGTAGCCTGGGCTCCTCCATCCCCCCATCACTCGTCCTCTTTCTCCTCTTCTTCTTCTAACGCTTTCCAAATTTTATTATTGCGTATGCATGGGGATTTTGGCCTCATGTAAGTCTGTCTACCACATTCATTCCTAGTGCTGAAGCAAGCCAGAAGAGGGCATCAGATCTCCTGGAACTGGAGCTAGGGATGGTTATGAGACACCATGTGGGGTCTGGGGATGGAAGTTAGGTTCTCTGAAAGAGCAGCCACTGCACTTAACTGAAGAGCCATTTCTCTAGGCTCCAGCCTCTCTTTTAAATGAAAATATCTTAATATAATTGTGTGTGTGCACTCATGAGTGCCTCTGTGTGTGTGTGTGTGTGTGTGTGTGTTTTTATGTGTATGCTCATGAGTCCCTCCCTTCCCCCTCCCTCCCTTCCTCCTCCCTCTCTCCCTCCCTCTCTCCCCCTTCCTTTCTCTCCTTCCCTCCCTCTCTCTGTGTACTCACCAGTACCTCTCTTCCTCCTGCCACCCTCTGTCTGTGTGTGTACCCATGAGTCCCGTGTGTGTGTGTGTGTGTGTGTGTGTGTGTGTGTGTGTGTGTACTCATGCACATGCATTTGGAAGCCAGAAGACGATATTTGGTACCCTTCTACATAACGTGCCCTACTTTATTGACTTGAGATAGGGTCTGGCTCAACTGGAAGATTACTATGTTTGCTAGGCTGGCTGGCCAGTGAGCTCCCAGGATTCACCTGCCTCTACCATTCAGTGCTGGGGTTCCAGAAATGTGCACCAACGCCTGGCTTTTTACATGGGTCCTGGGAATTTGAACTCAGATCCTCATGCTTGCACAGAAAGTGTTCTTAGCCAGTGAGCAATTTACCCAGCCCTTAATTACATTTTTTTGATATTATAATATTAGTTATGCTGAACCTAATCACATGTTTTGTCACTGAGCTATATCCATATATATATATGTGTGTGTGTGTGCATAGATATACATACATAAACATATATATATGTGTATATATATATATTTACATATATATATATATTTGTTGTTGTTGTTTTGTTTTTGAGACAGGGTTTCTCTGTGGCTTTGGAGGTGTCCTGGAACTAGCACTTGTAGACCAGGCTGGTCTTGAACTCACAGAAATCTGCCTGCCTCTGTCTCCTGAGTGCTGGGATCAAAGGTGTGGTGTGTGCCATCACCGTCCAGCTACACACACACACACACACACACACACACACACACACACACACACACACACATTTTTAGACAGGCTTTCCTGGAACTTTCTCTGTAGACCAGACAGGCCTTGAACTCATTGGGATCCACCTGTCTTTGTCTCCCAAATACTGGGATTAAAGGCATGTGCCACCACTGCCTAGCTTATGTTTACTGATACAATTATACGTAGAAAATTCAACAAAAAACGTTCAGTGTGGGTTGTTTTGCTATCATTATTTGTTTTATTGTATGAAAATGATTCTACCCCATATGGAGGGATTGTTAAAACTGCTACATCACTGGTGTTAACTGTGCTACATGGCTCAAGAGATATTTGGACATCTCCAGGCACCAGGAAGGAAATAGTAGCTTGTCTCTTAAAGTGCGTTCACACGCTCTTGCAGCTGGCAAGAATTTAACAAATTATCTTTCCTCCTCAGTGCTTTTTCAAAATTCCTTTCTTTCTTTTTTTTAAAAGACTTATTTATTGACAATGGTGTGACTGGGACAATATAGAAGTCCACTGGCAGTGGGTCCAAGATCTAACACTAATGCTTAAACTGACTTATTGAAGTCCATTCTATATGGAGAGATACCTTGCTCAGATTAGACACAGGGGTGGGGGATGGAGAGGCGCCTTGGTCCTGCCTCAATGAGATGATGGGACAGACTTAGTAGACTTCCTAGGGAAGGCCTTACCTTCTCAAAGGAGCAAATGGGGAAGGGCGGAGTGGTGGGAGCAGGAGAGGAGGGAGGGGGATTTGAGATTGGAATGTAAAAAGTAAATTAATTTAAGAAAGAAGAAAATTTAAAAAGATTTATTTATTTATCTAATATGCACTGGTGTTTTGTCTGTATATACCATGTATGAGGGTGGGTGTCAGATCCCTTGGAACTGGAGCTACAATCAGTTCTGAGATGCCATGTGGGTACTGGGAATTGAACCTGTGTTCTTTGGAAGAGCAGCTAGTGAGTGCTCTTAACTGCTGAGCCATCCCTAGCCCCGAAAAGCACATTTTTTCCTTCCTTCCTTCCTTCCTTCCTTCCTTCCTTCCTTCCTTCCTTCCCTCCCTCCCTCCCTTCCTGCCTTCCTTCCTTTCTTTGTTTTTTGTTTGTTTGTTTGTTTTGTTTCCTTTTTTTGTTTTTGTTTTTTGTTGTTGTTTTTGGGGTTTTTTTTTTTTTTTTTTTTTTTTTTGAGACAGAGTTTCTCTGTATTGCTTTGGAGGTTGTCCTAGAACTCCCTCTATAGACCAGGCTGGCCTGGAAATCACAGCGTTTCACCTGCCTCTGCCTCCCTAGTGCTGGGATTAAAGGTGTGATCCACCAAAGCCAGGCCAAAAGCATATTTCTTAACAAAAATAATGCCATTCATTTTAAGCCTCTAAGAATACCATGTGTTAATAAATAAAGGGACTGTTAAAATGAGATGTATTAGATTTTTTTAAAAAAGCTAAAACAAATTTTTAAGGAAAATTAATCTTCTAAACCTATGAAATCTCAGGTTTTCTGGGCATGTCTTCCCCCCAACCATTTAGATATTATTGTTAGGTAAGAACAGCTATAGACATGTTGTCTTAAATTTGTGTCTACTTGCTTATAAATTGTAATAAATTCTATTATTAAAGCAGATTGCCGCTTTGCAACTTACATAGTGCTGTGTAGCCACATTGATTTTCCAAGGGCTATGACCCTTAACCATCCTACCCATGTCTTCTTTGTACACTGTTTCTCTTAGGGTGATATTTATTATAAACATGGGACTGGTTCCAAGCCCCTGCCTGAGCTTGAGTTATTCCTCCGGCATTCTTTGGCCAGTTTAGCCCCAGAGCATCATGGTACTTTTCTTCTAAGTCCAGTGCAGAGATATCCAGTCAGCTTCTGACGGCATGCCATATGTAACAAAGCTAAGTAAGTACTAATTGGTAACAGCAGGGAACATTTTTCTCTACTAACATTTTATTTTTCTTACTAGCTCTTTTAATGTGCCTTCTCTTTTTCTATAGAATTAGAATTATAAGCCAAGGTAGACACTTAACCAGCTCATTATTGTGACTAAACACATGCATCATTGGTGGTTGTAGGTGGATTTACCCTGAGGTCCGAGGCTTGGCTGCTAAGGACAAAGTAGGCCATGATGTAAGCGGAATATTTTCCGTTTCTTCCTCCAGGTTGACTTTCTCCCTCCCCAAGTAGGGTTGCCAGGTTTACCAAATAAAAATATAGGTGAGCCATGGTGGTGCTGGCCTTTAATCCCAGCAGTGAGAAGGCAGTGGCAGGTGGACTTCTGTGAGTTTAAGGCCAGCCGGGTCTACAGAGTGAGTTCCAGGACAGCCAGAATTGTTAAACAAAACAAAACAAACAAAGAAACAAAAAAAGTCTTGAAAAACAAAAACAAGGTGAAGCTGGCTTGTCTGACCTTCTCCTTTTTACATTCCCATAGGCTGACTGTGACCTTCTACAGTGGCCATAGTTCCTGCAGGCAGCTGCTCTTGAAGCCACTCCCTGTCAGTGATCAGTGACTATTTCCTACCCTATAGGTCATCCCAAGGCATGTCACCATTCCTTCCTGGTTTCCTTCCTCCCTTCCTTTCCTCCCTCCCTCCCTCCCTCCCTCTCTCTCTCTCTCTCTCTCTTTCTTTCTTCCTTTTTCTCTTTTTTAAAAATAATCCATTTAACTTTATTTTATGTGCATTGGTTAGATCCCCAGGAGCTGGAGTTACAAACAATTGTGAACTGCCATGTGGTTGTTGGGAATTGAACCAAGGTCCTCTGGAAGAGCACCCAAGTGCTTTTAACCACAGAGCTATCTCTCCAGCTCCCTGGTTTTCTTTTAACCCTGCAGCACACTGAAAATGGTCCCATCATTAAATTCTCCCCAGTGCCTCGATTGGAAGTGCCATCTGTTGCTTGTCAGATCTCTTAACTGATACAGAGTGGTTCTGACTACTGAAGAGTATGGCAAGTTTTCTAAAAATATAAACTGGAAATTGACCTATAGAGCTATCAATTTACATATTCTATAGCTGTGTGTTTATGTAACTTCAAGGATGCTTCTGTTTAGTTTGTAAATTAGAGCACTCCTAATATTTCTGGTTGGGCAGCCTTAGAAATGGCTCTACTCACTCACTATTAGACATCATTATATAGTGAAGATGTCTTTCTCTCTTCTTTCTTTTTTTCTTCCTTTCTTCAAAATAGAGTCTTGCTATGTAGCTGTCAAACCTGGAAATTGCTATGTAGCCCAGGCTGATCTTGCATTTGTGACAACCTCCTAGACTTCGTCCCTCTAGTGCTGAGATTACCATATTCAGTTTTACAATAAAATTTTCTATGCATTTATCAACCTCCTCCTATTCTCCTCTTTGAATATATGTAATTGCCTAATGTTTATGGCATTCTAGACATTTAATTTATTGACCTTTCAAAATGATGTACATGTATATATGTATGCATGTATGTTTGTATATATTTATAAATTTTCTTTTCTCTCCCTGAGATCTTATATTAATATCACAATCCAAGTTTAGAAGTCTCACAATCTTTAAATGTTTCAACACACTGAAAGCCCAAGTTCTCTTTATTGACTGTGGGCTTCTGTAAAATCCAAAATAAGCTACATATGTTTTTATTCAAAGAGTAAAGAACCAGGGCACTTTTACAATGAGATCAAAGCAAAACCAAAATCCAACACTGTGCATAATTCAGTGTCCAACATTTGGGACTCAGCCATGATCTTCTGACTCCAAAGGGTTATGCAGCTCTACCTCTCTGGCTCTGACACCCAAAGCACACATAGCTTTCATCACAGGCCCAGTCAGCCCTGCCCAGCACTTGCTGCTCTAGTTGGTGAACATCCAGTTGTCCTGGCATCTCCATTATGCCGTGATCTTCACCAATGGCCTCTCCCAGCCTCTCTTCAGGGAGACTCTAATCTTGCCACGTAATGCCAAGCCTCAGCAGCTCTCCATGTCCCCTCCATGCCTTCAAAACCACTACCACGTGGGAGACTCTTAACATTATTTGCCAAGTTCTAGTGCCAGTTTGTTGTGTGTGTTCTTGGTCCCCCACCAGATACAATGTCCCTGTGCTAACTTTGAGGAGAAACTTCCCAGAAGATTTTTCCTCAATGACGCTGGTCTGGCTCTTAGTAATCACAGCTAATTTTTCAGCTTCAACTAACGAGCATCCATTATTCCAGTAAAGAAAAGGCTTCACAGATCCTTAATTCAAATATATTGCATGAATGACACTGATGGAGTTTTAAAGGAGCTCTCAAACTTCCTCCTGAAACTTCACAAGCCAGGCCTCATTCTCTCAGGGCTCTTTTCTTCCAGGCTCCCACAGAAACAGCTCGTTAAACTCTGAGAACTCAGTATCTTTTCCAGCGCAAGGTTCCAAACGTGTCCAAAACCTTCCCCCCAAAACAAAATAGTCAGGTCACTTCACACTCAGACTTGTGGAGGCTGGAAGTCTGAGGTTGGATGCTAGGATGGTTAGATTCTGCTAAGGGCCACTTCCAGGGTGCTAACTGCCAAGTCCGTTTCTTAGGAACGAGGAGGGGAAAGCGAGCTCTTTGGAGCCTTTTCAAGACAGCACTAATTCCATTATGAAGCCTCTACCGTCCCGTCCTAATTATCCCTCAGGACTCTGCTTCTAGACCTTTGGGAATGTAGGCTCAACACATGAATTTGTGGAAGATAGGAACTGCAGGTCATCGTAATATCTGACAACCGAGCGAGAACAGCTGTGCAGTACAGCGCGCACTTGTTTTATAGCTCATGAGCCAGAAAGGGAAACACAACCGACCAGCTTAGAAGTTTTGTCTCTCTTCAAAGGGTCTGGAGCCTGTTGTCATCAACATCATAGCGTTATTTCACCATTCAAATCATGCCTGGGTAGTTTTTGACTGCTTCAAATATTTTTACAACTAAGAATTGTGTACGGGATTTAAAACACATCCATGGGGAAGATTCTCTTAATTTTTCTTTAATAAGTTTGAGCCTAAAGAAATGTCTTGAAAAAATTTTACGTATGATTATTGTGTTGTGCGTATGATGTGTGTTTGTGAGTATGGGTGCACTTATGACATAGCATGCATGTGGAGGTCAAAGGTCAATTTTGTGGAGTTGGTTGTGTCCTTCCATCTTTACTAGAGTTCCAAGGATTGAGCTTAGGATGTCAGGTTTATCCAGCAAGCACTTCACCTGCTAAGTCAACTCACCAGCCCTGATGTTAAGAAATCTAATCTAAAGAAATATCTTGATGCTAAATTACCTAATGATTATTATATTTTTCTTCAGTTCAAATCACTAGCAACATTCAGTAATATACTTTATTATATTATTTAGAAATAATACCCATGAGAACAAAATATTCTTGTAATAGGTCCTTTTGAAATGATTGATAAAAAAAACATCCTACAGGATCAAATGATTCTGTAATTTTATTTTACTGATTTCCATGCATTTTCATCATATTATCTTGATAACCACCATGGATTAATACTTTAAAAATTAATGAATCATCAGACATATCCTTTGGAGGTATTTAAATATACCATGTCATATAATTTCCTCTGTCTAATCAAAGATGAAGTATTAATATCTACTGAGATATACACACACAGGAATTTCTTCAAATTACTTTTCTGTAATCAGAGGTCTTAAAATAAATGTGGTTATACATCAAACAAACTGAAGGGATATGTCCCTAAATGCTAGCACAGTGGTTACCTGGGAAATGGAATTGGGGATTTTTTTTAAGTTTATATGTATTTTCATTTTGTTTTGTTTGAGTTTGGGGGAAGGGTGAGACAGGTTTTCTCTGTAGCTTTGGAACCTGTCCTGGAACTCTCTCTGTAGATCAGGCTGGCCTCAAACTCACAGAGATCCACATGCCTCTGCCTCCTGAGTGCCGGGATTAAAGGCATGTGCCACCAATGCCCAGCTCTAAAGTATTTTCTAAGACCCTATGGTTACTACCACTTTTGTGTGGGTGCATGTGCATAGGTGTGTCCATGCTTGTGAAGACTAGAAGTTGACATTGAGTCTCTTTGTCAATTGTTCTCCACAATGCTTTATGAGACAGGGACATTCATTGAACCTAGAACTCACCAATTTGGTTAGACTAGCTTGCCAGTGATGTACCTGTCTCTGTCCCTACTCATCCCTGGGATTTCAGACATGTACCTTCATGCCTGGCCTTTACATGGATGCTGAGGACTGAACTTGAATTCTCATGCTTGTATGGCAGG
The DNA here is from genome assembly GCF_943737965.1 of Phodopus roborovskii. Classification (NCBI taxonomy): domain Eukaryota; kingdom Metazoa; phylum Chordata; class Mammalia; order Rodentia; family Cricetidae; genus Phodopus; species Phodopus roborovskii. Next base: position 44,570,445 of record NW_026126418.1, read on the forward strand.
CACTTTATTGACTAAACCATTTCCCAAGCCCGCCAATTGTTCTTTATAATCATAATACACCTGTGTGTGCACGCGTGTGCGCATCTGTTTATATTGTCAAATTAAAAAAGGAATCATATTAGTAGAGTGTTTGGACAGGGTTCCCCCTTTCTTTGTCTGTGCTAGGAATTTTCCATGAGCTGTGCATGCATCTCTGAGCACATGACACTCCATCTCTGAGCTCTACCTCGAACATCTGTTACCTCAGTTCTTTACAGTTCTTTACATGGTTTCACCACCATGGTGTGCTGGGGACTGAATCTGGGTCCTCTGCAAAAGCAACACATTCTCTTAACCACTGAGCCACATCCCTCCAGCCCCTTGTTAGTCTGTTCTGTGTTTACAAGAAAATACAAATAGCATTTTCATCTTGGTATTGTTGCCATTCTGATATGAAACTCAACTACTCAACTTCTTTGATTTTTTTTTTGTTTTGTTTTTGTTTTCTAGTTCAAATAACAAACAGATTCTCTGCCAGATGCTCTTTGGTTTTTACGTTGCTCTTTAGGTCCTTCACATACAGCTGCTGCTAAGGTGTGCATGCAGAAGACAAAGATTCTCTAGGTAATTCATGACCAAACCAGGCTAGAACTGTTGGTGCTCATTTCTCCATCCCTGCCTCAAATGGCACAGGATAAAGAAAATGCTTCGAGCCTCCTTGTAAATGCTAGGTCTCTCCTGATTTCCAGCCAGTGCATCAGCAAGTCTCTTCATCTTGGCCCTCCACGGCTGTGGTTCTACACGTGTGGGGACAACTAGTTGTAGATAAAAAAAATGCTGCTTGTATTAAATGCATTCAGATTTTTCTTGTACTGTCCTGAAAACAACATGGAATAACAACTATTTACACACTATGTACATGTTACTTGGTATTAAGTATCAGGTAATCTAGAGATGACTCAGGCATGTTTCACATGTTGCTCTTGCTGTGGACCCAGGTTCAGGTCCCAGCACCCACATGATGCCTTACAACCATCGATAACTCCAGTTCAGAGGGATCCAAAACCCTCTTCTGACCTTCACAGAGACCAGGCATATGTGTGGTTCATAGACATACATGCAGACAATACACATAAAATAAAGCAAATGAATCTAAATTTAAAAATAAAGTGTTGTTTTATTATTGAGTTGCCCTGCTGTCTGAAATAAAACGTTCTGAATAGAACTTGTATGAATGTGGTTTGTGATTGAAAAGGCCATTCCCTTATGGGGGAAATATATAAGTATGTATGCATATTGGAGCACCAGTATGTCCTGGATGACATCCTTGGATTTTGTATTGTTTTCTCAGTTTCATATGGCTCTAGTTAAAGGGATGAGGAGTAGTGAATTGAACTATTTCCCTATTGGTGGGACATTTGAGTTGTTTACAGTAATTTCCTTTTCCTCTTACAGTTGAGGACCAAATCCAAACATGTCTTTTTTTTTTTTCCCCTAAGATAACCTTGTTTTTATTTTATGCATGCTTTGTGCACTGATGAAGAGGACATAAGATCCTCTGGAACTGGAGTTAGGGATGGCTGTGAGCCACCATGTGGGTGCTTGCAAACAAACCCAGGTCTTCTGCCAGAACAGTTAGTACTGTTGACCACCAAGCCATCTCTCCAGCCCCTAGATTTCTATGTCTTAAAACATAAGCTTCCTCTGTTCATCTTGATGCTACTAGAGGGACTTCTCTAAGTCTTATTTATGAAAATAGAAACTTGAGTGTGGGGAAGGAGAGAACAGGGCCTGGGCCAAATCTACATAATTCAAGCTCTATCTACCAAGAAAGTCACTCAAAAGAACTTGGAGGAACTTTCAGCTCCCCCTTCCACAGGTCTCGCCCCCCACAGGTTGCCACCACCCCCCACAGGCCTTTGCTGATGGTGGCACTCTTTGAGGGGATGATTGTTTTTGTTTTGTTCTGTTTTTGATACAGGGTCTCACTGTGCAGACTAGGCTGTCCTAGAACTCACCAAGTTGACTAGGCTGGCCTGGAAGTCACAGAGATCCTCTTGCTGTTGCCTCCTGAGTGCTAGGATTAAAGGCGTGCAGCACCACACCCTCCAATAGTGACATTCTTAGCACCTCTCTCTGTTTTCCTACTTTTCCTCCATTTATTTTACAGCAGATGCCTCTTTCCTGCTCATATCTGTGCCTTTGCTTCTGATCTTTATCTACAGGGAGAGTGTGTAATCTGCATTTCAGTCTCACTAACAGTTTATGGAGTTCGCTCTTCATAAGCTCCTCTTTTGATCACCGTTCACCCTCAGCTAATTTGCTCAAGCAAAGCAAATTCCCACAAGGAGATTAGCAAGAAGGATACATTTGGCTCTATCAAATAAAGTGTTTCTGAACTTGATCATTCACTTCTCACTCAAGGGCACATTTAAGATGGAGCAGTAGCGTCTTTGATATTTGATATTTAACAGTCTCATTCTTTTTTTGTTTTCTTAGTCTTAAACAGCTTAGTTGACTTTAAACACTAATTAAAAAAAAAATTTAAAAACCTCTCAAATGCTCAAGCATAGGAAGTTAAAGCTGAAAAACAATCCACAGCTTGCCTACTGACCAGTTCTTTGTTGTTGTTTGCTTTTGAGACAGGCTTTCTCTGTGGCTTTGGAGCCTTTCCTGAAACTCACTCTGTACACCAGGCTGACTTCGAGCTCACAGAGATCTACCTCTCTCTGTTGGGATTAAAGGTGTGAGCCACCACTGCCAGGCTACTACTGATCAGTTCTTAAACTCCTTCTTACCTTTGGTATTTGAGACCTTTTCATTTCAACTTTTTAACTCTATCCACAGACCTGGGGGTGTATGTAGCTCAGTAGTGAAGCAGTTACTTCTCAGAGGTAAGGGCTTGTCTTTGATCCCCAGCACCAGAATAAATAAAAAGTAAAAACCAATGCACTCACTCCCATTGCTAACTTGTGGGTTGGTTGTATGTAGGGAAAGGTGTTCGTCAAAGTGAGCTCAGAGCTCTTTAGGGCACATACATGCCCCTGATTCATTTCCCCCAGTCACGTCCCCGGCACAGCTTATACTCAGCCCTGCTGACAACAGACACTGCTGTATTTTTCTCTTCACATAGTTTATTTAAGGTACCATCATAGGCCTGAGATGTAAACTCTACATGACTGCTTCGTTTGACTAAATGAAGACATGCTTTTGGAGTCACCTCTTCCCTCAGGCCTCACCTCTGCCCCTAGAGAATGTCAAACCCTGAAATTTATGAGAATTCTGACCTGTGGGGCCAGGAAGTGCACAGGACTGGAGAAGGTGGGTAGGAAAGAGACTGGGCCCCAATGGGGGTGGGGGAGGGACATACCTGCAGCTCTGGTTTCCATAGCACTGTTTTTAAACTGCAGAAATGGGTTATTCTGAAATTCAGCACAGGAATGTCTCTTTATTTAAATGACTTATTTTCTCACATATCATTTTAACTGAAGAAAGAAAGCAATACAATCAGATAAAAATTGTAGATACAAGCTGCACATGTTCAGTCAGACCAAATGTTACAGTATAAGATCTCTTTTGGGCTGAAATTTACTGAAATATTTTTTTATTATTATTTTGGAAGATAATTTTGCCATCCTGCTAAGCTACGAGGCAGCAGGCTGAAAAGGACCTTAGAGTAAAGCTCTGGATTTAAAAGTATTTTTAAATGGCCTCATTGAGAAAATTTTTCAAATGAGACTCACTCTTGAATGAATGAATGAATGAATGGTGTATCAAATTATTCAGAGACAAAGAAGAGAAGCCATTTTATTAGAACAAATGCAGTCTGCTTTGTTTGGGAGACAAATCATTCTTGCAGCCTGTTTGGAAATGTCACTTTTAAGTCAATGAGAGTTGTGTTCAGATAAGAAGGGGATGTGAGACCCTATTATACTCACGAGGATGCTGTATTTTTGCCTCTGAATAGTTTCCACAGTGCATGAAAATTCCTGTACTGGGGTGGGTGGGGAGGTCTCTTTAATGTCCTAAACTGTTTTCAGGTTTTACAAAGTACTTCAGTTTCCACACTTAAAGGGCAGACATGACCACACTGGAACACCAGCCAGCCAGCTACAGAAGTTCTGGCTTTTTTAGGCAAGTCTTTTGAACCCTTGACATAGTGAAAACAGAGTCCTTGGCTTGCCGGGTACTTGTCTTCTGGAAGACAGCCAGGGCTTACCATTTTCCCTGGCTCTTGGGGATATTACCCAGTGATGCACTCAATGGGGCAGTATAGAGGTTAGATGGGACACAGCTCCATGGGGAACTCAAACCGGCTGGCACCTGTGGGGTTCCCTAGCAGTATGGCATTCTTGGCTCCGTGCATCCCCCAGATTATCAGTAAACTCACAAGATCAATTTGCTTTGTTGAAAAAGGCATTCACTGTTTTTATTGCTCGAAGAGAATACGAGCTGAGCAACCATCCTACCCTGTGAAACTCTTGAAGTAGATCTAGTAACACATGAAATAATTCGGGGCATTTGTGTGTGAGCTAGTCAAGACCTTTTAAAAGACAAATCCCCTCTACAGAAACAGAGGAAGTCAGCCTGCACAGAAGCCACCCTTGCTTAATAACAAACACAAGCCTGGCAGCAGAGAGCAGCTTAGGGAGGGGCAGACACTTTGATCTGTGAAAGCAGTCCAGAAAAGGACAAGGACTCAGGCTCTTAGGGGAAACTTGAAGATCTACTTCCCCAAAGAGATCAAGTTTGTTAGGAGTACAAGTCAAAACTCTCCACAAAGTTGTGTATACCTTTCCATTTTGGTATTCATTCAAAGTGAAACTTTAGAGCATTGTAAGCAGAGGGTCTGTGGCGAGCCCAGAAGTCAGAACTAGAAAATATATTTTGTTTTGCTTTTTCTCAATGTGCCTTTAAGGTCAGCAATAGTATAAATGTATTTCCACATTTTTTGTCACAAACCTAATAATAATAATATCATTTGTTATTGTTAAGAGAATATTAATGCTGAGCAGTAGTGGCACATGCCTTTAATTCCAGGACTTGGGAGGCAGAGGCAGATCTCAGTGAGTTCCAGGACAGCCAGGACTATTACACAGAGAAACCCTGTCTCAAAAAACAATAACAACAAAAATTAAGTATAATACAAACTGTATAAACTACATTTTAGTCTGTGTCAGGCACTGTGGTAAATGTGTGTATATTCACAATTCAAGCAGTTGCTACAGAGTTGGTCCTGTTAGCTCCGTTTTATAGATGGAAAAACTGAGCCCCCAAAGTTGCCCAAATTACCAAGCTGTTTAATTTGGAGTAGGCGGTATGTGGATGTAGGTAGTATAACCTCTAGTGTGTTCAGCGTTCCCTAGCGTGAACTCAGAGCATGCTCACTGTTTTAATTAAGTACAGGAAGATTAATTTACAGATACACAGAGGGATCATCAGGGCTGGAGAGTTTGCTTCCTGTTTAAGAGCAACCGATGCTCTTCTGGAGTACACAGGTTCGAATCCCAGCACACATGGAAGATCACAACAGTCTTTAATTCCAGTTCTAGAGGACCCATAACCTCCCCTGGCCTCCTAGGACACCATGTGGTACAGGCAAAACACTCATACATGAGAGAGAGAGGGAGGGAGAGAGACAGACAGACAGACAGACACACACACACACACACACACACACACAGAGAGAGAGAGAGAGAGAGAGAGAGAGAGAGATGGGAGAAAAGAAAGGGAAAAGTTAAAGAAGTCCAGTGTGGTTACAATGTACAAAGCTGTTAAGGGTAGATGAAGATTAAACCCAGGCATACTGATCCTAGACTCATGTAGCATTTATGTTTAAGGCTGTCCATCAGGGGGAACACACACACTTCTCAATCTTGAGGAGAAGCATTTCATTTTCATTTTGAGTTTCAAAAACACAAGGCCTGAAATATTTTGCGTAAATTCATTATAATCAAGTGCTTCCACAGAAGCTTGGGGTTTTGCTTGGTCTGTACTACCCTCTAGTGGTTGATAGAAAACTGCTCAAACTGCTATTTGATGACAAAGAAAAGCATCTTCTTTAAAAGATTCCTTTTAAACCTACAGAGAAAGCATGTGCGTGATTGCATTTGTGCTTTCAGTAACATTTGGCTGAGAAAAATACACAAGGATTAAAAGCTACTAGGATTTAGTATTCCTTATAAGAATGTGTTTTCATTTCCATTCATCTCAATAGTATGTGCATATATAGAAACCAAAGCTATGTATATGTCTATGCCCACAGGCATGTGTGTATTGTCTTCTTATCTGTAGACAATATGTGGCATGCATTGCTTGATATTGAAGCTCATGAATTAGGCGTTCCCTTCAAGATTCCTTGGCTAGGCCAACAAACACCCATGTCAGACCAATCGTACCCCAAACGCTAAACTTCAGCGTTGTTGACTGAAGAGTGAACGAATGAAGGAACTGTGGAGAACTCTATCAACACTGCAAAATTAGAGCATCAGGAGACAGCTCTCTCATGAGAGATGCTGGTTCAGTGCTGCTGAAGAAGTAGATGGAGCAACATTTGAGTTCTTTGATCATTTCCCCCCAGTCGGAGACTCATTGTAAAGGAAGAGTCAGGTCCAGGCAAGATTAATTATCACTCAGCCATTATACCTGATGTGTGCAAAAGAAAATCTTGGGACATTTTAAGGAAATGCAGAAAGAATTTATGATGAATTTCCTGGAGAAGAATCTTGATGTTTGACAGCTACATCCTGAAGTAGCAATGTCACTTTTGTTAGCATGAGTTTTCTGGCACAGTAGGTCCCATCTCCCTTGAGCCCCCAAATAAACACACAGACACTATATTAATTATAATGCTGTTGTCTAATGACTAGAGCTTTTTATTGACCAGCTTTGTCTTAATTAGTAACCCATTTCTATCAATCTATGTATTGCCACGAGGCTGTGGCTTACCTGGTAATGCCCTAGCATCCTGTTACTCCTCCAGCAGCATCCCATCTGTCTGGCCACACTTTCCAGAATTCTCCTTGTCTGGTAGCTCCGCCTGTCCTTCCTGCCTGGCCACTAGCCACATAGTGTTTTATTCATCAACCAATAAGAGAAGTGTATATACAGTAGGACTTCCCCATCATGTCACCACCTCAGCCTCATTGTGAAATGAGACTTTTGTGAATCTGTCCAACTCAACTTGGTTTGTTTGTTTGTTTGTTGAGGCAGTTTTTCTGTGTAGGCTTGACTGTTCTGGAATGTACTCTGTAGACCAGGCTGGCCTCCAGCTCACAGAGATCCTGCTGCCTCTGTCTCCCAAGTGTTGGGATTAAAGGCATGGGTCACCACTGATGGCTGTCAATCTTAACTTGATGCTTAACTATTTTTGTATGTATTGTTTCATTGGGAAGCTTTGCTTCAAGCCTGGTGTGAATAAAAACAACCAGGCTGTCTTCCAACCATCTGAAGGTTGATTTTGGACAATCCTGCTTTTTAAAAGATTGATATCTATGTTTCATTTATTCTACATTTATCAAAATATAAAGATGAGTAGCATATTTAGTTTTAATGTATGTTTCATTTATTCTACATTTATCCAAATATAAAGATGAGTAACATATTTAGTTTTAATGTATACCTGGTTATGCACAGCAAAACATTCTATACATAGTTACAGAGCCTTTTGAATTTATTTTTTTGGAAACACATTTTAAAAGGTTTATTTATTTATTATGTATGTAGTATTCTGCCTGCATGTGTGCCTATGGGCTAGAAGAGGGCACCATATCTCATTACAGATGGTTGTGAGCCACCATGTGGTTGCTGGGAATTGAACTCAGGACCTCTGGAAGAGCAGCCAGTGCTCTTAACCTCTGAACCATCTCATCAGCCTTGAAATACTTTTTGTTTGTTTTTTGAGACAGGGTTTCTCTGTATTGCTTTGGATCCTGTCCTGGAACTAGCTCTGTAGATCAGGCTGGCCTCGAACTCAAGAGATCCACCTGCCTCTGCCTCCCAAGTGCTGGGATTAAAGGCATGTGTCACCAATGCCCAGATATTTTTTAATTAAAATGGAACTATATTATTTCGCCCCTCCTAGGTATCCTTCCTCCAACCCTTTTCATGCCCCCTAGAGTTGATAGCCTCTTTTTCTTTTATTATTATATGTGTATGTACAAATATGAATAAATACAACTTGATATGTCTATTTTTGTTGATGGTGTGCACCTAGTTTTGGTGCTGACCACTCTTCATTGGACAACCAATAAGGGCACATCCCTGGGAGAGGGTAATTCTCTTTCTCCTAGCAGTTGCCTGTAGTTTTTTGTTTGTTTGTTTGTTTGTTTGTCTAGGAGGTGTGTAGCACAGAAAATAAAAGACCCAGAGACTGATATTGGTCTTCAAGCTTCAAGCTGAAGATCAGAGAAGCAAAGCAGCCAAGGCAGTAGATCTTACCTCTACCCAGCTGAAATGGCAATCCTGCCTCCACAAATCCTCAGAGGCAAAAGCTCTCAGATCCTGTTTCCTCCTTCTTTTATTCCTTTCTCTGCTCAACTATATCACTCCTGTCTTCACCTCCCTCAGCTGGAATTAAAGGCATGTGATCCCAGGTGCTGAGATAACCTTTGTGTGAGCTGTTTCTTTTAGAACTGGATCAATTTCACTTAGTCAGTGTGGCCTGAACTAACAGAGATCCACTTACCTCTTAATCCTGGGTCCTGGGATTAAAGGAGTGTATCACCATTGTCTAGCTTCTATAGCTAACCAATATTGCTGCTTTGCTATTTTGATCTCCAGTGGCTTTAATAATTCATAAACAACATGTCACCACAATTCCCCTTTTTTGTCTAATACAAAAAGGGAAAACTACAACTAACATAAGAAAAAAGCTATATATAAGTACAATAAATATATATAATATATGCAGGCAATAATTAGATCAACAATGTCTAGTTCATTTGCATTTGACAAATTCAGAGAAAATACTTCATTATCTATACTGTCTTGGTGAGTCCAAAATCTTGTACCTAATTTACTTTCTATTCTAATTTCCATTACCAAATTATCTTTTAATGTCTCTCAACCTTATATACTTTACATTTCTCTAGTAAGTTTCCTTTCTGAGTCTGGTAAACAATGAAAACTATAATTATAACTATCTAGTCTTCAATTCCTTGAGAAACCAAGAAGGAATTAATATTGACTGAGTAAACAGGAAGTACAAGCAAGCAACTCCAAAAAATGTGAGAAATAACAAAAACAGCTGGCTGACTGGACAGTCACCCAAGGTTCTTTTGCAACTTTGGGGCATCCATCTTTGGCCTAGCAGAGCTGACAGACTTTTCTGTGAAGCAAGATATTCTGAAGGAGTGTCCCACCTTGTCCTGTTAAGGTTTACAGCCACTCTTTTTTGTGTCCTCCTTGTCTAATTTGGACAGCATGCTGTCAGAAGTCGAGGCAAGGGTACTTTTTTGCCTAGTGGCTACTTTTGCCATAAAGAAAACAAACTCCATGTGGAGTTTCTTCAATGCCCAACATCTTCTTTGTAGTAGATTGGTGCTGCCAGGAGCAGACATGTCTCATTGTCATTAAAAAATACCTATGTTATTAAAACCTCTTACATACTATATTCAATAGATCTCTGAAGTATTTGAATATGACCTGTCTTTCTAAAATATATCTGTTTGACCTTGAAGGCATTACCTAGTACAAGTTTGATTGTAATAGTTGACTAATTATTAACTTACATTTGCATGACATTATTAAATGAGGTATATAGGCACAATATCTTGAACAAGATTAGAAATATACATACAGTATATTTTAACAGAATTAATCTCAAATTTATATCAATATACAATATTTATATGAAGTATACAAAGTCCAATCCAATGTAAAATAGTTAATGTAGTTAATGCTAGTAGTAGCTTTTTTTTTTTTTCAAGATAGTGTTTCTCTGTGTAGCTTTGGAACGTATCCTAGCACTCACTCTGTAGACCAGGCTGGCCTCGAATTCACAAAGATCTGTCTGCCTCTGCCTCCCAAATGCTGGGATTAAAGGCCTGTGCCACCACCTCCCGCAGCAGTTGCTTTTTAAGAGTGCTTTCAATAATTTACCTTTTTATCTTATGATATCTATATCTTCCTTTTTTCTTTTTCTTTTTCAAAACAAAAACCTTGATCTAATCCTTACCTTTTTGTCAACTTTCTTCCTGACATTTTGTAACCAATTCCCCTAAACAATGGCAAATACCCATAACCCACTGAATGACCAATAACCACATGGGAATGTGGGTATGATGTTCTTAAAGTTACTTCCTGCTGCCTCGGAGCAATGGCATCTCTAGGGGATCCTGACAAGAAAAATTTGGATTAATTGTCAAACTGTATTGATGTTGTCCAGTCTCTGCATAATGGGAAAGTGCAGGGCTTGTTTTAAGTCCTGGCTAGAGTAGACTGTGAGGCTGCACCATCTCATCTAGCCTCCTCAAATTTTTTCGGAGCAGTTTTTAGCCCAAAGTTGGTCTTTAGTTGGTATTTGTTATTCAGTTCAATGGTGTTGTCATAATCCTAGTGAAATTTGTCATTGTGGTCTTTTTGTTTGTTTTTGTTTTGTTTTGTTTTTCAAGACAGGGTTTCTCTGTGTTAACAGTCCTGGTTGTCCTGAAACTCACTTTGTAGACCAAGCTGGCCTCAAATTCCCTGAGATCCACTTGCCTCTGCTTCCCAAGTGGTAGGATTAAAGGGTGGGTGACCTCCTCACAGCTTGTTTTCAGTCTTCTTTTTGGAGGCTTCAGGGATCACATTAGGTCAGATTACTTCTTTTCTTGGTAATTTTTCCCCCTTCTTCATTGGATACTTATTTGTCCAAAGGGCTTTAAATTCTTCAAGATGTTTTTCTTTTCCCAGAAAGACAAAAACAAAACCCTTCCCCAACCCTAATTTTGGGGAAGTTCCTAATCTAATCTGGATATTTGTCTTTGTTTAACATGTTACAAATTGTTAAGAATAATGGTCAGGGCAAAAGCTAAACAAAGGAGATAAGATTCAGGGTTCTTGTTTTGAGAAGAAAAAGGGGGAAGTGATGTGGGATAATGCTCTTGTTCACTGCAAAGATTTGTCACTCATATTTGTTAAATAAAATGCTGATTGGCCAGTAACCAGGCAGGAAATATATGTAGGCGGGGTTATCAGACTAGGAGAATTCTGGGAAGAGGAAAGGCAGAAATGCAGTCACCAGCCAGTGCAGAGGAAGCAAGATGAGAATGCCTTACTGAGAAAAGATACCAAGCCACATGGCTGAACACAGATAAGGATTACGGGTTAATTTAAGTTGTAAGAGTTTGTCAGTAATAAGCTTGAGCAATAGGTCAAACATTTATAAGCCTCTGTGTGTTTGGGACTGAACAGCTGCAGGACTTCCATCTATGGAGATGGGACACCACGACATTTCCTCCCTTCTGTATTAATATACCCATTGGTATTACCATTGTTCCTGCCTTGCTTATGCAACAGTACAGACTGTCACTGCAGACTCCCTAGAATTCTGGCTCTTAAATGTCTGGACTCCCTCTTCCGTGGTATTTCTCATAGATGCAGGAAGTGTGATGTAGATGTATCCGCTGGACCTGGGCTCCCCAAAATCTGTTGATCTCTGCATTGTGTCCAGTTGTGGGTTTCTGTGATGGTCTCCATTTGTTGTAAAGAAAGGCTTATTTGATGAGGGGGTGGTAGCTACACTTGTATCAGAGGATTTGAGAGTGAACATAAGGCATTTGTCTTTCTGGGTCTGGGTCAAAATATTTCTGGAAGTTAAATGGAAATGAAAATACAACAGAACACAACTTTGGGTCATGTTAAAAGGAGTCCTAAAAGGAAAGTTTATAGATCTAAGTGCCTATATTACAAAAATCAGAATGAGCCAGGTGGTGGTACACACTTGAATCCCAGCACTGGGGAAGCAGAGGCAGGCAGATCTCTGTGAATTCAATGCTAGCCTGATATACTGAATGAGTTCCAAGACAGTCAGGGCTACACAGAGAAACCCTGTCTCAAAAAACAAAACAAAAGAAAAATATTAGAATGCACACAAGTAAATGACTTAATGATGCAACTCAAAAATTTAGAAAACAATCCAAATACAGTAGAAGGGGAAAAATAATACAAATTAAAGCATAAATTAATGAAACCAAAACTAAGAAAACAATACAAAGAGTCAATGAACTCAAGACCAGACTCTTTGAGAAGGTAAACAAGATAGACAGATGTAACGAGTACGGTTTTTCCGCCTGCCGCTGCCTGGTTTTGTCCTGCTGCCGCGCCAGCCCCAATTAACACACAGAGACTCTGTATTTGATACAATGCTGTTGGCCCTGTTACTTGTTTCTTATCAGCTAGCTCTGCCTTAATTATTAACCCATTTCTGCTGATCTATGTATTTTCACATGGCCTTCTCTTACCTGGGAGGCGGCTGGCGTCCAGCTCTCTCCAGACTCTCCATCTTGACTCCTCTTTACTACTTCCTATTTCCTCCTTGTCTCCTAGTCCCTCCTATCTTCCTTTCCTATTGGCCAACAGTGCTTTATTATTAACCAGTATGAGAAACATATACAGAATGACATCTCCCATCATCTCCTCTTTTCTGTCTAAATAAAAACAAGGGTTTTAACCTTAACATAGCAAAATATATCACATAACAGTTATCAAATAAGAATCACAGTTAACACTATTTAGTCCATTAACATTTAGCAAGATTTGAAGAAAATATTCCATCATCTATCCTATCTCTGTGTGTCTAAAGTCTATGTACCTTATCTTTAATACTAAGGAAAACTATAACCATAACTATCTGTCTTCAACTCCTTCAAAGACCACAGAAGGATAGTCTATAAACTCTAGAAATGACAGAGACATCTTGCCTTGTCAGGCACCTGAAGTTCTTCTGTAATCTTCCATTTTCAGCCCATAAGCCATAGTGTGTCTGGCAGACTCTTCAGCAAACAGGAAACTTTAAACTGTCTTCTTGTATTGGCAGTTTGTCAGTCACTTTTCTCTGTGTCCTGCAGACTGTCTCACAGACTCTTCCATGAAGCAGGAACTCTGTAGCAATGTCCATCTTGAATTAGCAGTCACTTTTCTGTGGGTCCTGCATGTCCAGTTTATACAGCATAAAGTCAAACAGTCCAGACAAGAGCAGTATCTTGTCCAAATGGCTAGTCTTGCCATATTGGAAGCAAACTCCAAAACGAGTTTCTTCAATGTCCATCTTCTTTTCTGGTGCAGGTGGTATTGCCAAGAGCAATTATGTCTCACTGTCAGGAAAACCCTAAACCATTTTAAATGCCATATTCTGTAGGTCTTTGAAAGGTTTGAAGAATGCCTATCTATCTCAAATACATCTCTGTGTATCTTGAAAACCTAACTAACTTAACTCTAAGCTTTGACTATCATAGGTAATTATCTATAATCTGTACTACAGTATACAATATGTTTCTGAATGAACTATATAAACACAATGCCTAAACAAAAGGAGAAATATACACATCACAAAATTGACCTTAAATTGTATCAATAAATGAAAATCCATTCCAAAACAAAGTAATCATATCAATACCATAATTCCCTTTTTACCTTTAAAAATAATTGGCTGTAATCATTACCCATTTATAACCAAGTCCATTTAAATGAAAGCAAACATTTATAAACAATATTTGGGAATTTGGGCGTTGTTCTTTCCAAACTACTTCCTGCTGATAGGGGGCGCTGTCATGGGGATCCTAAGAAGTTGCAGAAATCTTGGCTGTAGTCTGTGAGGCTGCTTTGTCCAAGCTGTTTTGAATGTTGGATCACCAGCGACTCTGTTTCAGGGGGTCTGGCTTGCTCAAACCACATTAGTCTGGAAGGAATCCACAGCTTTTCATTTTCTGTGGAAACAAAAATAGAAATCCTTTTCCCCAGTAACTTGTCCTTGAACTTGGATGTTGGAGTCAAAGCATTTTTAAAAATCTATAAATTGAATTAATCCAGCAGCATTTCCTTTATCAGTTGTTGTTATTTTTTCAGCAGTCAAACAATGCAGAGACAACACAATAGCATACAGTAACCAGATTCTCTCTGAGCTTTTCATCTTTATGTGCCTTTATTATTACTCTGTTTATTTTACTTTTATTTTTTTATTTTTTGACATAGGGTTTCACTGTGTAACTCTTATCTGTCCTGGAATTTACTCTGCATACCAGGTTTACTTTGCAAATCACAGAGATCTGCTTGCCTCTGTCTCCTGAGTGCTGGGATTAAAGGCGTGTGCTACAACACCCAGTTCCTCTTTGTCTCTTTAAAACCATTTTTTTTTCATGTCTACGTATATTTTAAAATACACTGTAAACCTTTAGAGGTTTTTCTTAATATGAATCTGTCATTACTGTAAATCTTTATCTTCGTCTGGCCACAAGTCTTTTATCTGGTAAACAACAACATCGCTAAAATGAAAGTCATAGCTGTGTCAGCCGCGGTTTACCAAAGATGGTGGCAGGTACTTTTACCGCCAGCACGGAAAGCTGTGCTCACCACCTTGGTCTGCGCTGCCACCCAGAAAGCATGCTGCCGGCTTGGAGAAGTGGTCACTGCCATTGCCATCTCTCATACACACCAATAAATTGTTAGCAGAGTTATTTAAAAGCTGCGCAGTTTTTTGCCGCTTATGCTGAGTCAGGAATCCTCTCTTAAAGGAGCTGCGCAATCTGCTTGTCTCTCGCAAGTTGGAGTCCAACCGAGAAAAATGCTGTTACCAAGAAACCTTCCTTGTCTCTGTTCTTTTGTTTGTAAAACCCTTTTTAAAGCTTTTGTTAAATTTTGAGTGGAAATTCTTACTAGCCACGTGGGCGCCATCTGTAATGCGTACGGTTTTTCCGCCTGCCGCTGCCTGGTCTTGTCCTGCTGCCGCGCCAGCCCCAATTAACACACAGAGACTCTGTATTTGATACAATGCTGTTGGCCCTGTTACTTGTTTCTTATCAGCTAGCTCTGCCTTAATTATTAACCCATTTCTGCTGATCTATGTATTTTCACATGGCCTTCTCTTACCTGGGAGGCAGCTGGCGTCCAGCTCTCTCCAGACTCTCCATCTTGACTCCTCTTTACTACTTCCTATTTCCTCCTTGTCTCCTAGTCCCTCCTATCTTCCTTTCCTATTGGCCAACAGTGCTTTATTATTAACCAGTATGAGAAACATATACAGAATGACATCTCCCATCAGACAGACCCTTGGCCCAACTAATCAAAAGAGAGTGAGGACTCAAATGAAAAGAATCAGAAATGAGCCAGGTGGTAGTGGTGCATGCCTTTAATCCAAGAACTCAGGAGGTATAGGCAGACAGATCTCTGCGAGTTCAAGGCCAGCCGGGTCTATAAAATGATAGAGTGAGTTCCAGGCCAGTCTCCAAAGCTACACAGAGAACCCCCACCCCCAAAAAAGAATCAGAAATGAATAGGTAAACAGCTAAACATTGAGCCAAACTCCTGGAATCCAGCTGCAGAGAGGGAAGGGTGAAAGATCACATTATAGGAGACATCAATGAAATAAAGAATATTATAAAGGTATACTTAAAAACTCATATTCCATTAAGTTGGAAAAAATCTAAAAGAATTGGGTGAATTTTTTTTGGTTCATCCAAACTACCAAAGTTAAAACAGCAGCCTAAACAGACCCACCACAAAGGAGGATACTGAAACAGTACTCAAAGGCTTTCAGATTGTGACAATGCTGGACAAGTTTGCCAAGGTTGTGCATTGACCATAGAAAATGTGATTCTGACAGAACTAGAAAATTCCATCCCGAGTGAGGTAACCCAGAACCAGAAAGACAAATACAGTACATACTCACTCATAAGTGGATACAGACATAAAGCAAAAGATCCCTCAGCCTACAATCCCAGAGAAGATAGAACCCCCTTCCAGGAACAGATGGGAGCAGATGCAGAAATCCACCAGTAACCAACCAATGGGTCAACCTCCTGGAGTGCAATTGAAGGGAGGGAGGAGCGATAATATGAACAAAGGAGTCAAGAGCTAGAGAGAGATCACTGACTCAGGCCTGACAAATGGGGAACCTGCTAACACTGAACTAGACTCCTTTAATATAGGACAGTGGTGTGACTGGGACAATATATGAGGCCACTGGCAGTGGGTCCAAGACCTAATGCACAAACTGACTTAGTGAAGCCCATTCTCACATTAGACACAGGGGTGTGGGGGGATGGAGAGGTGCCTTGGTCCTGCCTCAATGAGACAATGGGACAGACTTAGTAGACTTCTTAAGGGAGGCATTACCCTCTCCAAAGAGCAGAAAGGAAGTGGGGTTCAGGGGAAGTGGGGGAAGCAGGAGGAGAGGAGGGAGGGGGAACTGGGACTGGAATGTAAAAAATAAATTTAAAAAAAGAGTAAGAAAAAAGAAAACGTGATGCTGTTCATGGTTGTAGCAGGTCACATGTTGTTATGAATTCTTTCCCTTCTCTTAAAAAAAAAAAATTTAAGAACATGCTTGGATGGTGGTGGCACACCTTTAACCCCAGCACTTGAGAGGCAAAGGCAGGAAGATCTCTGTGAATTTGAAGCTTACAGAGTGAGTTCCAGGATATGTATTAAGGGCTATGTATTAAGAGTATGTCTCAACCATCTCCCCTCTCCTACATCGATATATTGTTTATTTTTGTCGTATAATTTTAAAATCTAAAATCTTTAAAACATTGTGTTTGTTGGTATGTATGTGTAGATGTGAGTGCCTGTGGAGGCCAGGGGCGCCAGATCCCGCCTTGAGCTGGAGTTACAGTTAGTTGTGATTGTGTCTAACATTGGAGCCGGGCATTGAACTTGGATCCTCTACGATATTTTCTTTTAAAGACAGGATTTCATTATGTGGCCCAGATTGGCCTTGAACTTAGGATCCTTCTGGCATTGTCTTTGAAATACTGGGATTTCTGGCATGTGCCATAACACCCAATGTAAACTTAAAACAAAACATTAAAAACATTAAAAAAAAAAAAAAAACCAAAAAACCCCAAATTTTGTTTTGTATTTTTCCACTTACTTTATTATCATCAGGTCTCAGGCAATGCATATGTCCAGAAATGATAGCCTTGACTTAGCTCAAACAGAATCTCTGGTGGTTAGATAAGAGTTAGCATTCTTAGGGGGCTTGTGAATGGGGTTCCCATCTGTCAAAAGGAGTCATTTCCTTGCCTCTAGCCGAACAGACATATGGATCCCTGTTGACGTATACCTGTAGTTACCTATCAAAGCACAAGTACTTGTTATGCACCCTACAGCACCCACACTAGCATTCTGTGCCCTCTTACCTCTACCCCAAACTGTCAGGCCTGCTCTAGCTAATGGGATTCCCACCCCTCAGGTGCTCATCTCCCTTGTAACCCACATGATTTTTCCATGCCCAGCTTCCAGTCCTGGCCATGCCCAGTATGCATCCTTTTCTCTCTGCTCTGGACTCTTCCAGTTGTCTCCATTCTCTTTCTCTTATTCACCGCCCCCCAATCATGGAGCGGCCATTTTGGTGGTTTCTTTATTGCACCCCTCTCATACAATTATGTCCTTGGCTTTGATGTCTGATGGAAGCCAGCATCTTGAGGTGGAGAGACGGGTCAGAGGTTAAGAGTACTAGCTTCTCTTCCAGAGGACCAGGTTCATTTCCAAACACACACAAGGCAGCTCACAAACCAAGTGCCTCCATCTCAGGGTACCTGATGTCCTCATTTGGCATCCGAGGGTACTGCGTGTGTGTGATTTACTGACACCTATGCAAGCAAACACCAATACACACAAAATAAAAGTGAATAAAATCTAAAAATCCAATCTTAGTAGCAGGGATGTCAGAGGTAGGGCTGTTTTTGAAGTTTGTGGGGACTGGGCCAATGTTCATAATTTTATAGTCATTAGTGAATATAGTAGGGTTAACATTTTGAAGTGAGTCATCCAAAAGTAAACTGCTAAGCTGGGGATATAGTTCAGAGATAGAGCACTTGTCTACCATGAACCATGTCCAGGGAGCCATCCTCTGTACTGTAAAACAAAACAAACAAAACCCAACAAGTAAACAGTCATTTGATAAATGTAGTTATCTCTGTGTTGCCATGGAAAAATGCTACTTCCCCAGTGTCAGGGACTGAATGTTATATTCCTCAAATGCACTTGGTAAAGCACTAATTTGGAAGAAATTAAGCTTAGATGAGGTCATGTGGGTGGGGTCACCACCCTGGGATTAGTGTCCTTAGAAGAAGAGAGCATGACACCAAGAAAAGCCACTTGATGTCACAGTGAGAAAGCAGCCAACTTCAGGGCAGGAAGAAATCCCTTACCAGGAAGAGTCACTGGGACCTTTATCTAGAACTTGCTCATCTCTAGCATGCAGAGAGAACAAGTCTGTGATTCAGGCTACCCAGTCCAAAGTATTTTGTCATAAGGGCTCCAACCAACAAAGGCACTCCAATGAAGATAAGTTGAGTGGCTATTATTGGGATAAAATTTTTACATTCAACTTTACCTTTCTAATTAAGCACTTTTTGAAAAGGTAAAGTCATGTTAAGACAGATGACAGGAAGCTGTGTGACGATATCAGTTCCCAGCATATCCAAAATCCAATACAAAACAATTCCTGCATTCCTCTTCAGTCTGTCATTAGTAGTTTCAGAAAATAATTTCATTGTATTGATTCATTCTGGTTATTCTATAGAGGCCTTTTAAAAGATAAACAAACCATATTTTCTAAACAAACAAATAAAATGAGACCGATAGGATGGCTCAGCATCCTACCAGGCATCTGCAGGCAGCTGGAGTTTGATCCCTAGGACCCATTTTGCTGAAAGGAGAGAATTGACTTTTGCAATATTTTATTTTTTGGCTTTTTAAGACAGGGTTTCTCTATGCAGCTTTGGAGCCTGTCCTGGAACTTGCTCTGTAACCAAGTTGGCCTCAAACTCACAGAGATCCGCTTCCCTCTGCCTCCTGAGTGATGGGAATCTTTTTTTTTTTTTTTTTTTTTTTTTTTTTTTTTTAGAATCCACAGCTATAGGGATGGGAACAATGAGGCCATGTCACCTTGTCCTTAAACACACAAAAAGAAGTAAGTTCAATCAACAACTCAGAGACATTTCAAAAGACCCAAATGGAGTTACCTGTGGTGGTAGCACATGTTCATGGACCCAGCTTTTTGGGAAAATGAGGCACAAGATTCACTTGGATCAGAAGTTTAAAACCAGTCCAGACAATATACCAAGGTCCTGTCAGCATAGCAAGAACTGATCTCAAAACAAAGCTATATGATTAACAACAAAACAAAGTTCTAAAGGAGTTCTCCATCACGAAATGTTTTTAAAAAGCTTGGCATGGTATCACATGCCTATAATTTCAGCACCCTGGAGGCAGAGGCAGGAAGATTGAGAGTTTGAGGTCAGTGTGGGTTATGTGCAGCCCTTGGTCTCAAAACAATTTTATATCCTGTAGCAGTTTGAATATAATTGGTCCCCATACGCCCATAGGGAGTGTGTGGCTTTGTTGGAGTAGTCATGCCTTGTTGGAGGAAGTGTGTCACCGTGGGGGTGGACTTTGAGGTCTCATATATGCTCAAGCCATGTCCACTGTTTCAGTTCACTTCCTGTTACCTGTGGGTCAAGATGCAGGATTCCCAGCTTCTTCTCCAGCACCATGTCTGCCTGCATGCCACCATGTTTCCCACCGTGATGATAATGGACTAAACCTCTGAAAATGTAGGTACCCCAACTATATGTTTTTCCTTTATAAGAGTTGCTGTGGTCATGGCGTCTCTTCACAGCAATAGAAACCCAACTAAGACATATCCTTAATAGCTCAAAGAAAGAAAATCCCAAGAATCTACTGATACATAATAAGTAAGTAAACATATGGGTAACTTCATTGCCATCTGCCAAAAAATTATCCTAGTGAGTGCTCAAGTCCATGATAATCCTGGTATGAAACGATGACCCCTGGGACTGTGTGATGTATTTCAGTCACCGTATCCTTAAGAATCCCCTACACAAAAGGCAGAGGCCCAAGTCTCTTTGCTACTGGCTCTGCTAGTGTAGTGGCTCAGGGGGAAAAAAAAAAGCAATTTTTAAAAATATGATGCAGAGAGTTTGGATTACACAGGCTGTAGAGGCGGGGAGACATCAAAGCTAACACACCAAAACCACACACAGGCTCCAAGGTGCCCAGCTGGCAACTCGGAAGGGAGCTTTGAGTCAGAAGTGGTGGGAGTATTGTGTCAGGGAGGACAGGCGAGCTGCTGCTGGCAGGCTGTGACCACAGATAAACAGGTTGTCACGTGGGCTTCTCCTCTGAAGTGACTTTCCTATTGGCTGGGAGCATCTAGGTTTCTAATTCCTTCTGTAATCGCTATGAGACAATTAGAAGTACTGAGAATCTGTGGCGCCACTGGGCTCCGACCTCTCGTTTCTCACATTAGACAGCTGCAGTGTGAAGATGTCACAGGCCACACACAGTCACACATGAGCTGGTGCCTGATCTCCTGAGCACGGGTGGATGGAGGGGGGTTCCCCAAAGATGGAAAAGGCATCTGAAAGGGAAGGCAGAAAATTCTAGAGGCAAGAGCATCTGTATCCCAGTTAACATCATTTCTCCTTTCTCACAAGCTCTAGGCCCCACGAAGGGAAAGAAGTGCCAGAGTATTGAGATCCATATTAAAGTTTAAAAAGAAAGTTTAAAGTTTAAAAAATTTAAAAAGTTGTCAAGATTTCGCTCTTTACTCATTAATTCACTAAACATAATGTGCTTGAAGATGGTATGTCCAATGAGGAAACAGATATAGAAACACATGATTTATAGTAAAGCACCCACTGTGTTATGCCAGACTTAATGAATGTAAACCTGAGGAGAATTTGAACAGGTGGCAATATCTTCCTCTGAAGGACTTGGGGAAATCTTTCTTGAGGGAAGGATGTTAGAGCAGGTCTGGAAGGGTTAGTAAGAGCTTGGCAGGAGGGAAGAAGGGAGGGAAAGTCTGAAATTCTGGGTGCCCAAGGCAGAATCAGGAGAGGGAGATGACTTTTTAAGGGGGATGGGGACGTTGTATCTAGTATTCTATGGGAGGTGACCTAGGGCAGGCTACAGAACTGGCATTGCTTCTGGTAGCAAACGAAGCCGACCAAGGGCAGTAGGCCGCTTGTAGAGGGCTCTCTGATAATTTATCTCTGGGGATAAATAAGCCTCATAGAGGTGGGGACACCAGGGAGGTAGGTGGCTGTTGCAATCCCCAGGCTGTGCCTCAGCGGTAAAGAACTTGCCAGGACAAGCCGGGCAGGGGGTGGGATGCTAAGCTTCACCTCCTGCACCCATCTGTTTCTTCCCTCACAGGGCTGCCTCCTCCAAGTCAGCAGAGCTAGTGCTATGACAGTGACATTTGCAGCCATGGCTAAGGTTCAGAAAGGCCTATGGTGAGTGTGTCTACCCTGGCTGTGGGTCTGCGTATGACATGCACATGGCTCTCTGGTAGAGTACTTCAGTCTAGCAGGAAGGAGGTGGGGTTGGGAAGGAACCAGCCACCTCTAATCCCTAGAAAAGCTGAGCGCTGGATGCATGGCAAATAAAAGCACCTGGTAAAAAGGGCTTTAGATTGGTAGCTGTTGGTGTAACCAAAAGCAATGGGTCCACATCTTGGTGAGTACAAGGATAACGCTGGTGCGGCCAAGACTTGAAGCAGAGGCAGCAGCAGACCAGGAGAGTCGGACGTCATTTCCAAGCATAGCCCTCCTAGATTGTGAATCACATGGCTTTTACAGCGAAGCCTGTCTGTATGACTTAGGGGCAGGCCCATTCTTGAACGTGCTCAGTTATGTAGTAGAGTCCTGCACACGCTCGCTTTAAGAAGGAAAGATAGAGGCTGGAGAAGATGTCTCAGCAGTTAAGAGCAAGTCCTGCTCTTCCCGAGTGCAGTTCCCAGTACCCATGTCATGTGGCTCACACATGCTTAGTTCAGGGTCTTCGCTGTGATAGCGCCCGGCTGCCCAGCCAGCCTGTTTTCTCCTCAGGGCCCCAGGCACTGTGTGCATCTCTTTGTTCTGCTCAGTTGTAATGGCGCTGGGCAGAACTGTGTTTTGCCCTTGGTGCCTGGGTTCCACATGAATTTTAATGTGGCAACCTACATACTGACAAAGTATCTAGATAGGTTGGTAGAAACGATGGGGTAAGGGTCTGGAATGAAAATCAGAGGAGGAGGGCAAGGGGGGAGAGCCCTGATGAAAATTACTTTAGGATCTCCTCAGGGAGATGAACCCAAGGTATGTAACCTTTAGTTGCATGATGAAAAATTAAATTATTGTGGTGGGTATTTATTTGATGGGCATGTTGGCACATGCCTTTAATCCCAGCACTGGGGAGGCAGAGGTGGGAGGATCTCTGTGAGTTCCAGGCCAGCCTGGTCTAGTGAGTTCTAGGACAGCCAGGACTACAAAGAGAGACCATGTATTTGGGGGAAAAAAAAAGGTAGATTAATGAAATAGCAGATTGTTGTAATATCATATCTAGGTTAGAGAAAAGAGGCAATAATAATAACTAGTATTCCAACCTCCTTGTACTTATGTCATTTAATCTTTATCACAATTCTGTGAAGTAATTATCCCTATTTTACAAGTGGTTAAATTGAGAAGTTCATTGTGTCACAAAATAAAAAAAAAAAAAAAAAAGAAAGAAAAAGAAAAAATATATGGCACCCACTGTATC
Organism: Phodopus roborovskii; assembly: GCF_943737965.1. Taxonomy (NCBI): domain Eukaryota; kingdom Metazoa; phylum Chordata; class Mammalia; order Rodentia; family Cricetidae; genus Phodopus; species Phodopus roborovskii. The sequence goes on from NW_026126418.1 coordinate 44,593,170, forward strand.
ATGGGAATTAAAAAACAAAACAACAAAAGCAATTGCCAGTCTATTATAACCTGTTCAAGGCCTCCCACAGCGGCTTTGTGGTTGATGAAGAGATATGAAGGTTAAAAGAAAATATGTGAGAAATGATTTTAAGATTTTACAAATGGATCACTGGGAGCTAAGAAGCAGAGTTTCTGAGCCCCGTGCTGACTAATGCTGAGATAAGCAGAAGTAAATTCATCATTGCTGCAGAAAAATTCTTGCTCCTGAAAGAGCATGAGCCAGCCAAGCAGCTTGTCAGTAACTACCACATCTTGTTCATCAAGCTGTCCCTAGACCCCCAAGTCACTGAACCCATGAACACAAATTTCAATGTCTCTTCTTGCAAAACCTTCCTAAATTGTGCTGGAGCATGGTGAGAACTTTGTTGTGGGCACACCCTCTCCTTACTTTGCTTCATCAACAAAATTTTTTTTTGGTCTTGGGGGGTGTTAACTGTTGACATTAAGTATATATTTAGCTGTAGTTTTGGTAATATTGTGGCATTATCAGTAAGACAACCAAGTCTTGGGGAAGCACTGTAGGTATAAAGTATAGGACTAGCAACCATTCCTGTTGTAGACAGGTATGTCCCAAAGGCAGGCCTAGAAATTGACAAAGGGTCCAGGGCCAGGCAAAGGTGCTACTTCCCCATGACAAAGCCATAGATAACTGCAATGACTGACTCAGGAACCCTCAGGTACTCAGAAACCCACACAGTGCCACAGGTTCCTGATTCTACCCATGTTGCCATGAAGTATATCGTGAGCCCCTGTCATCCTGGTTATATGGACAAGACAGAAAAATTATACTGATGAAGGTAACCCTACACATAAGAAAGTAGACCAGACTTTGACCTGGTTGGGTTTGGGAGAACAGACCCTTGGTGCCTACAGAGACTATGCCATTGGAAAATGCTAGCTAACTCATCCAACCACAGGCCCTCCAGGGACCAGAGAAGGAAGAAACATTGAAATATTAATCAAGAGTAAAGATAGAAGCAGCAGGAGAAAGAATTGGCAAGTTGAAAGGGAATCTGAGTCATGGGAGTGCGGAGTCACTAGATCAGGAACAACAGATACTCAGTTCTCATGGGCACCATGAAATATTGGAGTCAGAGAGCAGCTGATACACCCTGAACAGCCAAGAGACCTGTTCCAGTTCTCCTTGAGGCCAATGGCCCTGGTGATGACTCACTGTGATGATGACAGTGATGACTGATGATGATGATAATGTAAAACTATAAAACACGCAATTTCAAGTTGATATGATTTGACATAATACTATGTATACATTTTTTCCTAAAGTGCTGGGCTCATACCCAGGCAATTATTGTACCACTGAACTACACTCTCATAGATATTACCTGATAAGTTCTATAAATGTTGAAAAGCAGTCCAGCCATGTAAGATTTAATAATTAGAAGCAAATTATGAGCAGGATTTAAGAAAATGATAGGAGGTTGGATATGGTGGTGCATGCCTTTAATCCCAGCAGAGGCAGGTGGTGCTCCATGAGTTCAAGGCCAACCTAGTCAACATAATGAGTTCCAGGGCAGCTACAGCTACAAAGTGAGACTCTGTCTCAAAAAAAAAAAAAAAAAAAAAAAAAAAAAAAGGAAAAGGATGGATGAAGCCTCATATCTTCATATCTGAATACCTTTTCAGAAGGAACCTGATCTACCCTGTGCTGTATCTAACGCTTCCCAGACATCCCATTCCCCTAGCTTTTCCAACATCCTGAGGTCCCATTGCAGTTCCACAGTTGCCACACACAGGCCACTTTAGAGTAACTGTGCTACCAGTAACTGTAGAGATGGACAGCATGGTCAGTGGGCAATGCGGACAGCAGGGGCAGCTGGGGACACTGTTTCCCCTTACTGACCTTCAGTCTGCTATAGCCAGATCCTTGACGCTGTCTCTGTCGCAGGATGTGTAACTTGGAAATTACACTTCTTGTCATGTATCCAAGATAACTTGGAAATTACACTTCTTGTCATGTATTCCTCTCAGGTAAGGTATCCTGTGAGCAGTGCTTGCCAGACTTTACCACTCTGTTCCCTGAGCTGGAAGCCGTGTTATCCCTGCTAAGGATTCACACTTTCTGTTGTCTTAAGAACTTCTTGTACCCAGAAAAACTTAATCTGAACTTGGACTATACTCTGCTGCAGGTCAGTGATTTGAAAAGCCCAATAGAGGTGTCTGAGTTAGAGTTTTCTGTTGCTGGGAAAAGACACCATGACCATGGCAACTCTTATAAAGAAAACATTTAACTAAGGGGGCTCGCTGACAGTTTCAGAGGTTTGGTCACTTATTGTCACTGCAGGCAACACGGAGATGTGTGGCAGAGTGCTTCATCTTGCAGGCAACAGGAAATCAACGGGTATATGAAGCTTCAAAGCCCGCCCCCACAGTGACATACTTCCTCCAACAAGGCCACTCCTACTCCAGCAAAGCCACACCTCCTAATAATGCTATTCCCTATGAGATTATAGGATTGGGGGGGCAATTACATTCAAACCACCGCAAGTGGGAATACTTAAATGCACAAAAGGGCAACAAAGAATGTGGGGTTGTTTCCAACAGCTTCCCCCGTACTAGAGCCATTGAAGTTGGAGAAACAAAGGGCCAAGGAAAGCCTGAGTCTGGGGAGGCAGGGCATAACTGCATGCAGCAAAAGGGGTTAATTGGGTTTCCTTAAAACTCAAGGTCCTGGGCAGCAGCAGAGCGGCAAGAGGGGTTCCTTGGGCTGAGGAAGTGGTTTAATGAGAAGAAGCAAAGGGAAGGTTCTGGAAGTATTGACGGTGCCAGCATAGAACCCGACACCATGGGCCTTCTGAGAGGTTTGTGCTCTGGGTTCCTAATGAACAATAGAGACACTAGGAGAGGGTGTTCGTCTCACTTGAAAGACTTGGTGTTTATCTTGGCTTGATTGGTCCCACAGCCCTAATTTTATAAAGCTGGGAGGTGCCTTGTACAGCTTTTTCTTCAAATCCTTATTCCGATTCACTCAGCCTTAAATCCCAGTGTTGGGAACCATAAACGTTTACTCCTTCTGGCCATCTGGCTTTCCTCTGGCATTATAATTCAATAAAATAGGCGGGTAAAAACATTCCTAAATTTTTTTTTTTTCCTGCCCTGGTATAGAGTGACTAATGAGCATTTTATGAGTAATTGAGCGAATTCTAGTTTAGGAAAGAAAGCTAAATGTGTGGTAGTGCAGAGAGGGTGTATCTGAAAGACGCGTAGCAGCTGCGTGACTTTAGTCTGGCCACTGCCCCTTTCTGAGTCTGGTCACCTGGGGTGATAACAATGTCTGCCCTTCCTATTCACCATCGTCTGAAGTAAGACAACGGGAAGTATTTATACCGAATCGGCGTCTCCTAGCTCCCGTCAAGTGTCAGTCTTCTCTTTTTCGTCTTAGCCTCACTTCCCATGGGAAGTAGCTTGCCTCATAGGGCTCAAAGGAGAAAAAATACATGCAGATGTTTTGTAAGTGTGACATGCTGATGCAGTTGCTGCTGTTGTAAAAGGGGTCATTATAGTTCAGGTCTCAGTTAGTCGTTCCTCTTTGTTCCAGACATCCCAGTAAAGTCCATACACAGTATGAACTGCAAGTCACTTCGGACCCCAAAAGCCATTTGGAAGGGAGAGGAATACAATGTAGCAGGTTTCTCAGCTTTAAGACTGTAAGTGGCAAAGAAAAGAACTCATTTATTTACCTGGCAGCTGTGATGCATGCTTTTAATCCCAGCACTCAGGAGGCAAAGGCAGGCAGATCTCTGTGTATTCAAGGTCAGCCTGGTATACAGAGCTAGTTCCAGGTTATCCAGTGTTACATACACAGAGATAACCTGTCTTCAAAAAAAACCAAAAAAATCAAAACAAAATAAAACAAAAACAAAAAAGAAAGAGAAGTAAATACTCTCTGAACTTGTAACCACAGTATTAAGATGATGAAAGGTTCAGCTAAGTGCTGCAATAGAAATAATATTAGGGGCTGGACAGGTGACTCAGGGGTTTAGAGCACTGGCTGCTCTTCCAGAGGTCCTGAGTTCAATTTCCAGCAACTACACAATAGCTCACAGCCATTGTAATGGAATCTGATGTCCTCTTCTGGTGTGCAGGCATACATACAGATAGAGCACTACATACATAAATCTTAAAAATAAATAAATAAAATAATTCCAAAGTCAGGCTGTGACACCACCTATAGAACAAAGGAGGAGGTCTAATATTTGTCCTCTTCACTCTGTAAAGAAGTGTCCTCTATGTTTGCACATAGCACATATGTGTGGATTGCCAGGGATGTAGGGATGCAGGCATGTAACACATCCTTACTGCCTATGAGTGTGACAGATTCCCATGGCAGAAGCTCTGAAAAATCCGTAAAAGCCCCCTCAGGAGAAATACTAGTTGCATTAAATGTCTTAGTCCATTTTCTGCTGCTATAACAAAATAGCTGAGACCTAGTAACTTAAAAAGTATAGTGGTGATAGTTATGGCCCATAGCTCTGGATCTATGGCCAGGTAGCTGGATCAGATGTGGGCCTGGTGCTGGGTAATAACATGGCAGAAAGCTGAAGGATAGGCAGAAGCCCGTGTAAGAGACAGAGCACAAGGGGTGGGTGCCCTTTATCACAACCTGCTCACTCAAAAGTACACTCAGTCCTCCAAGACAGGCTGGGATTCTCCTCGCGGTATCCCCTACATCAAAACCTTCACCCCCTAAGACATTCACAGTTGCAGCCAAACTTCCAACAGGAGATTCAGAATGAACTCTGAAACCAGGTTGAAATCATAACATGAACTCTTCAGTGAGAGCTGTGGAGAGTACCTCTTGTTTTATTTTTTGGAAGGTCTCATGTAGCCCAGCTGGCTTTGAACTCGCTGAGTAGCTGGGATGACCTTGAACTGATCCTCTTACCTCCAGCTCCCAAGTACTGTTAGGTACTATTTGCCCCTCCCCACTAGTCCTCATCAGCTCAGGCCATGAAGCTGGGAGTGGGGTTATGGAGGAGTTGACAGCTCCCTTTCTCCACCACAGATCTCCCCAGGAGCAGCCCTAACCCTCAGAGGTTAGGTTTTTACCTGGAACCTAGCACTTAATAGCTGAACAAGTGCTCGCTTGTGATCTAAGAAACGATTTCTCCCTGTGGACCCAAGTACACAGATAAGCATAGTCCTGCCTGAGATTTTTGGCAATGCCACCTCCCTAGGGATCATTAGGAAATGTGTGGGAGCGTGTTTTAATTGTCACAATGGTTGGTGGGGAGGATGCGGCAAAGCCCTGGGATGCTAAGTATCCTAGAATTCCCAGAATTGTCCTGCATGAGATTTGAACAGCACTACCCCCATGGAACTGCACCCCCAGAGGCCAGGCCTTGAAAAGGATGATGGCAGAACAAAGTAAAGGCATGTTTTGATTGTGTTCCATTTGTGCTTATCTACCGTGTCCATGACGCCGAGGTTGAAATTCCTATGCTGACCTATGTACTCTTCCTGCTCGTCAGTTTTCCAGGCTGTGGGGATGAGGCAGAGGCAGAGGCAGGCTGTGAAAGCCAGTCAAGGGCTGAGAAGTTTGGAGCCCTGAAAGACCTGGCCAGGCTTAAACCTGCTGCTGGGGATTGTTCTCTAGAACTTGCCTTAGCTGAGAAAACCTGGCTTGGTCCTGATATGGTCAACTGAATCGCCTCTGTGTCTAGTCTCTGAATGAGCTAGCTCCCATAGCAAAGTAGCTGTCTATGTGGCTAATTTAAGATCCTGGAATGGGCTGATACCTGGTTATACAGATAGGCCAAGGACATCCACAATGACCCTTATTACAGGGAGTAGAAAGGGTGGGAGTTCAGAAAAAGACATTCAAGGGCAGAAGCAGAAGTTGGAGAGGTATGTTTTTTAAAGATGTAATGGCTTCTGGAAACTGGAAAAAAAACCAGAAACTTGACAAAGGGAAACTGACCTGCCAACATTTTGTTTTTTGTTTCTGAGACCAATTGGGGGCTTCTCTGATCTGTGTGTGTGTGTGTGTGTGTGTGTATGTATGTATGTATGTATGTGTGTACATGTGTGTACCTGTGTATGTGCTTGTGTGTATTGTGTGCACATGTGTGTGTGCATGTATGGTTGTGTGCGTGCATGTGTGTATGTATATGTGTACTCATGTGTATGTGTGTGAGTATGTGTGTTAAGCCACTGCGTTTGTGATAATCTTCCACAGCAGCACTAGCAGAGTACCAGAGGCACATACCTGGTGTGAAGTGTAATGGGGGTCCTTTTCCTCGGGAGGCCCTAGAGTGTGTTAGCCGAGGAATCTCCAAGCCACAGCATACCAGTTTTGAAGTTTCCAAGGAGACAGTGAAGTAGGCCTGGCAAAATTCCTTCCTCATCTCTCATCAATCTACAGCCATAGCACATGACTTCCTGATAGAAATGAATGTGTGGAGGACAAGAATCCAAAAGAGCCGCCAAGAATCCCTGTGCCATCCATGGGTTTCTCACACAATATGGCTGCTCTGTCTGCATGGAAAATTAAGGGTGCTTCTGTTACATCAGCTGCAGGCTTTCAAGGGTTTCCCTCACCTTACAAACTCCTCCATGATTCAGTGCCGCCGCGGATATTGCAGAAGCCTTGATTAGCAAAGTCAAGCCAGAGAGAATGAAATGGATGCTATTGATAAACATCACCTCCTCCACTGAGGCAGACGGGAGCATCTGGGTGGCAGGAACTCCGGTGGCCATTTTAACACTGCCTGAGGCACTCTATCACAGGCAGTGTTGTCTTGCCTTCCTCCCTCAGAACATACATAAATATTTAGCTGCGAGCTTCAGAACAGACCTTCAGTTTATTTGGAAGGAAAATTTCATAGCAGATACTTAGATCGTTAAAGAAAAAAACCCAGCGGAACTGGTTATAAAACTGAAGATTAGCTAGGAGTCAATAAGACTTCTCTCAGAGCCTGGCCTACCCTCCCACCCCTCACCCCCAGTAGGAAAAACAATAATCACTCAGAATTAGATATATGGAGCAGTGAGCCTGGCTCCCTGAAAAGGCCTGTTTTCTCTCAGGAATACTTAGTTTGGCATAGGGAAAATGAAAGCAAGATTTAAAAAGTCATTCCTGGCTTCATTTTCTCTGGAAAGTTAAAAAAGATATTTATGCTGAATAAAAGCTTTCTCTACAACCTTGTTCTAGATGTCAAGTGAACATGTCCAGCATGAGCTGTCCAGCAGCTCATGTCTACTTTCAACCATCTGAAAACAGAGCCTTCCATACATGACTGGACTCCTTTTGTCAGATGAAAGACTGAAAGAAGTTTAATTTGTAGTGCATTCAACAGGAAACGGCATGGTACATGCAGCCCCTGCTTCTGCTGTTGCCTGTTGTGAGAGAAATAGCTAATGTGTTTCCCAGCCCATTTTACAAAGCCTCACTACATTAAGAGGCACAAACTCAGAGCTAAATATAATGTGGCTCTCCGGCTACCTAAGCCTGAAGTCCAGCGTTCCGTATGAGACAGTCAGTAAACTGGATACATAACAGTGCATGCCTAGTAGTGAATGGTCCTGTGGCTTCACACAAAGCTTTGGTATCTGACCACTGGTCCTTACTTCATCCTATGACTGGCTGTGTTCTTTGTGACCTTTGCAACAATCTTGTGTCCTTCTTTTTCCATTCAGCCACCCATGACAACATAAGGTCGCAGCATAGAGCTCATCTCTAGGAATCTCTGACCATAGCCCCTTTATACCATCCCTGGTTCCATGACAGACCTCTGGTCCCAGAGAGCATCCCTAGCATCCCTGCCTGATGCCTCCATTCCTTCTCATCTTGCAGTATTCTCTGTTTCTTGGGCCAGGTTAAAACGCCCCAAGGCCCTAGAGAAGTTCTGGGCCCTTGTCTCCAGGGAAAGTTTGACAAGAAGCAAGGAAGTCCACTTTCTGAGTTGTGGCTTGTGGTGTCTGCTTAGTGTTTTTAAAAGAGAGGACAGGGAGATAGAAGAAGGAGAATATGATATGCTTTAATGTATTTTATCTTCAGGTGCCCGACATACACTATACATTGGACTGTTTGTTCTTTGGGTAACTAGAATCTTCCCAATTCCCTCTTCAGTTTGAGACAGGTTCTCATGTATTCTAGGCTGGCCTTGAACTTGCTTTGTAAGCAAGGATAACCTTGAACTTCTGATTCTCCTTCTAACTTCTCAAGTGTTAGGATTACAGGCGTATGGCATCACACCCAGTTTATATGGTGCTGGGGATTGAACACAGGGCCTTGTTCACAAGAGACAAGCACTCGTGGAAGTTCCATCACCAATCCTGGACCTGTCCTTTCACAAACCTCCTCAGTGCCACTTGTTTCCTTCTCCCCATCCTCTTACCCAGTTCCCCTTCCCTCCCTCCCTCCAGCCAGGCAAAGCCCAGCATGGTTTTAGCATGCGGTGAATTCGGTGGCCTCAGAATCGCCTGAGGTACTTGTGCTCAGGGGTGGAAGCCTTTCTCAGACCCCTTCAGCCCTGCGGGCTTACCTCCAGTGACACCCTATGAGCTTTGGTCACATGGTCACATGGTCACTGACCCCCCCCCCCCCCATGCTGGCCTTGGGGTTTTTAGGCCCGTTCTCTCAGCTCATTTCTATTTCTTCTACCGCCTGTGGGAAATTCTGGAACCCTCAAGGCCTCTCTTAAAGTGAGAGGTCCATGAGAGAAGAGGTTGGCCCAGGCCTGCTCTCTGTGGAGACTGGCCCACTGCTGATGGGATCTGCATGCAGCTCTGGCAGGGCCACAGAGGAGTTTGGTCGCTGTTCTCTGATTGGCCACCCTTGCTCTCTTCAGCTTCACCCTTCCCACACACAACTCAGACTTTACTCCAGGGAACACTGCTGTGTATTTCACAGAATTCCTTCTCCGACAGGCTGCAAACTGAGCTGGCTACTGCGCTAGACACTGAGAATTCAACAGCCCTTTTCCTCCTAAGAACCTGGGTGCTTACTGCTGGAAGCCAGGGTTTCAAAGCCTCGCTTGGCTTTGTGTGAGGTAAAAGATGCTGGAAACTGGGAGGAATTGCTGGGCATGGTGATGCACACGTGTAATCTAGAGCTCCAGAGGCCGAGGGAAGTGGGTCACAAGTTCTATGACAGCCTGGGCTAAATGGGGGAGACCCTGTCAACAACAACAGCAAAACAACAACAGCAGGAACAACAAAACAAAGCCTGTGGTTACAGAGTCGTTTCAGAAAACGAAGTGTACGCCACTCTCTTTCCCTTCTCTTATCGGCCACCTCTGCCACGGGCTGACGGGTCTCATTTGGCTTGGCAGTATGTGAAATAACACTTAACAGGTTTTCAATGCTTTTAGTGGGATGATTTAATTTAAAAATCTGTGTTTCTATCTTTTCTTGAAGCTTGATCATCAAGATCTGTGTCCAGTAATTCTCTTCCCAGTTTGCTGGTTCCCCCTGCTGGTCGTTCAGTGCATAGCTGCTTGGCTCAGCCCTGTCTCGGGAATAGAGTCTCAATTATGTTCTTCCGATTTACAAGCTATTCCTCTCCTTTGTCCCTTCTTTATACCCCACCCTCGCTGACACCAGTTCACTTCTCAACAGATAATCAGTCTCACTGAGAAACTGGGGACTTGGTTACTTAATATTTAATCCACTTTCCAGCCTCCACACTCCCATCTATATGGACAAATCTTGCCTCTCAGAGAATGGGATGCCCCACTTTCCCAGGGACCTCTTCAGGCACATTTTTAAAAAACTCTTTATAAAATATAATTACAGGAATGATATCATTTTGAATATATCATTAAAATAAGTTAAAAGTCATTAAAATAAGTTAAAAATAAGTCACTTCATTTACAAACCTACAACAATACTACTGTCCCAAAAACTAACATGATTAAATTACTGATAAATATTTCATAGATACATCCCTTGTCTCTTTCTACAAGGCACACCCACCAAACAGATTTCCATGCACAACATTTTATTGTGATTTTCCAAAATCAAGATTGCATGCTATTGTATGTCCTGCTAGCCAGCTCCCAAATCATGACATGGAGACCTTCTTATTAATTATGAAAGCTCAGCTGAGAGCTTAGGCTTGTTTCTAACTAGATCTTTATAATTTAAATTGACCAATTTCTATTAGTTCATGTGCTTCCACTTGGTTCATGGCTTGTTACCTCATCTCCTGCACATCCTGCTTCCTCTGCTGCTGGCTGGAGACTCCACCCTTCTTCTTCTTAGGGTTCTCTCTGTCCCCAAAATCCTGCCTAGCTATTGGCCACTCAGCTTTTTATTAAACTAATCAGAGTAACACATATTCACAAAGCATAAAAAGATTATTTAACAACATTTCCCCCTTTTTGTTTAAATAAAAAGGAAAGGTTTTTAACTCTAACACAGCAAAACTATATACAATAAAAACAATTATCAAGTGTTTCCAATAGAAAGGAAAGGTATTAAATTCAATAAATGAAACTATAAACAATAAGAACAATTATCAAGTAAGAATTACATTGACAATGTCCAGTCCATTTATATTTGGTAAACTTAGAGAAAATACTCCATTATTTATCCTCTCTTGATGACTCCAAATTTTTGTGCTAATTTATCTTCTGTCATAAAGGAAAACTATAACTACCTAATCTTCAATTCCATCAAGTATTCCAGAAGGATATAATATTACCTGAGTAAACAGGAAGTGCTCTGTAAACCACTTCCAAACCTGTAGAAACAACAGACATCTGGCTGCTTAAATAGTCACCCAAGATTCCTCTGCAGTATTGGGGCATCTGTCGTAACCTGTGGGCCTAGAATATCTGACAGACTTTCTGTGAAGCAAGAATATTGAAAGACTATACTGTCTAGTCTTAGCAAAGTTCAGCAGTTGCTTTACTGTGTGTCCTGCTTGTCCAGTTTGCACAGTATACTGTCAGCAGTTGACAAGCCATGGCCCCTTTCTTGCCTAAATGGCTAGCTTTTGACAAATCCCATTTGAAGGTTTATTTTGATGCCCATCATCTTTTTATGAAGTAGATTGGAGCTTCCAGGAGCAGACACACCTCACTGTCATGAAAAGCCCTGTTATTAAAACATTTAAATGCCATATTCATTAGGTCTCTGAAGTCTCTGAAGACCATCTATCTATTTAAAATATATCTCCAATTGACCTTGAAGATATACCTAACATGACTATAAGTTTGATTGTTATAGATGACTAACTACTAACCTGTATTTCCTTATTATCCTAAATAGCTTTCAAAGACTAGAACTTCTTTTTTATAAATTAGCTGCATGGGTACAATATCTTAAGCAAGAAATAGAAACATATAGTATAACAAATAACCTTAAATTTGTATCAATATACAAAAATATCTTTCACGAGAGTAGAAACATATATATATATACACACATACATACATACATACATACATATATATATAGTATAATAGGAAATAACCTTAAATTTGTATATCAGTATACAAAAATCTGTACCAAAGTAAAATATTTGAGACTACTAGCTGTTTAAAAGTAGATTCAACAATTGTATAATTTTTTTCTACTTAATGGTGGCTGAGTGCCTTTTTGTATTGGTACTTTTTTTTGTAGTTGAAGTATTCCATGATAAATTTACTTATTAAAACCCTAAAAATCACAAAATAGCATATTCTTACTAAACATAACTTAAGTCATAAAGCACAGAAACATGAAAATTATGGCTGTTTTCCAAGGAGCCCTTCTCACACCATTTCTGACTTTTGAGATGGAATCCCATTGCCTGACAGCCTAGGCTTGGCTTGAATTCTCAATAGTTGATCTTCAGTCTCCCACATAGCCAGGACTACAAATGAGCTGTGAATGTTTTCCAAAATTAAAGTCTATGAAAGTAAAATTCATATTAGTGATACTCATCCTTTGAGCAGTCTATGACTTTTCTTTTCTTTTCTCTGAGACAGGGTTTCTCTAAAACATTTTTGTTTGTGACCCCTTCTGGCTCTTCTTACCTGGATGCTGGCCCTGGCAACCATTTATCTGTTTGCTGTTGCATGGTTTTTATTTGTTTGTTTGCTTGTTTGTTTTGTTATTACTCTTTCCCCTCTAGTGAGTCACTGACTATTATGCTCTAGATTTATAGGTCATTGGAGGTGTGCTCTTGAAGTGGCTGTTGGGAACCCTGCCTTTCCTCTTTTCTCTCGGTTTGCTTTCTCAATTCAATGGTCAGGAGATGAGTAGCTTCCTGGACCACACATGCATCTGTCATATGAATTGTTCTACCACAGGCCTTAAGGTGACAGATCTAAGTGATCATGGGCCAATCTTTCTCAAACCATGAGCTAAAGCTTCATTTACTCAGTTGTTTTGGCACAGTGAGGGAAAGGTCACACTAGTAGACTTTTTTTTTAGTCTGGAGCCCTTGGAATGTGGCTTCTCTCACTTAACACAATGCACCTGAGATCTGTTCATGATGGCGACTTATCAAATTCTCTGTTTTGTTTTTCAAGACAGGGCATTTCTGTGTAACAGCCTTGACTGTCCTAGAACTCACTTTGTAGACAAGACTGGCCTCAACCTCATAGAGATCCACCTGCCTCTGCCTCCTGAGTGCTGGGATTAAAGGTGTGCACCACCACTACTCAGCAACTTATCAAATTCTTATTTGACCTAGCACATGGAAACAGATATTATACTTTCACATATTACTTTCATGCAAGTTCTTCCATCTGTATTTAATTCTTTTTTATAAGCAGTGACCCAATCTTTCATGACATGCTTAATTCATTTAACTGTTTTTCTCTTAGTGGATCTTCAGGTTGTGCCCAACTTCCCACCATTCTTTAGAAGTAAAAAAGCATGAGCTAGTGAGACATGTGTTGCTGATAGCTTCTTGACTATGTGTGTAGATGTGTTCTTAGCAGAATTGCTGAATCAAATGGTACATTAGAGATTTTGACAGACACTTTCAGGCTGCTCCCTAAGATTGTGCATCTTTACCTTCCATCCACCTGTAACCTCTTCTGCATAGCCTTGCACAGGCAGATGATAATCTTTCTAACTTCCATTGGTCTTACCAGCAGAATGATGGGCTTTCATACAAACATGCATTAGCCATTTGCTTTTTGTCTTCTATGAATGCCAGTTTAACTTTTACCCATCCATCCATTCAGTTCTCACAGAAAGGGACTGGAAGGAGTTCATGAATCAGATGACCAGAAACGCCTTTCTGGTGCTTTCTTGTTTGTGGACTCTTAGAGGCTTCATGTTTTCATTTCTGCAAGACTTCCCTGTAGGTCTGAAACCTGTATTATATTTTGAGACATTTCTGCTTCAAACTTCTCTTTTCATTTTTTTTTTTTTTTTTTTTTTTTTTTTGTCAAGACAGGGTTTCTCTGTGTAGCACTGGCTGACCTGGAGCTTACTATGTAGACCAGGCTGGATTCAAACTTAGAGATCCTCCCACCTCTGTCTGCTGGGATTAAAGTTGTGCAATGTGCAATGCCACACCCCATTCTTCTTTTTGTTTTTTGAGACAGGATTTCAGAATGTAGTCCTGGAAACTCTGGAATTTGTATATATATGAGGCTGGCCTCAAATTCACAGTGGTGTTCCTGCCTCTGCCCTAATAGATTCAGGATTGTGGATGTTGCCTTATATGGTAAATGGGAATTTTCAGATGTGACTAAGTTAAGGACTTTGGACAAGAATAAGCCATGAGATTATCTGCATGGACCCAAAGTAATTATAGAACAGAGGGAGACTTGACTACAAAGGAAGGAAGCAAAGTGGAGCTTGGGTAAGACACCATGCAGCTGGCTTTGGAGATAGAAGAGTGGCCAGGGCTGAGGAATGCAGGTGACTTCTAGGAGTGAAACGCAAAGACAGAATTCCCCACAGTGTCCTCTGAAAGGGGTTAGTCCTGCTGATAACTTCACTGGAGCTCAGTAGCTCAATGACACTGATTTTAGAAGCCTGACTTCCGGGACTATAGGAGAATAAGTTTGAGTACACTAAGCATGGAGTCCTTCTTCACAGCGACAGTAGGGAGTGAACACCCTACTCACATTTGTATCTTTCAGACAAGAGCTCTCCTCTGCTCGTCAGAGCCACATGGACATCTGTTTGTTCTTGCATCCAGTGAAACCCGAACACAGCTCAGGACCACCTCCCTCCTTGTTGCTCATTTATGTGCTTCATTTAATGGAACTTCTGTCTCTTGTGTCTCACAAGTGAGACCCAGGGTGTCCCTGACCTCCACGCATCCACAGCTAACAGTCATGAGACCCTGGGCGTCAACTGTCCAATGCTTCCTCCAATTTGCCTCTCTGTCTCTGTCACCCCTACGGTTCTCCTCTTATTGATTTATTCTTCCATCAAATTCTCCACATGTAAGCCTATATGAACCTTCTAGAAGGCAAAGCTGACCAGAGTAAGTCGGAGCCCAGGGCATGCCATGCAATGCAATCTAAACTGTAAGATACGTTTTTTTTTTCTGAGCATCTGGAGGACAGAATCAAAGTCTGTGAAAGCTCAGTACTTTCCAAAAGGCCTCTGGAGTGTCTTCAAAATTGAACTGGCTTATATTACAGACAGCAAAGAAGTATTTCCTTTGGTCATAATATTTCTGACGTTTAGAAACCTTTCTTTTGTAAATGTAATCTCCTCTGGCAGTACTAGGATGTTGCCAAGAATAAGGATGGAAAACAAAACAAACGAACAAACAAATAAGTGAACAAAACCCCCAAAAACTCAAGCAAATTATTGTCTAAAATTTTAAGGTCCTGAGTTTAATCCCCAACAACCACATGGTGGCTCACAACCATCTACAATGAATCTGGCGCCCTCTTCTGGCCTGCAGGTGTACAAATATTACTGGAAAAATAAATCAGAAATGAGTAGAGATGCTGGTAGCATGTGAGAATGATCAGAGTAGATGGGATGGAAACCGAGTGACAGTTCTTTGTTACTTACCATAATTGGGATTTTGAATCATGTAGTTTCAATTTAAAGTGACAGCGGGGAGGTAAGTGCTGGTGAGTGGCTCAGTGGGTGAAGAACTTACAACCCAAGTTTGATCCCGGAAACTCACATTTGAAGGAGAAAATCACGACTCAAAAGTTGTCCTCTGTCAGGAGGCAGAGACAGGCAGATCTCTGTGAGTTCAAGGCCAGCCTGGTCTACAGAGAGAGCTCCAGGACAGTCAGGGCAACACACAGAAACCTTATCTTGAAAAATATAAACAAACAAACAAAACAAAACAAAATTGTCCTCTGACATCCACAGGTGTGCATGTACACACACACACACACACATACATACACACACACACACACAGTTGGTCATTTGAAAAATAAGATAACAGGAGGTGTGGCCAGTCACAGTCCTCATGTGCTATTTACTGTTTAAGAAGCATCAATGTGTTCTTGGCCTAGAGAACCTTTTAAACAACTGGTTTAGAAATGATTTCAAATTAAAACACACACACACACACACACACACACACACACACACACACACACACACACGTACGTAAAAGCACAAAGAACCATGCACTATTTAGCAGACTCACCTGCCAGCATTTTGTCTCGTCTGAGGTTATCCTGTCTGCCTCTTTCCATATCCAGTTGCATCTCAGGCCCATCTGAGATCTTGTTCTCCTATGTCTAGAAGCTGATTGTGATTTTGTATCGGTTGTTGTGACAAAACACCCAGCAAAAAGCCACTTTGAGGTGGAGGGGTTTTATCTCAGCATAAGGGGATGCAGTTTATCATGGCGGGGGAGTCATTGTGCCAGGACCTTGGCTGCTGGTCAAGAATCGGAGAATGATGAATGTAGGTGTTCACTGTCTCCTTTTTGTGCAGTCTAGGACCCAGGGCCATGGAGTGGTGTGGCTCAGGCAGGGTGTGATCTAGGTAATCCCTCTGACACACCTAGCAGTCTGTCCTTCCAGATACTGTCTGTTGAAAATCGATCTCAGCAGCACAGTATCTCCTGAGGATGTAACTACTGAACAGTTATCAGCTTCAAGAGTTTATGTTTACACAGTGAGGACAAGAGTCTTTTTGTCTAGAAAACAAATATTTCTTTCTTTTTGTTTTTTTGATTTTTTTTTTTTTTTTTTTTTTTTTTTTTTTTTTTGCGGCAGGGTTTCTCTGTGAAACAGTCCTGGCTGTCCTGGAACTTGCTCTGAGGACCAGCCTGACTTGGAACTCACAGAGGTCTGCCTGGCTCTGCCTCCTGAGTGCTGGGATGAAAGGCGTGTGCCACCACCGCCCTCAGAAACAAATATTTCTAAACCAAAGACCCTTCGAAACATCTATAGTGTATAAAATAGCTTTGGAGCAATCTGCCACCACAGGTGAGGAGATAAACGAGGTGTCACCTCGAGCTCGTTAAACTCTTCAAATGGGCTCATTAGTTCTTTTCCAGTAGGTGTTTCTCTCCCTTCCCTTTGTTTCAAACTAAGCCATTCATCTCCAAAAGCCAGCAGCTCCCCTGAAGTCCTAAGTGGAAAAAGCCACACAGATTCACATCATAGTTCTGCAACGGAACTTCGAGAAGATTTCTTCAATTACATGTTGTTTAAAAGTAATTTAAAAATGAATGGTGCATTGTTTCAAGTGCATGTGTTTCCTTCCACTGACTGCAGTGGTCAGTGTGGTCAGGGTCTGGACCCTGTTTATTCCCACTGCAGCTGAGTTGAGAAAGAGGAGAAATATGTAGTTGGATAATGCCGGAAGCCATGAAGAGGGGGAGAGGAACCTTTCCTTCCATGGCTGTGTTCAAGACCCTGAGCCCCACGCAGCTGCTCTGATTCCTGGAGACAGTGCTATGCTGTGTAGTGGTTCAAACACGATTCCAGAAGCATTCTACAGATGCTTTAGCTCCAGATGCCATTTGGCTAAATGAAAGGAAAAATGGCTCTACCATTAACGGATACTGTCCTACGATCTGGTGGGTGGGAGGGGTGGCTGGACTTGTGGCACTGTTTGGGCTGGGACTTTCCTTTCTGACTCCGTTTCTGCCCACTCCCTCTGCTTTTCCTGTTGTTCTCTTCAGAACTTGGCCATACTGGTAGGGGACGCGCTTTTCCCTCATTAGTCCGTACTTTGTGGATGGAGATTAGAAGTTTGAGCAAATTTCGATTCTTGGGTGAAAATCATGATATTTATTTGGTCAACTTTCTTTTGATTTTTTTTTAATTTTAGACACTGGAGATTTAATTCTGGGCCTCAAGTATTTGAGGCAAGAATTCTAAAACTAAGCCATATCCCTACCTTTTAAGAACATTAATTTGGAGGTAGAGTCTCACCAAGTCACCCAGGCTACACTTGCCTTTTTGGTCTCTCAGGTAACCAGAATTACAGGCAAATCCTGCTTGACAACAAACCCAGATCGGGAATCTGCACTGTAGCCCATCTCCGATTTAAAAAAAAAGTATTTTTTTTTTTTTTTAAATGTGAGTATGAATGTTTTGCCTGAATGTGTGTAAATGCACCAATCCTGCAGTGCCTGTGGAGGTCAGAAGGGGGAGCCGCATCCCTGGAAGTGGAGTTTGAGATGTTTATGGGGCACCATGTGGGTGCTGGGAATTGACCTCGGCATCTCTGTCTCAAAACAAACAAAAGCGAAAACAAAACAATAATTTTGGGGCTGAGGAGATGACTGAGTGGATGAAAGAGCCTGCTGCCAAACCTGACAGCCTGAATCTGATCCCTGGGACCTGAAAGTTGTCTTCTGACTTCCTCGTATGAGCTAAAACATGTGCACTGCGGGGCCCGCCCCCCAATAAATGAGTAAATAAATGTATCTTTTATTTTAAAAGAATACAGCCTAATTTTAGTGTTTTTCACAAACTTGTACTTCTGATAGTCCTATCAATTTGAGACTATTTAAAATGGTACTTAGGACTTCCACCCTGCCCTCAGCCAGTACTCACTTATTTCCTACTTCTGTGGCTCTACCTACCTATTGTGGACATTTGGTTTGGATGTAATGTGTGGTTCCTCGTGACTGGCATTCTTTGGGTATCAGGATCATCTGTGTACAGTACATGTCAGGACTTCAGGGCTCTTTATTTGTTCATTTGGTGCAGGGCCCTGTATATACTAAGCAAGTATATCCCCAAACTCTCCATTTATTTTCATTGTCAAATAACTTTTCATTGCAAGGATTTCATTGCAAGGAGAGAGTACAGTTTAGTTATACATTGATCACTTGGTGGACATATGAGATGTTTCCAATTTGGGGTTATTATAAGTAGCACCCCAATGGACATTGATGTACCAGTTTTCATATCTTGTCATTTGTTGTTGTTGTTTTTTTTTTTTTTTGTTTTGTTTTGTTTTGTTTTTCGAGACAGGGATTCTCTGTGGCTTTGGAGCCTGTCCTGGAACTAGCTCTTATAGACTAGGGTGGCCTCGAACTCACAGAGATCCACCTGCCTCTGCCTCCTGAGTGCTGGGATTAAAGGTGTGCGCCACTACCGCCTGGCTGATTTTTTTTTAAATATTATATATAATGTTACATGGCTATCTTGGTGAAAAAATAATTTAGAAAAATAGTGGCAAGATTTCCAGTTGGAAAAAAACAGCATAAATAAAAGCCTGTAGGTTGGGTGTTTTACATCATAGGTCCTTCTGCATTTATAAAATGGGGTACAGGAAATGTTAGAGAGAGATCAGATATAGTGGGTAGCCTGGGGCACACGAATTTTCCAACAGGTCTTAGCTATCATCTTGCATCCTCCAAACGAAGGGTGTGTGTATGGGGGCGGGCGGGGCGCGGATGGTAGTTAATGCAGACTGGTTAGAGTATGAGAATAAATGACAGCTGAGGCCTAAATGGAGGGCTCAGGGCACATTGTGGAAAGAAGAATGGGAAGGAGGAAAGAGCTGGGTGGGGAGGAGTGCTGTGAAGTGCTTTTTCCAGACATGTCATGGCCATTGCTCTCATGAGCTCACAGTAGCTGCAGTGACCTGCACAAGGTAGGGCCCATCAATGTTCAATCGGGGAAGGGAGGGGCTCGTGAGGCCCCACCTCCTTTGAGGTGTGGCTGCTAGGACGACCTCTACCTCCAGTCTCCTGTATCTGCAGCCAGCACGAATTTGATTCAGTGGGTTAAAAATTAAGATATGGCAGGAAGGGGATGTTTTCGAGGAGTCTGGGAGTGGGGCATGTTTAGGTGGAAGTTTCACCCCAGCCCCTGGCATCCATAGACCCAAAGAGTCTGGGATGTTATGGTGGAGGTTCCACCCAAACCCCCCGCCCCCATCTCCCTCTAAATCCTGCTGCATCTCAGAAAGCCTGCCTTAAGATGACCCCTCCCAGAGAGATGCTCAAAACCACTCCCACAGAAACTAGACTCGTGCCCCCCCACTCTCTTTCCAGTCTCCTCTCTGTGGGGCTGGAAGGCCATCCGGGAGTGTTGTATCCATTAAACATGGGCTTTTCTAATTGGGTTTGGTTTGGTCTGATTTGGATTGCTGTATCGGTGGAGAGGCTTATTGGGGTGTAGAAACTTTTCAGGGCAGGGGAGAAGGGGGAAGACAGATATGTCTACATGTATGAAATTATCAATCAATAGTACTCTTCCAAAAAGATAGTATGGGGTTATCTTCTCTTTGGAAATATCACCAGTTCCATATGTCCCCTCACCAGGACACTTTGCCTTCCTTCCCAGTGTCTGTATTTAGCCAAACGTTAGACCTGCATATCTGAGAGCACTTCTGGGCTTTGAAAGCCAGCTGGAGCAGGACCACTTGACCAGCCATCAGGCTGCTTGTTTCTTGTCAGCCCACAGACAAGCTCCGCACCTGATGCCTTCAGTTAAAACTTCCATTATCTCTGTCTTTGGATGCCTTCTTATTCTGCCTGTTGTATCCATGCAACGGTCTCCTGGGCCTCAGCTGTCAGAGGGAATGGTTTTGTTCTTGAGTGACCTTTTTCTGCTCTCATTTCCCCCATTCTGCTTGCATCTGCTCTTTGATTCTGTTCTGTCTGCCCCAGGGTCCTCACCTTCATTTTCTTTCTCCGTGCTTGCCTTAAATGCATTTGCAGCAATATCTGTTTTATTCTTGAAAGCCTCTGGCTAGATTCCTTTGGAAAGCTTTCTTTATGGCACTAAAAATGTTTCATTATTCTGCAGTCGTTAAAGGGGAGAAGGACTTCCCTTCTGCAATTCTTTTCTCAGTTTTCTATGCTTTAAGGAGTTAATTTCAACCCCTGCTACTGCGTGAACAGAAGGGACACAATCTTTTACTTTACACCTACTCTCTTAAATGGTACCTTTTGTTGTTATTTTGTATTTTACTTTTTGAGCAAAGGTCTTGTTATGTAGCACAGGTGGCTTTGAATTTGCCACCCCCTTCCTCCAGCCTGCTGAGTTTTGGGATTACAGATGGGTACCTTACTACACCTATTTTTTTTCTAGTTATTCTATCCTTGAGTAACTAATGGACCCTTCTTAAAGAAGAAAAGGAAAAGAGTTAAGTACTAAGAGTTAAGAATTAGTGAAGTAATTTTATTTATAAAAATAACAGATAAGATGCTGGCTAAAGTGGGTTGTTCCTTGACTTTAGCAAGGTTATGATGACTGAAATCTCATGTTTCATATTCAGAGTCTTTCAAAGTTTGCTCACGAGGAAGATGTGTTGGGTCTTTTCTCATCAGTTTCTGACAATTACAACAGTGGCACATTGTACCCAGTGGGCTTGTATCCAGAGTCAATTGGTACCCGAGGACCAGTGTCATGCTGACTTATTGGATGGGAGTCCAGGTCACCCAAAATATGCTGCTATAGTTATTGATTGTTTGGAAAGCCCTCATGGAAACATTACAAACCGTTGCTGTACACTTTAATGCAGAGGCCACCTTTTGTCTCCCTATTCCCAGTCCTTCTCCTAGATCATGTCTTGGCTGTACAAGGCAAGGAATCCCGTTCAAACCTCCCCTTTATCTTTCCAACATCCCTTTGAGGGCGCACATCAACACATTGATCTTTCTTCCCTCTCCTGTTCACTTTCATGATCTTTCAATTCCCACCCTGATCTTTTTAAGCAAAAACCTGAAAGCTTGAACTTACACGACTCGTGCCCTGTGGGGGGATTTGGTTATTCCCCAACCAGACTTTTCACTCAAAGATTTCTTTCTTCAAATTCAGTTCTGTTTCTTGTCAAAATTATACCAGAGTCTGTCTAGCTGGAGATTCTTGGCTTCCTCTCTAGCCTTTGTTCTTAAGGGATGGAAAAGGCAGCTGTAGATTTAGGATTAAGGCATTCCCAGAGAAACTGCTCCCCCCCCCCCCAACCTCAGAGATGCACTTGACCTTCCAGGAACTTTCAGGCTTTTGATATGTCTTTGAATGTTTTCTGCTTTTTCTTCTGATTTCTCACTTTTTCTTGGCTTAGGTCCTGTCTCTTCACTTTTTCTAATTAATCTCTCATCATTTAGCCATGCTATCGTATTTGGATGCAATCTTGACAGTTGATGTCAAACTTGTTGGGGCTGGGAAGCTATTTTGGGGTAAACCAATTCCCTAAAGTATCCAAGAAATAGCAGAATGGCTGGTTTGGCTGAAGTCAGGGAGAGGAAAAGAAAAAGGAAAGGAAGAGTGGGGGACAGACAGCATGAAAAGATGGGTGTCCAGATCAAGGTGGTGGCCAGGGACAGGAAGCAATGGATACATTTATCAGAAGGCGACTGTGACAGAGGACCCACTGGGAATTCCTAGCTATTGTGAGGGTATTTTGAGCTTCTACTGCAAATGGGTGGGTGTGGGGGACTCATGGGGTGGATTTGAGGTAATCTTATCTAGTCAGAAGGGGATAATGACCCCAGCTGACACTATATGCACCAAACGCACCAAAAGCAAGGCTTTGGGGCCTTTCTGAAGAATGCAGCTCATGTAGAGAGCCTTACAAGTATCTGTGGAGAAAAGACAGTTTTATGTGCCAGTCATGTATTTACTTTGGTTCTTCATCTATCCTAGTTTTGGGTAGCCTCAGAGACGGTTCTTTAGATCATTTTCCTCAGAAAGGATTCACTTTCTCCAGCACTTTCCTTCCACCCCTCTAGTTAACTCTCTGCGACCTCTTGTTTATGTTGCTCACTCCCTCTGTCTGAAAGCATCTTCTGGTCTATATTCTCCCCTTTGCAGCTCCAGTTTCATGGGGTTGGCTGTGGGTCTTTTGTTTGTTTGTGTTGGCTTTTGTAACGAGGGTAGCAATGTCAATCTCCATTTTATGATAAAAGATTCCTGGCAGCTTACAAAAATACTGTCTTTTATTCCACAGTATTTGTGAAAAGTCTGTCTAAGCATAGAGGAAGAGACAAAGAAATAGAGGGTGAGAGAGGAAGAGAGTAAGGGAGGAGGCACTCATCTTTTAGGAAGAATAAATGGAAACATTTCTAGAGGAAATTATATACTTGGACCATGCTCCAAAATAACCCAGGAGAGAGGAGCAGCAGGGAAGGAGCTAGATGTTGTGACTAAAAGTGTTGATCAACCTGGATCAGACTGTGGGGAGTCTAATAACAGGCAGTTATTCCCAATGTATTGAAGCCCAGTATAATTTGGAAAAATTCCCTTGCTGTAATATAATCCCCATTAAACAAGGAAGTGTGATTACACAGAAACTCAACTCAGGATACATGCCATTTCTTTCAAGAAGATGGGTTCTAGAGATATGCTACCTGCACTATCTTAAGGGCCAGAGAGGTCTTCTTGCTTGGTCTCAGTCATATAGATAGCATAGAGGTCATTTGGACTATTAGCTACTTTCAGTCCTGGTTGTGGGAGCTTGGGGGAACCTCTGGCTCTAAGGGTCATTTAGATTACTAGCCACCTCTGGTCTTGGTAGTAAGAGCTTGATATGGCCTAGACCAACAAGCTGTTTATCACTTCCAATTCTCAACTTTTTGGATGGAAGAACAGGTTTTTCATCTTTCCCATTGGAAAGACAATCCTGTGTGCTTAACATTCCTGGTTTCTGTGACGATCTGTGGGCTCAAGGACTTTTGTGGTCTGTTTATCTCTTACTATTTTTATTCTGGCAGCTTCCATCTTATTCTCACTACCTTAATATAGATTTTTTAAAATTATTTTTTCTTATTTTACATATCAATCCCAGTTCCCTCTCCCTCCCATCCTCCCATCCCCTTCACCCCCTCCTCATCCCATTCCCCACCCACCCCATAGGGAGGGTGATGCCTTCCAGGAGGGAATCATCAGAATCTGTCTAGTCATTTGGAGTAGAGTCTAGGCCCTCCCTCCTGCCTCTAGGCTAAGGGAGTATCCCTCCATGGGGAATGTGCTCCCAAAGTCCTTTTATGCACCAGGGATACATCCTGGTTCCACTGTCAGAGGTCCTATAGACTATCCAGGCCTTCTAACTGAGACCCACATTCAGAGGGTCTGGGTTGGTCCAATGCTGGTTTCCCTGCTATCAGTTTGGGGTCCATGAGCTCCCCCTTGTTCAGGTCAGCTGTCTCTGTGGGTTTTTGTAGCCTGGTCTTGACCCCTTTGCTCATCACTCCCCCTTCTCTGCAAGTGGATTCCAGGAGTTCGGTTCAGGGTTTAGCTGTGGTATCTGCTTCTGTTTCCATCAGCTACTAGCTGGGGCATATAAGGTAGTTATCAATCTCATTAACAGGGAAGGGCATTTAAGGTGGCCTTTCCACTGTTGCTCAGATTGTTAGTTGGGGTCATCCTTGTAGGTCTCTGGACATTTCTGTAGTGTCAATTTTCTCTTCAAACCTATAACAGCTCCCTCTATTATGGTATCTATTTTCTTGCTCTCATCTATTTGTCCCCTGACTCAATCTTCCTTTTCCCTCATGTTCTCCTCTCCCCTCTTCTCTTCTCTTTCTCCTAACTACCTCTTCACTTACTGCCTGCCCCTGCTCCCAATATTCTCAGGTGATCTTGTCCCTTTCCCCTTTTGTGGGGGACCTTGCATGACTCTCCTAGGGTTCTCTGGCAGCTGGAAAGATGGCTCAGTGTTTAAGATTTTATTTATAGGGGTCACTTTGTCTTTGAGGTTTCAGCTGGGGAGGCATATATAATAGCATCTGTTTGACAAGGGTCAGAGAGGGTTTGTTTAAGATTTCAGAACCAGCAAGAGACAGAAGTAGACCCTTGTCTCCTAAATTTTAGAATTTTCTGAGAATAGTTCAGAGTACTGGGACCTAGGCTAAGCCTAGGTGGAGTGGTTATGATTATTTTTTTGACTCATGCTAATACTGACCGAAAGCTTGATAATGTTTTCAATTAATTTTTTTATTCCTGAAAAAATCCTAACAATCTAGAGACATCAACCCATCTGCATTTTACTGGGTGCCTTAGGCTTCCCAGGTAAGACTCAGCAACAGGACACATACTAAAGTGGTGCTTCTCAATCTATGGGTTGGGACCCTGGAGAAGGGTGTCAAATAACTCTTAGAGGGATCACATCTCAGATATCCTGCATATCAGATATTTACATTACAATTTATAACAATATCAAAACTACAGTTATGAAGTAGCAATGAAAATAATGTTGGGGGTCATCACAATATGAAGCTGTATTAAAGGGTCATAGCATTAAGAAGTTTGAGAACCACTGTCCTAAAGTGTGTTAATCGGAAAGATGATAGATGATGATGGGCAAAGTGTGGATCTCCTTCCTTAAGTAGAGAAAAGAGTCGTTTGGGATAGTATGATCAACAAAGGGGCAGAATGGGGGAAGATAGTGAATGATAGCCACTGTTGTGAAGTCCCCTATTATCATCCAAGGATAAGAAGGAGCTAGCCATGTGGTGGAGTGTTAGGGAAGCTATAACAGGCTTAGTGATAACAACACTTACTTTGTACCATACTTTAGAAGGTGCCCAGATCCAGTGCATTGTAGTATCACAGTCTCCTCAGTTTAGAGCATTGACCTTGGAGTTTATCAGCAATTTTCTACTAAAACAGTCTTTGGAGGAAAATATGCTTGTAATCAATTTGCCATCCATCTTTGATCCCTTGACAGAGAGTACTATGTAATCAATTTAATTATTTTCCGCTTTCCTCACCAAACCTCCAAAACAAACTATGTACTTACATGGGAAACTGAGATGAGCATTTTAGTTTTAGTGAAAATGTGACCATCCTAAGACAAACAAACTGAAAGATGTATTTCTCTCGTCTGCATAGAATTTTAGTTTTTGCAAAGCTCAGTGTGCTCCCCTCACCACCTTTGTCTGCAAGGAGAACTGAGAATGTGTGGAATAACTCAGAGTCAGTATCCAGGAAAAGAGCACTGACCCAGGGTAGTAGATGGAATGGTTATGTGTTCTGAATTCTTCTCTCACTCTACAGAATTACATATAGACTTCCTTCCAATAGGATCCTGATACATAACAAAAGGAGCAAGGAATGTACTGAATTTATAATTTTGGAAGCTTTATTATCTAAGTAAAAGGGAAGATACAAAAGTTGCTTTATTTACCAAGCAAGGGCAGCAGGTCTACACAGGAAGAATTGACCATTTTTGATGAGCTGTCAGATCATGGGAAGGTTGACCAGATGGCTGAATTTTACATCCTGGCCTATTATTTCCGAGGCTGTTGGATAATGTAGGCCCTCTTCAGTGGAATGACCTTCTCCAGAGCAGGTGTGGGTTTTTGATGTGCCGTGTGAACTGTTGCTGGAAATTTATGGTTGAACTAAAAGTGAAAGGGAAGAAGAAATAAGCATGTTGGGTCCCTTGGGTTATAAAATATTACAATACTAGAAAGCAATACAGTTGGTCAAGTCAGAGTTTTCTTTGCTTCTTTGTTGAGACCTTCCTTCATCTGTACTTCAGTCCTTAGCTCATGGAAGCCAGTGTGTGTTACACTGTTGTTTCCTTCATTGGTGTGTTTTTAACTTTTATAATTGTAAGAACATATGACATATATAAGTAAAAGTCTAGGTTAGCCTTGAACTCATGATCCTTCTGCCTCATCCTTCAAAGAGCTGGGATCAGAAGTGCCATTACACCAGGCTATATATTTGTTTTGAGGTCCCATTTTGAAAAACAGAAATGGTGACTCATATCTGTGCCAGTCAGTGATTCTAACACTAGTGAATGTAATACAGATCGTCATATTCTTTTTTTCTTTTTTTTTTGTTTTTGTTTTGTTTATTTGTTTGTTTTTTGAGACAGGGTTTCTCTTAGTGAATGTAATACAGGTCATCATATTCTTTTTTTGTTTTGTTTTTGTTTATGTGTTTGTTTTTTGAAACAGGGTTTCTCTTTATTGCTTTGGAGCCTGTCCTGGAATTAGCTCTGTAGACCAGGCTGGATTGGAACTCACAGAGATCCACTTGCCTCTGCCCGCCAAGTGCTAGGATTAACAGCATGTGCCACCAATGCCTGGACAGATTATTGTATACTAAGAAGAATATGGAGACATTAAGGAGAAGTTCTGAGGATGGGGAATTCCTTAATTATCAAACTATCAGGAAAAAGAGCCTCTGAAAGAAGTTAGTATTGATTTATTTATTATGGCAGTGCATTTCAAATAATGCCTGTTTTACCTGGTTCAAACTACACAGCTTGGTGAAGAACACTGAGGAGTAGCTTCCTAGCTACAGGTGAAAACAATTCTCAGTAGTCAGCTGAGAGGAGGTGCATCCAAATGAACACAAACTGTTGAAACTTTTTGATAGTAGGAGATATTCCTATCGACCAAAGATCCCATGGGATTTACATTCAGTGCAGCTTAAGATGGAGAGGCTTTCAGAGCTTGTGAGTGACTTGCACACCTTTCCTAGGAAGAGTTTGGACTCAGTGACCTTTGGGTCTGTTCAGTTTGGGGTTTCCCAGCTCATCAATATTCCCCCAAAGTACCTCAAGACATGGCTGTTAGCCAGCCAGTAAGTGGGGCCTTGGCTTGCTAGGCATTTAATTTATCACTATTGAATTTGAATGTCCTTGTTTTGACATTCAAACTAAATAAAAAGGGAGATAGACTGTTATGACTCTAAGTAGCACATTGTTTGACTGGGTTCTTATAAGCTAGGGAAAACATGTGCTTTCCATCTCTTCTCAAATACCCTGGGCTAAGCTACTGCCAACAGCAGTGACTTTCATGTGAAACTTGACTCTAAGAAGTCTCTTTTGGTCATCAAATGCACATGTACACACACACACACACTCTCTCTCTCTCTCTCTTCCTCTCTCTCTCTCTCTCTCAGACGGAGGGAGGGAGGAAAGGAGGAAGAGAGAGGGAGAGAGGACGAGAGAGGGGGGAGTGAGGGGGAGGAAATACAGGATAATGGAAAATTCTTAGTGATTTATTTATAAGTATTTTTCTAATTTGTCTTTTACAACGAGCAGATACAGTATATATTAATTAACCCCAAGGATGGTCCCCTGCTAACATTCCAGCAGAGGGGATCAAAACAATTTAATATTGGTTATAAGTGTTGCTTTAAAGTTTGAAAAAGAATGGGGAACTTATTTATTTATTTACTTTTTAGGTCAGAGCAATTATCATTAGTGTATATGTGTTTTTCAGTATGGTAAGGGAGAGTATTATGTTTGTTTTTTTTTTAACATTAGAGCCCAAAGGAAATTTCTGGGGTCACTGACTTTAGTGGTTTGTTTCCAGAGTGGGTGCTTTAGCTTCATCTAAAACAGATGGGTTATTTCAGGTGGACTTACACACACACACACACACACACACACACACACACACACACACACACAAATCACAGGCAGGAATGACAACCTGGCAAGTTACTGAAGGTCAAATGGGAAGCAAAGGGTGAAGAAGAAAATAAAAGGAACCTCTGCTAGAACTGTGGTCTGGGCAATGAGACAGAACAAGGAGGCCAAGACAGGGAAGTTGGCACAGGAAGGAGAAAGCCACAGTTGTCATTGTTCTTTAGGTGTGAGAAGAAGATGTGGAGGTGTGGAGCTAGGAAACGGGAAGGGAGGGACAGAGTCAGAGCACCTTGTTTCTTAGCTTAGCAGGAATCTGTTAGCAGCTGTGATCTGGATGATCTTAAAAAGCTTAAGGACTCCATTTTTGGGAGTCATTTTAGAAATTGCGGAAACATGTTATACAAAATTGACCATTCTATTTATAAAAGTTTTTCCAGTTCAATAACATTAAATATATTTGTGTTGTTGTACCATTGCCACTACTACTCATCTATGAAAATTGATCTCCAAACAGAAACTTGGTACCCATTAAACAATACTCCTTGTCTTAGTTGACCAAAAGCAACTTGGAAAGGAAAGGGTTTATTCATTATACACTTAAGGAGGAACTTAAGGAGGGCAGGAACCTGGAGGCGGGAGCTGATGCAGAGGCCATGGAAGAGTGCTGTTTACTGGCTTCTCCCTAAGCCTTGCTCAGCCTGCTTTATTATAGCACCTAGGACCACCAGGCCAGAGGTGGCACTGCCCACAGTGAGCTGGGCCCTCCCACATCAATCATCAATCAAGAAAACACACCACAGACCTATCTGGTGGGGGTATTTTCTCAACTGAGTTTCCTTCCCAAATGTCAAGTTGACATAAAACTAGCCAGCATGCTCCTCAATTCTTCCCCAAGTCCTTGGCAACCATGTTCTACTCTCTGTCTCTATGAACTTGACTATTCTAGATATCTCATATAAGTGTAATTCAGATAGTACATTCCTCTTTACTTACTTCAGTTAACATGATATATTCAAGGCCCATTCATGTGATAGTCCTTGTCAAATTTCCTTCCTTTAAAGGTGAACAATACTGCATTTTATACCACATTTTTCTTCTCCATTTTGGGCACAATCAACATTGTAAAAATGTCTGTTCAAGTTGCTGCTTTCAAGTTGTGTGTGTGTGTGTGTGGGCACACACACATATAGAAAAAAATTGTAAGATCATATATAATTTTATGTTTAATTATTTGAGAAATTTCTATGTTGCTTTCCATTGTGGTTGTATCACTTTTCATGACCATCAGCAATGAACAAATGTTAGGGATTATGTCTTGACTAATGCATTCAGGTGACCTTACAAAACAAAACCACAAAACCCCAAACACTGCTCAGCTGCTTTTTAGGAGGGCAGTGCCACACATTTGAGTGACTGGTCAGGTAGTCATAGGGTCCTGATGCAATTCACAAAGAGCCAAAGAATAAAATAAATATCAAGAAAATAAAAAACCCAGCTTAAAAATGGGTCAGGATAGTGACTGGGAGAAGGAAAATTGTTTCATCAATGGAGTGACACAGAGCATGTCAACCATATTGGTGGCAGGCCGCATGCCCAGGAGTAGTTGCCCAAAACAAATCAGACTCCATGAATTTTAGTGGCTTTTTTTTTCTTAAAGAGAGAAGGAAAATTAGGTTGGGTGTGTAGGGAGGGAGGAGAGGATCTGGGAGGAGTTAGGAGTCAGTGTTTGTTATAACAAATACATACAATATGAAATTCTTAAAAGATAAATTTTTAAAAGTAAAATAGATCTTGAGGAAAATTAGTTTAAAATTCTTAGAAATGGGGCAAGGGACTAAGAAGAGAGTTCTCAAAAGATGAAAATGCAAATGGCTGAGAAATATATGTATATGTATATATTGTTTTTCAAAACAGGGTTTCTCTATGTAATAACTCTGGCTGTCCTGGATCTCACAAAAATCCACCTGCCTCTGCCTCTTGAATGCTGGGATTAAAGGTGTGCCTTATTACTACCCATTGAGGAATATATTTTTAAAATGTTCAGTATTCTTAAGCCATCAGGGAAATGCAAGTCAAAGCTACTTTGAGATTTCATCTTACCCCAGTCAGAATGGCTAAGTTAAAAAACAAAAACAAAAAACAAACAAAACAACAACAACAAAAAAATGGCTGGGTTATGGTGATATAAAGGATCAAGAAGGAATAATGGAACAGGAAGAGTTAAATAGAATGGAAGATGGGAGGGCAGGGTAGAAGGGGGAAATTTAGAGGGGTAACTAACACTAAAGGCCTTTTGAAAAAGTTATATGACAACTTGATGATGGAGAGTCTTCTTAACACACACACACACACAAAGTGTTTAAGTAGAGTTATTCTGTAATGGGATGAGGGGAGTCAAAGCCCCTACTAGACATTACAGACTAGCAAATAAAAAGCCGAATGCCAAGAATGAGTAACCTATTTTAGGATTCTTAAACAGTGGGGTCCCATACACCCCCAAACATTGGGTATTGCCATTGCTCATGATTGTCCTCCAGAAGTTGACAGTAATACTCTGGTTGCTGAGGACACTATATGCCTGAGTCACAGAACATGCAGAAGTCAAAATGGTACTTACCTGGAAGCTTAATCACTTTTGGCTGACTAAGCTTTCATAATGCGTGAGGTTGATATATGTACTACTGGAGGAGAAAGTAAATATCAATCTTACCTGGCTGTAAACTCAGTGAGTTCCTATAATAATTGGCCTGGCAAGATATGCCCATGGATGTAATAGCAGTACAAATGTTAGTGGAATTACCACTAACATTGAATTAAAGGCCTTCTCCACAAGATGCAACCCATATCAGGCATTGTTATCAGAGTCAAAAGGTTAGATAGCTTATATATCCTAGGAGAGAATCTACTACTATTATTCTCATAAACAGACTTGGTATCAAAACAACTCCTAATGACTTAATGCTGTATCCGTAGATGAGTGCACCTCTCACCCTTATTAGAAAAGCTCCTCTCTTCAGTCCAGTGATTAACAGAGACCCACAACCAGTCAAGGTGCAGAGAAAAGAGACTACAGAATGCTCAGTCCTAACTGAGAGATCTATATCACACCCCCTCTTCCCAAGGCTCAGGGATCATCATGAAAGAAGGGGAGGAAAACCTATAAATAAGCCACAGGTGGAGGGTGATTACAGCAAAACAGTGATTCTCAGACACAACAGGGCAGTCAGACTTGTGAGGTCACAGCAATGTGAGAGTATGTATAAGATTTGTACAAGACCAAGCCAGAACATGAATCCTAGCATGGATGGGGAGGCAGACCTAAACACCTGGAGAGCTTTTGGCAATTGATAGCTGCTGGAAGGAGAGTCAGTTTTCTCTAAGAGTGTTGTCTCTGGTAGGTCAGCCATGCTCTAAGGGATGGGTCTACACTCAAGAGTGTCTAGGAATTACAAATTGGACTCAAAGGACTAAAAAAAAAAAAAAAAAAGACACAAAATTGGGTGGGTGGGTTGGGAGGTGGGGAGGATCTTTGAGGGGTTGGGGAAGACGGGTGAATGTGATCAAAATGGATTGTATGAAGTTCTCAAAGAATTAACATGACTGGTATTAAAATAAAAACAAGACAAAGCAATTGTTATATACTAAAAGTGTGTAGGTTTGGGGGAGGGTCAACACCAGATTATTGTGACAACTTTTAATAATACAAAGATAGAAGAGTTACTTTCTCTTGGTCACACCCTGTCCCTGTCAGCAGGAGCTCTCTGATATAGAAGTGTTGTAGTTGTGGACAGACAGTCTTTGAAGAGGCTTGCAGCCAGGTGTGGAAGGCACACCTGTAATCCCAGCATTTGGGTGGTGGTATCAGGAGGACTACAGTCTGAGGCTAGCCTGGCCTACAGGAGACCATAAATAAAATAGCCCGTTTGCAAGGGCAGGGTCTTTGTTATAGATTATTGTCATTGGAGGTACTGAAATTATATTTTCAAAACTAAACTGGAAACAAATAGAAGTCAGTTTCTGGAATACGGTCTATAACAATCTATATTTTAGTCTAGTATCTTATCTTGGCAAAATTCTAGAGTCTTAACCATTGGTCACTGTATACATGACAGTGTTAGTGGAATAGAACTTGTTTCTTGTCTGAGTCACTAAGATAACAGTCCCTAACAGAACAGAAGAGGAAGAATTCAAGGTTGAGTTGTGTGTGTGTATGTTGTGTGTGTGTGTGTTTCCTGTGTGTATCTCTGTGTGGGTTCTTTCTCATGACTTCATTACATACCGAACATGAAAAACACATCAAGAGAAATTCCTGTGTTGAGAATTTTTGCTTCTTGTAGACATCTGTGAGTTCAAAATCCCTATTTTTAGTTTCAGGGAAGACAGCATAAGAAGTGTGATCAAAGTTTGTCTGCTTGGAGTTCTGAGGCAAACTCTAGATGGAAAGAGATCCAGGGCAGGTTCGGCTTTGGAGCCTGAAGTGTGGTGGTCTGAGCGGATGCCAGCTCATTCATTCATCTTCCTCGGCTGTTAAGTTCCAACCCCAATGTTGGCTCTTACATTCCCACACCTTGTTAAGCAAAGCACTTAAAGCAATACACACACTCCACATCAGTGACATTCAAGGGCACTCCTATGGAGATGTTAATCTGCAGAACAAGAGGAACCCTCCTAATGTCACAGATGCCTTTGATGGTTTTCTTTCCTAGAATCCCATTTCACAGGCTGCTGGGCAACTTTGGCCAGTGGGTGACCGAACACCAGGCAATTTGGAAAATGTCACTGAACTTTAATTAGACTCCAGTATCACACCTCTACGTAACATAAACATTATTGATGTTTAACCAGATATCTTTGTGTGCAAACACAACTTAGTATCTTTTCCCCTCTGTCTTAAAAAGAAAAAAAATTTAAAGCACACTAGCAACCATAAACCTGGGCTAGAGAGATGGCTCAGCTGTTAAAGACTAGGCTCGCAACCAAAAATATAGGAGAAACCATAAACCTTTGAGGAACTATGTGACATCTCAAAAGTCAAATTGCCTTTGCAAGAGTCTGGTGGAAGTTAGTCATGACTGGATCTCTCAAATGTTAGCACAGAGAGCATCCAGGGTACACGATGCCTTTTCTACAGTGACATTAGGTTACATACGCAGTCACTGAACAATGCAAATATTCTGTGTAGGGATGGAGAGGTGGGAAGGACCGGTGGAAGAGGCAGAGAAGGAGGAGAAGCAGGGAGGGAAAAAAGAAAGAAGTCTATATGGGAAACAGCAGGAGGAGAATGCTCTTGGACTGCTTCTCACCTAAATTAACCCAGTTCCAGCCCTCTGGGAGAGTGTTTTCAATCTCCCAAGTCTTAAACCCTAGGTTGGTAGACAAATGACTGAATGGTTGTTGAAGCCCTATAGGAAGTGGACATCTTAGACTATCACAGTCCCAACATCAAGATCAGAAATATGGGTTCTTGGGACTTAACATAACTAACTGAAAGCAGGCAAGAATGTTAGCAAATACAAAAAATACGCTCCTCAATTGTGCTACTGTAATTCTTCTGACCAATTGTTGGGTTTTCATGATAATGCATAGTGTGGGTGAAGAACCACTTTAATACAAGGGAAAACATCAAAAGAGGTATAGATCTCTAAAGTAGACCAGGCTGGCCTTGAACTCATGGAGATCCACCTGCCTCTGCCTCCCAAGTCCTTTTTTCAAAAATTATTTATTTTATTTTATGCACATTGGTGTTTTGCCTGCATGAATATCCTTATGAAGGTATTGGAATCCCTGGAACAGGAGTTAGAGACAGTTGTGAGTTGCCCTGTGGGTGCTAGGAATTGAACCCGGGTCCTCTGGAAAAGCAGTCAGTGCTCTTAACCACTGTGCTATCTCTCCAGCCCTTAAATTTTATTCTTATGTACCTTATGTGCGGAATGCAATGGAAGACAAAAAGGTAACTGCCTCAAAAAGGGATAGGTGGACTCTGACACCCTCCACTGGTCTTCTTGGACATATACATATGACCACACACACACACACACACACACACACACACACACACCACAGATATATAAACACAGGAATACAGACATACAGAAAGACAGACACACACACAGATACATATACATAGTCACAGGCAGGCAGACAGACACACACAGACACAACTCTAGAGTGGAGCTAATGCTCCCCAGATCCTGCTTTTGGCAACACAGTACTTCAAAGCATGGCCCCTTGGCACACTAATACTGCTTAGTAGGCAGCTTAGTAGGCAGCAGGCTCCTGCTGAAGTCCTCTTTCAACCCAAAAGGCCAGGGCCTCTGGGACATTCTCTGCTGTTGTGAATCTTTTTCCGAGATTTCTACCAGTCAAGCAACTGATGCAGATCTCAGGAAGGGAGGCAAGGGTTGACCCACATCAGAGCATGGAGCAGGCCCACTCAGTCCTCTAAAGGGATTTTATTCTGCATTGCTTATGATCTCCACTTTTTTCTCTTTATCCTGCGAGCGTGTGTGTGCTCCTACTCTGTGTTGGGCTCTATCTTTCCTGTTTAGCTTCTGGGTGTGCAATAAACTTCTAGGCCTTCCCCCTGCTGACCTGTCTACTGGTTTATTTCAGGCTAAATGCCGATTCTCAGAGTGTAGGAGACACTTACAACTCCCTTACAACCCCAAGTCTTTGTCAAACAGGGCAGCTCTATCCTGTTCCTTCAATTAGTGGGTGAGTAGAGCAAAGAGAGTGGCCCTCTTTATCACTCTTAGGATAAATGCAGTTGCTTCCTGAAAATAGAACAAGGGCACATAATGTTTACCTACAGAGTTTGGTGGGGAAGGGGAGCAGTGTTTGGGGAGATACACATCGATGGACAGATGGATGGATGAAGGACAGATGGACAGGGATGGGGATGGGAGCAACCACAGAGCCCTAAGCTCCAAATTGCTGTTTGCCCAATATGACTTTTTTGAGCTGTTTGGGCTACTTGGGAGCAATTCAAACTCTGCAAGGAAAAATCGTATCGGTCACTCTCTTTATAAACGTCATTTTCTAGATAAACCCAGCTGGTATCTGGCTGCTTTCAGCTCCCAATCACTCAGCCGTCCCCTACCCACCACAGTCACAAATCAAGTATTTCCTATGGAGATGCTGAGGTCGGAGGGAGGCCAGAAATGGCTGGAGTCTGGACACATGCTCTGTCTTTTATAAAAAAAATATTCCAGACTCTGAGAAATATCTGGGAGGGCAAGCAAAAGCTCTGCACACTCGGCTTTATGGTTCTCACTTTATCCCATACCGTGTTCTGAAATGATTTATTAATAGACACCTTAGGGATTCGGAGGAAACAGCTCTTCTCATTTAAACTATTTCATGTTTCTCTAACTGAGAATAGATCGATCTCTTTCACAAGGACATCAAAGTCATGGGCTGGAAAAAAAAAAAAAAAATCTCAGTTCCTCGCCTGCCAGCTCACACCAGCCGCTTGACGCACTGGGTAAATACAGAGTCAGGAGTGCTGTGTGAATCATCTCATGGGTGGCTCACCTTGTCCAGTGTGTCATTCAGAGCATCCAGCATCTGTATTTTGGCAGCGTTTGTGATGGCACTGTGAAGACAAAAAGGAACTTTAAATAAGATCCAGAGCTCAGTGGTTGGTAGAGTGTGTACCTGGCAACCACAAGACCCTAGATTCAACCCCCAGGACCACCCACAGAAGTTACTTATTGGGTTGGGGAATGTTTCAGTCAGGAAAGTACCTGAAGTAGAGAAAGGCTTGCTGGCCAGCCAGCAGAGCCTATTTGGTGGCTCAGGGCAATAAGGAAGCCTGTTATTAAGAAGGCAAATTGTTTCTGAGGGACAATACCTGTAGCTGTCCTCTGGTCTCTACATGTGTATACACACAAACACACACACAGACACAAATTACACACACACACACACACACACACACAGAGTCACACTCACACAAACACACAGTTTGTGTTTTTCAAAACATATCTGCCAGAGAGGCTAAATGATTCCTGTAGGTTTTTGCTGTGCTCAGCAACACCTAGAGAACAACATCTGCCCCCCATGGACACATGTGCTACACCAAGCTTTGTAAACCAAGTTGCTACTATAATTGATTTTTATCTTTTCATTGGAATATAATATACATGCATAAAGTGCACATATTATAAGCATATAATTCATGGTTTCATAAACCCAAAACACTTGGCAAATCAGTGACCTTCCTTGAGACAAAGCCCCATAAGCCACCAGTTCTGTCTTTGGATTTCAAACAAGAAGCTGTCAATAGCATGCATTCTCTTGTGTCTACTTTCTTTCTCTCTGACCAAGCTATATTTC
Source organism: Phodopus roborovskii (assembly GCF_943737965.1). Taxonomy (NCBI): domain Eukaryota; kingdom Metazoa; phylum Chordata; class Mammalia; order Rodentia; family Cricetidae; genus Phodopus; species Phodopus roborovskii. Next base: position 44,629,199 of record NW_026126418.1, read on the forward strand.
AGAACCAAGTCCACAGTTCGGGGTCTTAAATGAACTCTGTGCTTTGTATCTATTTTTCTGGGTGGTTTGTGTTGGTTGCTAGAAGCTGTTAGAGTTTATACTGATGATTGTGAGAGAAGTGTCCCCTGTGATTTTAAAAATGTTCTGTAGCTGGGTGGTGGGACACCTGCCTTTATTTCCAGTACTCAGGAGGCTGTGGCAGATCTCTGAGTTTGGTCTATAGGAAAGCCAGAGCTACACAGAGAAACCCTGTCTCAAAACAAAACAAACAACAACAAAAATACCATACAATAAAAATAACTAAAAACTGTTCTGTAAGAAGCGATTGTCGTGAAAGTAGAACTGGAAGAGTCTAGGCTCACAGGGGAGGATTCACAGTGCAGGGGAGTGTACTGGCCCATCATGAGTTCTCAGACATTGACTTTTCCAAATTCCCAGCCATTCTGTAAGTGACAGGGCTTTTGAAACCTGAATCTGACCCTGGAAGGTGGGCATCAGGGAGAGTGATCTCATTGTTTAAGTTCTCTAGTCATCTCTTGTCACCTTGCTGTGACTACTAGCAAATACCCTCTGGTCACCTGATCACCACCTCACTACTCTTTAACCATCTCCTGCCCACAGCGCCCAGCTGAACTTAGAGTTAATAGGAAGCTCCTGATTCTCCAAAGTGCAGGTAAATCAATGACTTTCCCATTGCCTGCCTGGTAGCTGGTATAATGGCAAACTGGGCATACTTAAGAACAAGACAGCAGGCTTACCGACTAAACCATCATCCGAGTCATTGCAGACTGTTACTATTTCCTGTAGTGATATTTTATTTATGATCTAACAAATAAACCTTGCCTGAAGATCAGAATGCAGAGCTAACTAGTTAGCCACACCTAGTTAAGAGATAAGCCACTAGTTAGTGTTGTAGAATAGTATTTTAAGGTGTGTTGCTTTTGTTTATGTTCTGGAACATTTGTTTGATGATGCAAAGATGTGTTTGATTACATAAAATTCACCTGTGGTTGGGAGGCTGGGTCAACAGCTAGCTGACAGGAAGTTGTAGGGAGGAGCCAGGTGGAGAAGGGCTTGTAAGGAAGGGCGAGAAAAAAACTCGAGGACTTCTTGGGAGACACGAAGAGGTGAGCTGCTGGGAATCAGGATTTTACCTCAACCTTTAAATCTTGAATTCTTTGGTGGGACAGAGATTTAAAAGAGTTGGCGCCTGAGGGAACAGAATTCCTTCCGGATTTGGCCCTTGAGGCCTAGGCGCTGGAGCAGCGGAGCGGCTGTTACTGAATAGGTTAGCCTCAGCTCAAAATGCAAAACAATTAAAAATGAAAAACAAGTTACACACACAGACACACAGACAGACAGACAGACAGACACACACACACACACACACACACACACACACACACACACACCCTAATAATTTGTTATGGAAGGGACAAAGAAATTACAGTCTGTTGCCCTCTACATTCACCAAGACATAAGCATCCTTTTATCAACTTTTGAATGACTCATTCATGCTCCATGGAAACCAATCTCTGAAGCATCCCTCACTAGGCTACTTGGAGAATAAGGTCAATGTGTTAATCTCTTTTCCAAGTGCACTCATTTTCCTTAAGCAAGTCTTTGGTACATCTGTGTGTTGGATACACCAACTCATACCTCTAACTTTAAAATGCCAAGGTCTTGGTAGAAGAAGCAGAGAGGAAAACAGAACCAGTATTGGTAGATCACTGAGGGAAGTCAGGACAGAAAATCAGGCAAGGCAGGAACCTGGAGACAGGGACTAAAGCAGAGGCTGTGTATTGGCTCATTCCTCCTGGCACTGCCCATGGTGAGCTGGGCCATCCCATATCGATTATCAATCAAGAAAATGCTCCACAGGCTTGCTTACAGGCATTGGTCAGGGACATTTTCTCTAATGCTTTTCCTCTTTGCAAATGACTCTAGCCTGTGTTAAGTTGACATAAAACTAGCCAGCACATAGTGGCTATTATTTACTTAAACAAGTGAATGATGATTTAAAAATTTTTGTTTGTTTGTTTTTTAATTTCGGGGGATTTCCTTATCACAGAGCATGTTATGAAAAGGCAGGATAACTTGCAGTATTTTACAGAGTGACCTGAAAATTAAGATGAATGGATGAGCATCGGGGTGGGATGCATTTAGGACCACTTTAGGAGGCGGCTGGGTGGCTACAGAGAGGGAGAATGGGTAGTGTGGAATGGGGGAAACACTCCAGCTGGTATCCCAGAACCAAGATTCATCATGATGCTCCCCTCCACCCAAGCCTGGCTGCCTCCCCTGAAGTTCTTGGGGCCTTGAATTGTCCCCGAATAACTTCTCATAATGTCTCCAGGCATAACTATACAAGATCCTTACCTTGTTTTCTCCAGTCCTGCTTTTTTGGTGTGTCTTTCCAAAACGCCCATTTCTTGTTTTTTGGAAATTCGCATTCCTCCAGCTTTCACTGGAAACAAGCACCAGCATGCACGTCAGAACAGCTTTGTTTTCCAGACAAGACTCCCATCTAACCAGAGTTTCCAAATTTACATAGGAAAAAAACCCTTTTATCTAAACAACAGAATAAAAGAAAAATAAAATCTAAGGAAGTCAGGGCAGGGAGGGGGAAGGTCTGGGGTTTGCTGTTTTCTGCTCAGAGAGGTGAAATCAAGGTTGAAAAAGGCATAAGGTCACGCCTTAGTCTTAGGAAGAATAACAACACACTCCCTTAGGCATCTAGCTGAAAAGCATTTTTTTTTTTTCTGTTGTTATCAAACCAAATTACATTCTTCAAGATAGCAACCCATAATTACAAGGTGACCCTCTGTTTCCCCGAAAGATTAAAGCTTTTGCATGGCTTGCACTTTTGTTTTTACAACCGAAACTCAAATGCCAGATTCTGAGAGGTAGAGCCAAACTTCAGGGTGCTAACACACATTTCTTTCAAACAAAGGGCTTTGAATTCCAGGGTACCTTCATCTCAGACCCCTAAACCTCCCCCAAACCTCTGTGTTGGCTGAGTGCCGAGGTTCTAATGAGTAATTAAACTGTATTAATAGTCATGCCATTCAAGAGTTCAATTAGTTTTAATTAGGCTACAGATGACCTAAAAGCAATTCAAGTGTTTAACAATGTCAGCTGAAATCAGCTTTGGAGAACTTCAGACTGCAAGTTAAAACAGATACTTTCCTCTTTTCCCAGAAAAATCACACATCTAAAACGTGACAAGCTCAAATGAGAGGTGGCTACATGGACGGACGTTGATTTGTTTGAACCTGATAATTCTTTTTATGGAAGTTCTTGAAAAGTAATTCCAATAAGGTAAGAAGTAAAGAAATCCTATTTCTCAAGCCTTTGTGCTCGGACTTCATCACTGTTCTTGTAAATATTATTACTTGAGTCTTTTGATGGGGCATGTGCAGAAGGCATGCAATAGAGAAACATGAAAAGACTTGTGAGTCCCTCCCACTACCCCTTTTCAGCATGCAGAAGTCTCCCCAGACACTGCTAAATTCCTAGGTTCCTAGTCTTCACCCACAGATGTTACACACATTATTTGTTTTAAGTGGTAGAAAAAGATGCTAACTGTTCTGTATCTGGTTATCTCCCCTATCCCCCCACCTTAACCATACATTTTATAGACTATACTACAGTTCTCTATCTTCATCTGTCTTCTTATCCTCCTCATCCCCCCTGTCCCCCCTCCGCACCAAGAGAAGGTTTACTGTCCTGGAACAAGCTCTGTAGCCAGGCTGGCCTAGAACTCACAGAGATTCCCCTGCTTCTGCCTCCAGAGTGCTGGATCAAAGACATATGCCACCACCACCCAGTGTGTCTTTTTTTTTTTTAAATACGTGTTTTGCAATCCCATTAGGAAAACCTTCTGTGTTTATTTAGCGTCTCATGTGTTTCTCATTCATAAACAAAGCTGCAATGAATATCCTTTTTATACATAACTTCACACTAGCACATGACTATCTGTGGGATGCATTTCTAGAAGTGACTTTGCTAGGTGCGTTTGGAATTTTGTAAAATCTTGTTGAATTGGTCCTCGAAGAGGTTACACTAGCTCACAACCTCATCAGTTACCATGGCAACAATTGTTTCCCCGGACAATGAGCTATAAAATGTTTTTATCAACTAGTAAGCCAAAAAAGGAGAACTATAAGAGGCACGGAGAAACTGCCTTGCGTCCGGGTAAGTAACTGGAAGCAGGATGGAAACCCAGCAAGCATCCCTGCCTTCGTTTTGTGCTGTTGTCTTCATTTGGGTCACCTGCTTTATGCCTAGGTGTTAGAGATGAGGGAGGAGGCAGATGGCTTGGTGGGGAAAGAAAATGACCTCATAGTACCCTTCCTGATTCTTCTTGTGTTTAAACCTAAAGCTTGGGCTGGGACTAGAGACATGGATCGGTACTTAAGAGTGCTTGCTGCTCTTGAAGAGAACTGGCTTGGTTCCCAGCACCCATGCTAGCTCAGTCAGCTCCAGGGGCTCTCACACCCTTTTCTGGCCACACACACACACACACACACACACACACACACACACACACACACACGTCTTAAGGTTATATGTCAGGACCTGGTAGACGAAGTTGGGGTCCCTGGACTCCTTTGTTTGTTCCTTTTCCTAGTGCACATGGCTCAAATTTCCTCTCTGTTTTTGTCACTGCTCATGTCCTTAACTGGCATCTTGGGGGAAAATGGCCAAGATGGCTTCTTGGGGCTGCCAGAGTCAAGGCTTTTTGTCCCCAAACTCCTGGTTACAGTATCTCATTGCTTTAATTTGCATTTCATTTTTTTTGTTATTGCAGCTTAAGCTTGCTTTGAAGGGTATTTGTGGTTTCTTTTCTATGAGCTCTTCATAGTTTTTGTCCAACTCCCCTTCCCACTGAACTACTAGTCCTTTCTTCATCTTTTTCTTACTGAATGTTAGGAACAGTTTGTGAAATGCAAATTGCAAGTACAAAGTAATTAATTGTACCAGTTACTGGTACAATTTTTGTTTTTTACTTATTGATAACACCAGTCCACTGCAAACATATAGACTTGTCAATCCTGTATGGATTTGTAAGGAATTGTGATTCCTTACAGATAATACTCAGCTGTCTTCTAGAAGCTCAGAGGTTTCATCTTGTAAAACGAGCCTCTGGCTATATATACTTATGTCCTTGGTCCCTTAATGATCTATTTGATGCAAGTCATATGGGACAGGCAGGTTTGTCTTGCTTTGTTTTGAGGCTGTTGAGACTGGATTTTGCTGTGAACTAGGTCTCCCTGTGTAGCCCAAACTGCCCTCAGTCTCCCAGTCCTCCTGCCTTTGCTACCTTTGGGGTGCAGTTACAGGCATGCACCACACACCTGGTTTGATGTAAGGGTTTTCTTTTTTTATGATCAAAATATTGATCTTAGACATGTATGTATATATGCATACACACACACACACACACACTCACACACACACACACTGTTGTCTTAGGTTTCTATTGCTGTGAAGAGACACCATGGCCACAGCAACTCTCATAAAGAAAACATTTCATTGGGGTGGCTTGCTGTAGCAAGTTTTTTCGTCAGGACTGCCAGTTCACAAACAATGACACAGAGACTTATATTAATTATGAAAGCTTAGACGGACTTAGCTTAAGGTTATCCCGCTAGCTCTTATAACTTAAATTAACCCATTTATATTTACCTTTATTCTGCCACATGGAATTACCTCTCTTCCATCTTGAACTTCCTGTTTCTTTTCTGTGTCTTGATATCTAATCTTTTTTCTTTCCAGAGTTCTGTCTCTCTGCCTGGAAGTCCCACCTATACTCTTCTGTCTAGCTATTGGCCATTCAGATTTTTATCACACCAATCACAGCAATACATCTTTACAGTGTAAAACATCCCACAACAGCTCGCTTACAGTTTCAGAGGTTCAGCCTATTATTGTCACGACAGGGAGCACGGCAGCGTGAAGGCAGGCATGGTGCTGGAGCTGAGAGCGCTATATCTTGCAGGCAACGGGGAGTCAACTGACTGTCACACTGCAGGGAAGCTTGAGCAAAAGAGACCACAAAGCCTGCCCCCACAGTGATGCATTTTCTCCAACAAGGCCACACGTCCTGATAGTGTCACTCCCTTTGGGGGCCACCTTTTTCAAACCATTGTATGTATTATGTATGTATACACACACACACAAATTTGGGAGTACACAAGAGTGTGTCAGAACATGCACATCTATGACTATTTCTGAACTTTTTGTTCAGGTAATTTGTACAGATATTACTATATTTGTAGTTGAAGCATTATAGTATACTATAATATTTGACAGTTCATCTTGTTACATTTTATTTAAAGAATTTTACTATCCATTGTTTATTTTTTTATACGAACTTAAAAAGTTTGTCAATTTCCTATAAATTCTTGTTGATAGATTTAAAAATTTTTTAACGTATAAGATTTTTTATTTTAAGATAACAGTATTACTGTGTATCCCAGTTGCCTTGAACTTGTGACTCTCCTACATTAGCCTCCTGAAAACTGACATTATAGATGTGCTCCACAACACCCAAGTAAATTTATGGATTTTTTTTTTAAAAGGGGGAAATTCATGTCATTATACCCTGGTGTCTCTGTATTTGAGAATATGCCTTGTTTTCTATTGTTCATCTCTTTTGAGTCCCTTGAAAATTTTTCAGACAAATTTTGTCCATTTATGATTAGGTTCACCCTTTATAAGCATTTTATTTTTGTTGATACTGCTATTGTAAATCAGGTCTATTCCTCATGGCTAAACTAAGAACTTGAAGCTGAAAAAATTAACCGAATATCAGTAAGTTTATCATAATTGTTTTTTTTTGTTTTTTTTAATATATTGATAACTTTGCAGAAATAACAAAGTGTCTCCCCCTGACCCTCCAGACAGGGTTTCTCTGTATTGTTTTGGAGCCTGTCCTGGAACTCGCTTTGTAGACCAGGCTGGCCTTGAACTCACAGAGATCCACCTGTCTCTGACTTCCAAGTGTTGGGATTAAAGGTATGTGTCACTAACGCCTGGCTATCATAACTGATTTTTATAGTTAAGATGTAGTGAATTCTATTATTGTTTATTATAATTTCCTTTAAATTCTCTTAGCTTTCCTAGGCAAAAAATATAATTTACAAAGAATAATATATCTCCTTTATCTTTGCCTTTTTGACTTTTAAAAACTTGTGTTTCCTTATTAAACATAATATATTCTTCAGTTGACCTTCTCTTCCTACATATCTATCATTTTGAATACATATACACATTATGAATTTTTCCATCACATTTAAGGAATATCCTATTATCATTACATATTATTCTATTATTTGAGTAGATATTAGACTTCAACAAGTGCTTTTCAACATTTATGAATATGGTCATATGAGATTTTTCCTTTATGTGGTTCATTAGATCATTGTTTTGGGCAATGTTTAGTTTATTTGGAAGGACTCTGAGAGTCTCCAAAGCACAGTGACCAGAGAGAGAGAGAGAGAGAGAGAGAGAGAGAGAGAGAGAGAGAGAGAGAGAAGTGAGTTTTACAGGAGGAGCTGTGGAATCCAGAAAGATCACTAGGGGGAAGAAAGGGTACCATTACCAAAAGGTACCATGACACTGAAGGGCCATGTGTCATGTTGGGGATTATGAGAGTATTGAGGAGGTGCTGTGCATCTCCATTCCCCAAAGCCATAAGACTATGATTTGCCTGTGGTTTGAGTTTGTACTCCAAGGGTTGACGACCTAGGAAACTGGTCTTCAGTGTGATGATTTGGAGAGGAAATGATAAGTGGGTTTGGCCTCCTGGGAGATCCTTAGGGTAGTTGGGAGTGGCCCTTGAATGGGATACAGAGGCCCCAGTCAACCTTCCTCTTGCGTCCTATGGGTGATTCTAGCTCTGTTATGCATGTAGTCTTGCCTTCTACCATAAAGTCCTCACCAGAGAGCCAATTTCCACAACTGGGAGCTAACTAAACCCATTTCATTCATAAAGTTAGCCTGTCTGAAGAATAGACTAATAAAGAGACTATGAGCTAAATATCTAGTTTTCTTTCAGACTTGATTTCCATAGCCCTCAAAGGGGAATAAGTCCCACTGTTCAGAGGTATTCTTGAGAGTAAGGATACATAAACCAGACTAGAAAGATACTCAGTGGTTAAGGATGCAAGCCTCATAACTTGAGTTCCATCACCCCTTCCCACATGGTGAAAAGAGAGAACTGACTCTCCATGTATGTGTGTGCTGGTGGGGGCTGGGGGATGCACCACCTATACATATACATAAATATAAAAAATTAAAGCTGGGAATACTTAAAAACAAAAAGATTTGCAAACCTTTGGTGCATGGTAGGCACTTGATAATTAGTTGTTATTCTCATTTAGATTTAGGCTAGGTTGCTCCAGAAGGGGAGGGGAGGGTGAATATCAAGTAAGAAAAGTTTCAGAACAGTTTGTATTAGTCACTGCAAAGTGCATTGGTGGTACAATGGTCAGTGCAGGTTTGTCTGCCATGAGCATCCTAGGAGAATCCTGAGGAACTTAGCAGAGAGCGAGTCACCCGGTCATTGTCAATGAGGCCCTTACTGTCATCCTAACCCTTCTACTGTGAAAAGAATAGCCATCACTTGCCTCACTTTGGAAAGGGTATAAACACTTAACGGAGCTAAACAACAAAGGATATTTAAAAAGCCCACACTGTGGCAGTTCTTCATTTTTAAGAATAAAGCAAAGACATTTGGGGAAGCTAGTTTTGATTGGCAAGACAGAAAATAGTCCTATCCTGTGGGTGGATGCACTGGTTTATAGAGGAAGGCTCTCCAAACTTGGGGTGAATGAACCAGTTGGAACCAGTTTATGGGAGGGTCATGTTCAAAGCTCTGCTGGGAACACTGGTCTCACAGGTTCTAGACAAAACACACTATAGCTCTGGACAATCCCCCTGGCCTGTTTTCTTGATGCCTCGTATGGCTGGAGGGTCTTCCCAAGGAGCCACTGCGTCTAGATCAACCCTTTCAAAACTTATATGTACCCCCACTTCAGCTTCATATTTTTACTGTATTTTCTCAAGAATATTCATGTAAACAAACTAACTGCAATTCAACAAAGCAAAATGTGAATGGGTTTGTTATCTTAATAGATCATAAATACAAACTTGAATACAAACAAAGTAAGATTTTCAGGACTTTCAGTGAGTAAAATGAACTAGAATGTACAGAAGTATAAAGTGGTTTCTTTTGGGTTGTTTCACTAGAAAACCTATGTTGGTGCAGGAGGATTGAAATTTTCCCTTCCTGTCTTGGATTAGAGCTGAGTTCTTATGGTAGATTTTGTGGTTTGTATGTTTTCAAAGATAGATCTTAGAGTTTCAAATTATATGTAATTTCCAGTTAAGATCCTCCCCCCCCCCCCCCCAGTATTTGGTAGAGAGTAGTCAAGACAAAAACCAGCCTGTAAAGAAAATGAACCCCTTCCCTTCCCTAGACCATGGGGAATATGGAAACAGAAGCAAGAAAACACGAAATTTGTCCAAACTCTGCTTTAGGCTGAAAACTCACTTGAAGATCCAATGAAGAGGCCGACACTTACAGACTGCTCAAGGTACAGTCATGGTTGACTTGTCAGTGAATTTTCAGTGGCCAATCAAGATCCCTGAAAAATTCTTAAGAGAAGGGGCTTTTTAGAGCAAGAAAATTTTGCTCTAAAATCTTGTTACATAGCTAGTTATTTTCCAGTCTCAGGGCTGTGTGGCCTTAACGGAGTGTCTTAGCCTCTCTGACTTATAGTTTGCTCCTCAGTGAGGCTTCTCTGTAGGGTGGCTGCCATGTCTGGAAATTGACTCTGAGTGAATGGCAGCTTCCCTTGTAGTCATACGCTCCCTTCTCCACCATGTTTTCGGTAATGGATTTCATACACTTCCCTTCTAACCCTAACCCAGATCTGTCCCTCCTACTCTGTACAACAAGTTAAACAACTGGGCTGAGAAAAATCAAGACTTTGTTTTGTTTAGTTTTCATGTCTTTTTAAAGTTTTTTTTTCTTTTTTCTGGAGGGTGGGGTAGAGGGGTGGGGACGACAGAATCTCACTATGTAGATTCCCAGCTGGCCTGGAATTTTCTTTGTAGACCAGGCTGTCCTTGAATGCACAGATATCTGCCTGCCTCTGCCTCCTGAGTTCTGGGACTAAAGGTGTATGCCACTGTACCTGGCTTACTTTTATTGTTCTAATAGAATATCTTTTATGTATTCTTTGAAAAAAGATGTAGTATATCTTATACACACCTTCAACTATTACAGCCTTTTCATGTGTATATGTCATTATAGTGTGCTCTTCACTAACCTAGGCCATCCCCTCCATTTTGCTTGTTTTAAGTGACACTGGTCCTTAGGCAGTTATGGTCACCTCTGGGGTTCTTCTTGATAACCCTTCCTCATAAACTTCCCTGTTTTTCTCACAAGCCAGAAAATACCTGTTACGATTCACAGCTGACCATCTGCACATTTCTGATTCCTTTGGCTTAAGTCAGTTTAAAATGTGCAGGATGGATATGATCTAAGGAGCTTTTGTTAGTCTTCATATAGTCTTCCTACTCATCAAGTGTTTGGCACCCCTGGACCGCTTTCTACTCACAGAACTTTGGTATTACTGTCCCTGTAGTAGGGTTCTTATAAACAAACAAACAAAAAAAAAAAAAAAAAAAAAAAAAAAAGCAGGAAACTCCAAGTTATGCTGCCTGCTGCCTAGAGCCCAGGCTACTCCATGGTTAGCCTTGTCTTGTTTCAGGTTGCAGGTGTAAAAGCAAGGCTAACAGTGGTGTGATATATTACACTAAAACACGCATGTAAAGCGCTCAGCACACATGCACAGGGTGGGGGAGTTATGGCTGGCTGACTTCTCAATGGCTTCATTCATAACTATGCTGGCAAGCACTAGTGTCTTTTCCTATTGCAATTGTTTTCTGTCTGGACTACCGCAGCAGGTGCCAGTGAGGCTCCCACATCTGGGTGGGTGCCTTGGAGTCCAGAAGGATCATCCTGCATTCTGCTGACTACAGTGGGTTTTACCAGGCCCGTGTTTTAAAGGGGTCCACATTCAAGTGTCTACTCCTTACATTCACTGTCTCTCTCATCCACACAATAGCCCTGCCAGATTGATGTTATTTATTGTCCCCTTTCCCAGGTAAGAAAACTGAGGCTCTGAGACGTAGATTAAAAGTTAAGTTCAAACCCTGATCTGTCAGGTTCTGTCATATCTTACCTTCCCACCGTATGGCATTAGCTTCCTGCTGTCAGACATCTGTATTTTGCTTCTAAATATCAGATGAAAATTTAATGGAATTTCTGGCATCTTATTAATTTTGTTCCATAAATAAAAATTTGCATCATTGCAAACTGGTTCAGACTTAAAAAATATGGGGAACCAGCTGAAGGGTGAAGCTCCTTTGTTCTCTTGAGCTCAGTGGGGGAAGCAAGCCTGCCTGCATCTCCATTCCAATTATCCCAAACCTCTTATCTGCAGTGTCACAGTTCATAATAATTCATTGTCATGCCAGAGGCATTGTGACATGCTTGATGGAGTCATGGTGTGCTATGTACACAGAGTAATTAGCAATCATTAGTGATGGGGACAGGAAGTTCCTGGTGGTATTGTTCAAACTTGCACTTTTTAAATTGACTTACGCCAAAGGAATCATTTGTTTAAGTTTAACTTTGTGCATAAATGTACTGTAGCAAATCAGAATTTTTTTTAAAGCTGGATCATTTTCTGAAAAATTGGAGTGGAGGTAGCAGGAGGGGAACGGTGCATTTCTTTTCATTGGTGCATTTCTTTTCATCTGTGCAATATATGAGTTCCTCTTCTAACAACTGTTTATATAGCTCCCCATTTGTTGGCATCAATACCTTTAAATTTTTAATGTTAAAAATTGCTAAATTTGACTACAAGTGTAGAATGTCAGTAGACTGACAAAGGAGATTGGACATGGTGTCTAGAATAAGCCAGAAAATGTTAGTTGTACTGGGCTGCCTTCCAGAATGCACTGGGTCTCTATCAGATCCCCACCCTGTCAATGACAAGCTTGTGCCTGTCATCCTGCCTGGGGCTCAGGGGCCTCAACTTCCTTTTAGAGGTAATACAGAATTATACAAATAACTGGATTTGTAAATGGAAACAGGCAAGCACAAAGCAGTCAAGCGCTTGAGATGTCAGGAGAAAAGGACAGCGGTTGAAAGAATGTAAAACTGACTAAAGATAGGCCTGTTCATGCTAGCCAAGCTATATAAACATAAGCCTAGTTACAGGAGAACCAGTGCCTGTAGTCCACAGAGTTGATGTGAATAGCATGGAATTTAAAAAACGGGAGATACTCTGGATGTCGGAGCCCTTCCAGTCCCTGGGTGTTTATCAAAAAGTGCTCTTCAGTTTGTGGGCTCATACTGTTGCCCAGTCCCAAAGACTCCAGAAGCAGAAATGGGGCACTGTTCTCCTCACGGAGTCAGTATTAAGTCAGCTAACCATGGGTGTAAAAACTGAGTGTGAGAGGTGGAAAAACGAGTAGGGCTCCCCAAGGTGGTAACTTACTCAGGTGAGGGTATGTCCCAGCTAATCCATAGCCTCAGAGGAGCTTGGGTTGCTGCAAGTTAAAGCAACAGTTGTGGGGTGACAACCTTGGCTCTACTGATCTGGGAGGATGAATGCAGGCAAGGTAGCCATTGCAGCCATGGGGAAACCAGGTCAGGGAGCCAGGTCAGGTGGGGGGGGGACCTACCTGCTGGAGGATGCCGCCCTTTCAGCGGGGACAGCGGGACTTGCACATCATTTGCCATAGTGCCTCTGTGCCAGTGCCTTGCTGGTGCTCTGGAGGCTGAATGCCAGTTGTAGCTGCCTCACCTAACTTCACTAAGGCTTTATAGCTGCAGGGGGCGGGGCCCTTTGAGGGCATTGCTGAGCAACAACTGGGCTTGTCACTCAGTTGCCCTGGAACCTGAATCTCCTTGGCAAGCCTTCTTCTCTTACTTTGATCTGAGAAAGCAAGGGAGATGTCTATAGAACAGAGGAAGCTCTGAGGAGAAAGCAGAGGAGATACAGTAACGTCAACCGTTCTCTCCAGTAAGTGTGAGGTTCTGTCATACACAGGCAGGACACGATGGACAAGATAGGGTCTTTGCTTCACAATACCCGTGATCTTTCCAAGTGACAATTACAAGTAAGCAATATGCCTTTTGGAGGGCTTCCCAGTGATGGGCATTTATACTAAGAAAATAATTGCAGGTGTGGACAGAGGCTTCTGTACAAGTATATTGATTATATATTTCTTCTCTTATTTTGTTTTGCTTTGAAGGGAATTAATATAAATATCACGCAAACAGAGCCTTAGCTAAACTAAGATGTGGCCAAGAGAATGCTATGCAGTGCATATTTCAAATTGTGTTTTAAGTAATATTTAGTGATGAAAAAATATTAGTGATGATGCAGTAGAATGGTAGTCTAGAAAACTGATAACGTCCATATTTTCTTTTGCTAAAAACACATGTATTAAAGTTGTAGTAATTGCTATATTTCCAGGGCCAACATTTAGCAGTTGGTGCTTAGACAAACTGTTCTTCGTCAAAAACTGCTCTTCGGTCAGGTATGGTGGCGCTCGCCTTAAATCCTAGCACTTGGTAGGCAGAGGCAGGTGAATCTCAAGTTCAAGGCCAGCCTGCTCTACATAGCGATTCTAGGACTGTCAAGGCTATGTAGGGAGACTGTCTTGAAAACAAAAATGAAACAAACAAAAAAACCACTCAGAAGAAAATGAAGAAAACCATGAAAAGGGAGAAAAATGTTCATAGAATACAATTCAGATGAAGTACCAGCATCTAGAATATACAAAGAATTATTACAGCAAAATCCACAGTGTAGAGGGTTCACACCAAGCACCTAAGAAAGTAGTCAACATCATTAGCTGTTAGGGAAATGCAAACTAGGGCTCTGCTTCTGTCCCTGCTTGTGTATTAGAACACCTCATTAAGACTACAGAAACATTACTACTTACGGACTAGAATACCACAAATGCAAAAACATTATTTTTTTACAAAATATCAATGAAGATGTTGGAGCAATAAGAGCTCTTACACCATGTTATGAGAATATAAAAAAAGTAAAAGTGTTAGAAGTCCGTTCAATATACCTAGCATATATTGTGTAACCCATAATCAATTGCTGGAAATTCTTCCAAGAGAAATAAAAAGTTTTGTATACATAGAAACCTGTGTGTAGATGTCTATCACAGTTCTATTCAGAACTGACAAAAGTTAAAGACAAACCATCCCCAAACCCATTAACTACAGAGTAGAGAAACAGCTTGTGCTACCTGCTCATAACAGAATACAACTCAGTAACAGGAATGGACAGCACACAGGGACCCCAAAAAACGAAACAAAACATGCCAGATTAAACAAACAAAAACATGAAACAAGTTGCTTACAGTAGAATTTCAAATATAATACAGGCTAGATGTGATGACATATACCTATAATCCTAACACCGAGGAAGCCGAGACAAAAAGACAAAGTTTGGGGCCAGCCCGAGCAATGTAATTGGACCCTGTCTCAAATAAGAATCAAAAGGAGCCCCACGCCTTTAATCCCAGCACTCAGGAGGCAGAGGAATGCAGATCTCTGTGAGTTAGAGATCAGCCTGGTCTACAAAGCTACACAGAGAAACCCTGACCCAACAACCCCCTCCCCCACCCTCCCAAACAACAACAACAACAACAACAACAAGAGAATCAAAAGGGCTGGAAAGAAAGCTCAGTAGTAGTTAAGAAGGCTGCTTTGTAGAGAACTGCAGTTCTGTTTCCAGAACTTACACCATGTCTCCTGTAACTCTAGCTGGAAGGTATCTCTCACCATCTTCTGATCCCTTTAGACACCCACGTGCCTGTACACTCTAACACACACTTAAAAAAATAACAGAAGAGCTCAGTGTCAGAGCACTTGCATAGCATGTGGGGAGAACTATCCCAGCATGGTAGAGAAGAAAGGGGAGGGGTTCAGATGAAGCAGCAGTACTCTAATAGGTGACTACTACAGAGGAGTCAAGAGAGATTAAACTACTACAATGGAATGGGAAGGGACTTTTGGGGGTTGGGGATTGATGCTGTATCATGATTATAGGGTGGTTACGTGAAGGTCATGCATACCTTCTATAAAAGTGGTGAATATTACTGTATGTTAAAATATATCTCAAATGATATGAATATCTGCTTAGTAAATAAATTGATGGATGTGTGCTATGAAACGTTGAGGGGTTGTTTATAAGTAGTGCATCACTGGTGATTTTAAAAACATTCTTGAATTTATTTTTAACTGTGTGTGTGTGTGTGCGTGTGTTTGTGTGTTTATGGGCATAAACTTATTGAAAAATCATGTGTAGACTTGACTCTGCTCACAAGCATGTGTGATACACAATGAATTTCATGTTTAGACTTGGGATCCATCTCAAAGAGATCTCATGTATGGATTCCAAGATTTGAAAAAAGCACAAACTGGATGCTTTGATTCTGACCATCCCAGATAAAGGCTGCTCAGCTAGTAATTGGTAATATGACCACTTGCTTTTTGCTTTACCCTGAAAGAGAAAATAAACTACAAGTTTATGGCAGGCCTGTAAAAGTGATCTATAAAAGAGTGTCATAACCCATGTAGAGACAAGCCACCTGCTTAACTGTGTGAGGCCACTGCATGCTTTGCTTTCCTGGTGGTCTTTTCCCACACCCTTGCCCATCCTGCTCTTGCAGCAGTAGGGGTGTCTAGCGTCCATTCTGATCGCCTCGGTGCATGAACAGTTGGCCCAGAGGTGGTGCGCTCTCAATGCCCTGCCTTTAGGTCAGTCATCGAAAGCCTAGGTCTGTTTTGCCTGCGGACCATGAATTAAGTGGAGTCAGCATTATTTGCTTTGGAAAAGGTGACTAGAACATCTATAAGGATGAAAGGCTTTCCAAAGAAGAGCAACACGTTATTACCCCTGGACTGGGCTATTAAATACCCCTGGAGTAGGCTATTAAACCTCTTTTTAAAGCAGGCATTGGTGTGGGTGACTCCAGTGGGGGTGTGGTCCTGTTAGCACTAAAGCATTTGGAATTGTGCTTAGTAATGGTTAAAAACCTAGTAAAGTGGATTCTCACGACACAGAGGTTTCCAGACAGCCTTCTGGCTTTTAAGTGAAAGGCCTATATAACATTATGACGTTAATCAGGCTTTGCTTTCATGAGAGCACTTTCTTCTCTTAATTTGCATGTGTGGTAATGTTATTACATTTCTCACGAACATTTTTTTGCAGCATGCATCTCATTTTTATATTTTGCTGTCTCTTCCCTAATGTTAGTTACATGGTATATCTAATGCCATGTTCTGAAAGCATTAATAATCTGTGTCAGAAATCATAGGCAAGCAATACTATACCCAAGAGGGTGGTGACTCACATGCTGGGATAGTGTAGAGGGAAACCTCCTACAGATCCTGCCTCCTGTCAGTACAATTCCTGGGCTTCCAACACCTATCTTTTTATATGTCTCTCTTTCTCCTAAACACTGGGATTTCCCTTCCTTCCAGACATATTTTTTAAAAATAATGAAATGAGAGTGTAAGTTAATGGCAGTTATTATTTATTATTTCCCAGTGTTTGAAGAGTAGTATATGTGTGTTCTTGGCACAGTGTGTATGTGGAAATCAGAGGACAAGCTGTGGGAACCAGTTGCCCTTTCCACCATGTGAATCCTGGAGAATGAACTTAGATCATCAAAAGTGATTGGAGCTAAGCACTTTTGCCCCTGAGCCCCTGTGCCAGCCCCCCAAGAGATTTCTAGTTCCTAATATTCTTCTTGTTTATTAATTGGTGTGTATGTGTGGCTGGGGTATGTGTGTATATGTGTGAATGTGCTTGTGTGGCTAGGTGTGGAGGCCAGAGGTTGATATGTAGTGTCTTCTTCAGTTACTCGCCACATTGTTTATTTTATTTTGAAAATTGAGAATATTTATTCTTTGACAATTCCATGCATGCACATAATGTATCAACCATATTTCTATCATCCACCCCCAGAAACACCTTAGATTTGTGAAAATGGGTATCTCACGGAGCCTAGAGCTCATCACTTGATTAGGATGGCTGACCAATGAAATTTACTCTACCCTACCACACACACATGGTTACAGACCATGCTGCCAAGGCCAGTTTTTATGTGAGTGCTGGGGATGCTATTCAAGTTCTCATGCTTGAAAGTTACTGTGTGAGCCACCTCTCCTTCCTGACACTCCTCCACTCCAATCCACTCCTCTACACACACACACACACACACACACACACACATTTTGTTTGTTTTGTTTTGAACCGGAATTTTTCTTGGTAGCTCATGCTAGCATGGAACACATTTTATAGCCCAGGATAGTATCAAATACTTGTCAATCCTCCTGTCTCAGCCTCCCAGGTACTGGAGAATTAAATTGGACACATGCCCAATTTAATCCCCAGTGTTCTCAAGGAAAGAAAAAAAAAGTCATCTTCTCCATTAGCTGTACCCTGAAGCAAAGAGCCCACTGTTGATGTAGCTGTGTGTACCACTTTTCCCTCATTCATCATCCTATCAGAAATTTGTGCATGCAGGGGATTTCCTCACCAATAAGCAAGTCTTAACTCTGTGCAGGAAAAGCATTTGAGTATAGTTTAAAGTTTGTTTGTTGTGGAATACTCCTTTACAGTGTGTGAAGATATGTCACTGTGATTGGTTCAATAAAAAGCTAAACAGCCAATAGCTGGGCAGGAGGTATCGGCTGAACTTCTGGATAGAGAGAGTTCTGGGAAAGGTGGGGTCATCAGCTGGACACAGAGGGAAAAAGACACGAAGGAGGAAAGGTAAAAGCTGCAAGTCATGTGACAACATGTAGATGAGTAGAACTGGGCTAATTTAAGTAATAAGAGCTAGTGGGACAAGCCCAAGCTAAAGGCTGTGCTCTCATGATTAATAAGTCTCCGTGTTGTTTTTTGTGAGCTAGCTGACCAAAGAAAATCCTGCTATAAGTTAGCTAATCCTTTAAGGTAAACAATGAAAAAAATATAGTTTTTCTTGCCTTGAGGAGAGAAACAGACAACTTTAATTAGAAGATAATGATGATTTGTTTATAGAAATTCATCATAGAGCCAGGTGGTGGTGGCACCTTTAATCCCAGCACTCAGGAGGCAGAGGCAGGAGAATCTCTGTGAGTTCAAGGCCAGACTGGTCTACAGAGCAAATTCCAGGACATCCAGGGCTACACAGAGAAACTGTCTCAAAAAGCAAACAAACAACAAAATTGTAATAGAAAATATATGAAAACATTAATTTCTGCAGTCACCTTATGTTTCCCACATCCCAGAAGACAAAATGTCCTTATCTCACTCCATAGTCAGGAAAAAATAAGGCAAGATGGTAGAGAAATGGTGAATGCTTGGAATTAGTTTTTTTATTGGCTCAATCTTCACCATTGTGTGAAAACTTGAATCATCCATCAAGAATTTGAAAGTACTAGGAAATCTGTATAATGCACCAGACAAGACAGCCAAAGAGTCTGAATAGTGGATGGTAATACTAACATGTCAAAGGGATGCCTGCCTCTCCCATGGGTTAGAGAGGCTCAGCTATTAAAGACTATGAAAAAGAGTCCAATGGCACATACTGGTATGAGGGGAGAGGGATGGGAGAGGAGATACAGGGTGTGTGTGTGTGTGTGTGTGTGTGTGTGTGTGTGTGTGTGTGTGTGTGCGCGCGCACATGCGCGCGTGTGTGTGCTTGAAAGGCTGTAAGACACCAGCCTTTTAAAGACCAATGTTTGTTGTGGTGGTTCCTTTATCTGCTTCCCCCAACCCTGTGGTGGCAGCCTGCCCTTCCTGTCGGGAGCTGTCTTTGTGGGCTGTAATCAGAACTAGCTGAGTGGGCCCCGAGCTCATTCCTGAGTGGGGGAGTGTGGATGAGGGAAAGGCTAGCTGTAGACAATAAAGAAAAGACAGAATAAAAGTCAAGAGGACAGATCAGTTAATACTGAAATGCCACGAGTTTATTTTTCACCACTCTTATATACCTTATCCAAAAAGGGGAACACAGTATCATACATATAGAACATACATATAGACTTTTCTTCCTCACTTATTCTAAGGGTTCAGTACCACACCTTAGCTCCAACTTCATGTTCCTAGTCTTGAAAATCAGGGGTAGCCACACCTCAGATTCAGGTCTATTGTTATTTTGAATAAGACAGTCAAACATCCTACTGTAGCCACACCTTTGACCTTTAGGTCTTATGATTTGCTGAGGACAGTTTTGAACTCTGTCCTTGTGCCAAGATGGAGTGCAGTCATCTTTATGGGCACCAACACCTTCCTGTTAAAGGAAAATCTCCAGCTGAAAAAAACCAGGTCTGTGCAGATGTTCTGGCTTTGTTTTTAGCCTTTCTCTATTGTTTTTCCATATACATGCTTTGGGTGGTGGGCTGCAGGAAGCGATTTTGTGGAGAAAACATCCTCCTGGTCCTTGTTAAGGAGACTATGGAGGATTTTCTTGGTTACAGAAAGTCCAGTGTGGATTTCTGAGCTTGGGAATCCTCCCTTGTGACTGGACCTCTTTCTCCTGTTGGCCAAGCAAACAATGGGGACATTCACCATTTTCTGGACTTCTGTATTTCTCTTTATTGGCAAATCCCTGTGTTGTCTCCAGCCAATTAGTCATCCAGCTGAGCATCTCCAAGACTGACATTTTTACTTATTGAACAGTGTCTTAGTTACTGTGCTGTTGCTATGACAAGACACCATGACCCAAGGCAAGTCTTAGAAAAGAAAACATTTAATGGGGGGTTTGTTTGATCGTCATGACAGGAGGCAGGATGCAGGATGCATGTTGCTAGAACAGTAACTGAGAGGTTTACATCCTGACCTACAGGCACTGGGGGTAGGGGTAGAGGGGGTGGCATGAGCTTTTGAAACCTCAAAGCCCACCCCTATCGACACAACTCCTCCAATGAGGCTACACTTCCTCCAACAAGGCTACACTTCCTAATGATCCCAAACCGTCCACTAACTGGTAATTAAGCATTTCAAATACATGAGTCTTTGGAGGACATGCTCACTCAAACCACCACAAACAGGTAATATATTCATATAATTTAAAACTAAGAGGACAAAATGGGGCTTATAGTGAAAAATCCATGTCCCCCTACATTGATTTTTGTGTTACGAACTTCTTCTTGCCCTTAGAATACCCTGAAGATAGCTCTCATCAGACAACAGCTTCTTTCTGCCTTGGTGACTTCCCAGCCTTCTGTTCCATGGATGGATTGAAATTTACCAGTGCCTTCCTGTTTAAGATTTGTCTATGGTATTTTCTATTCCAAAAACTATTGTGGCGAGCAATTCCTTATAAATACAAATTAGACATTGCATATTATCTACCAGAAAAATTTCTAGGAGTAGATTTTTGGATCAGAAGATATGTGTATGGTTCTATCAGCATTGCCCCCTCTAACAAAGAAAGTGATGAGTATTGTTTACCTTAGTACTTTGTCAATATTTCACCTGTGTTCTCAATAAAGCTAAGTGAAAACTAAGCACTTAATTTAGATTACTTTTAGGTTGACTTTTTCTTTGTATGAGTGAGTTTTTGTATCGTTTAAATTTTTTTTCTTTATGGTTTTTGAGAGTTTCATACATGCATGTAATGTAAATTTTTATTTGTTTGCTTTATTTGGATTAGGTTTCACTTTATAGACCCAGCTGGCCTGAAACTCACTATGGAATCCAGGTTAGCCTCAAACTCACAGAAATCCACTTTCCTTTGCTTCCCCAGTGCTGGAGTAAAGGCTTGTGCCATCGTGCCCAGTCCATATACTGTGTTTTTAATCAAACCCACTCCAATCCCTCCCTTCCAGTTCACTTAATGCTATCTGTATAGACGTCTGTGTAGGACCAGCTACTGGGATATGGGGAGCCTCTCTGGAACCACATAACTAAAGCAAACTGACTCCCCACCAGCTGACATCAACTAAGGATGTTTCTCCCCCCCCCCCAAACATCCTAATACCTTCAACTGTCTTCCTGCCTGGCTCCTAAATTCCTCACAGATTTTTCTTCTGTCCTTGGTTGCAAAGCTCTTTGGCATTTATATGCTTTCAATAATGATTACTGCCATTATTTTAAAAGTGTTACTATGTCTTCATAAAAAAATGAGCCATCCTTAAAAAATATTTTTGAAACTTATTTTTAAGTGTGTGAGTGTGTGTGTGCATGTGTATATGTACGCATGTGTATGTGTGTGTGCTTGTGCACACCCGTGTCTGTGTGTGGCTATGACACATAAGTACAGAGGCATCTGCATTGTGTAGGCCAGAGGCATAGGCATCAGATCTCTGGGGAGCCAGAGTCACAGGGGGCTGTGAGATGCCTGACTTGGGTGCTGGGTACTAAACTTACTCTTAACATCTGAGCTGCCCCTCGAGCCCCTAGAAATCCTTATTTAATATTACTGAAGATTCAGTCAGTATTTGGATTTGTCTGGTTGTTTCAGGAAAGAAATCAAACAGATGTATACAATGCATTTCTTTGATGTCTGTTTATTCTTATTGTTGTTGTTTTGTTTGTTTGAGATAGGGTTTCTCTGTGTAGACCTGGCTGTTACCTTGGAACTTAGTCTGTAGGCTAGGCTGGCCTTGAACTCGGACACACCCACTGGTCTCTGCCTCCTGAGTACTGGGATTAAAGGCATGTACAACCACTGCTGGCTTATTTATTCTAATTTTGGGGTGCTCCAGATTGAACTCTGGGGCTCCTAAATGCAACATTTGCTCAGTTAATAACCTCAACCACTGTTAAATCACAGTGAAATTTGCTTGAGCCCTTTACTTCATTGAAAAAAAACAAACAATATTTTTGCAGTTACTCATTGAAGGTTCTGGATATTTAGTCCAACAGTTGCTATATTCAGATCTTGATGGGTTAGTTGCACTTGTTTGAATATGTTTTCCTGTTCTATTTCATGCAATCTGGTAGTTAGATCTAGAGGCCCGATAGGTTTCATGTTTGATTTTTTTTGTTGTTGTTGTTGTTTTTTTTGGCAAGTACACTTGAGAGCGTTATTGTACACTTCCTGTTGAGTCACATCAAGAGGCACATAAAGTCTGGTTGTCTCTGTGTGCTATTGTGGCTGATCTGTCACTGTAGTCAACATAGTGTCCTTAACAAATGATGTTAGATACAGAAAATGATTATTTGTCTCAATGTCGAAAACAAAGCCTCGAAGGAGAAATGCACAGCTATGCCTTTGGGAGGAGAACACATGCAACATGAAGAGCCGACTTTTACATCTAACCCAGGAGAAGACTCACAGGACCAAGAAATTCTTCTCCTCTGAGTTCCTTTGTCTCCTGTCTAGAGTTTTGCTGTTAAGTGTCTTGCTGGCTCATGATGACAAAATGTGTTCAGATTTCAGGCATTTCCCCTCCCCACCTCTGCTTTCCTTCCACTTAGAGTAAGTAAAGGTTTTTTGTTTTTGTTTTTTTTAAATCTTGCATATTTTTCACTTTTAAAAATGTCCCTCCTAGCTGCCTTTCAAATGTCAGTGGGAGTTTAGGGGTGTAGGAAGCACCCCCTAGGAGGCTGCAGCTGTGGTCTTGGTGATGCTGAGCTTTGTGGGCTTGCAGTTTCTTAATGACTGCTGGTCTCTGTGTTTTCACATCTTTGCTTTTCTCTTCCCTGCATCCTTTCTAGCCACCAATCAGGTCCCAGATTCCCATGTGCCATCAATCTGTGAGTTGGCCCTATGCATCCCGCTCTTGCCCAATGTGACACTATGAGAGTTTGATGAACTCACAGGCCTTCGGGTCTGAATCAAGCCGTATGTCTTCCAGAAGCACTCGCTTAAAGGGAATGAAGTTTGTTTCATGTAACTTTGCAGCTATATTTCTTCTCAGACAGGTTGGCCAAGTGGTTTCTGAATGGGAAATTGCTCTCTCTAAACCACTGTATAGTATCTGCAATTGCTTGTCCCCTTCAGTGAAATGAATGCAGCTGAGCTGACATCTTGGGTAACAGATCATTTCCTATTTTTCAAGTAAAAGAGAAGCACAGCTATGAATAATTATATCTTGTAAATGATCTTTATTGTTATTTTTCGGTTTTTCAAGACAGGGTTTCTATGTGTAGCTTTGGGGCCTGTCCTGGCACTCGCTCTGTAGTCCAGGCTGGCCTTGAACTCTACCTGTGTTTGCCTCCCAAGTGGCAGTATTAAAGCACCACCACTGCTGGAGTAAATGGTTTTTAAATCCATCAATCCTTAGTTAATCCCATTTCAGTCTCTGTCTGCCTGGTGATCTATAAAGATAAACTGATTAAACTGATGAAATTACAAAGTTCTTTCCTTGGAAAGTTTCCACAAATGGCCTTCTTTGGGCTTCCCTCCCTTTCCTGTGGGTATAAAAGAAACTGCAACAGTTTGTTGTCAAGTGGGGACCCATCCTTGTGTGGGCTGGGGAGCAGTTGGGCCTGGAGAGGAAGCGACATGCCCTGTTCTCTCTTGTATATTGTTCTGTGGGCACATGTGGTTCTGCCTACACAAATGGCTGATATTTCTTTACTGGTTGGAAAATAATAGAAAACATTTAAATCTGATTTCAGTGATGTTGTATGGAGAATTTAGAAGAAAATACCCACTTTCTCAAAGTGCGTATCAATAGCATCAATTGGAAGCTTTAGACAATGGTATAAAACATATTTTAGAAGTTATTTAGAGGCAGGGTTTTACTAAATACACTAGATATCTGTGGTTGGCCTGGAATTTGAGATTTTCTTTTTCCTGAGTACTGGAATTGCAGATATGCGGCTAAGATTTAAGTTTAATTAATTAATTAATCAATATTAAGTGTGTTTTTAGTTTCTTGCCTGTATGTCTGTGCACCACATGCATGCCTGGTGCCTGTGGAGGCCAGAAAAGGAAACTGGAGTTATAGATAGCTGTGTACTATCGTTTGCGTGGCTGGGAATCGAACCTGGGTCCTCCGGAAAAACAGCCAGTGGTCTTACCATGGAGCCATCTCTCCGGCCTCCTAGCTTTAATATTTATATTCTGTTATTAACAAAATTACCATCCAAGAGTCTGATTTCTGGGAGAAAAAGATTTCAAACATAGATAATGGTCAAACACTACCTTCTTTTCCCTATGACCATGATCATAAACTGAACACAGAGATTGAGAAACCAGTCCTTTCATTCAGCTGCCTATACTTTGGAGTGAAAACTACCTCAGAGTTAATATATGGAAGGATCCAGGTGGCATAGAATGACTGTGAACCTTTCCCTATCTGGGCTTCATAGGGCAAATGTGCCTTGCATGGCTAGCTTGCAAAGGAACACTGGAAGTCTTGAGCTTGTAATGGGCGCAGTATGTACAAGGAAAGCCTGAGCTATTCAAGCCTGGGAGAGCTTGGTGCTCTATAAATGTCCTACCTGGTCCAGCTCATGGGGGCCCAGTGCCTTCAGCGTTCTTCCTTAGCTCCCTAGCCCACTCAGTCTTGGGAGTGTTTTTCTTCGTTATAAGCTGTCTTCATTTCTAACCATGTTTCTCTGGTGCAATCCTCTGTCCTGAGACACAGGAACCTGGATTTGGGGACCTCTGAGCTCAGACTCTACAGCTTGAAGATACATATTTCTGTTTTTCCTTTTGCCTGATGTCAGGCAGAAGTCAGTGTTTTCCATGGCACTCTGGGCTATTTCTCTGAGCTCCAGGCTTTGGAAGGCAGGCTTACCTAAGCCATGTTAAAGACATAGGTAGACCAAATTATAGCTTTAACGAGCATAATACAGATTTTCTTCCCAGAATTCCTACCTCTTAGGGAGGTACCAACAGTTTCCGTGAGGTTCAGTTGGGTTGGTCTGCTTGCCTTCCTGACTCACAAAAATGTGTATTCTCTGTCCTCTCTCCTGTCACTTTCTTTTGGATGCTGCTGGAGTGGAGCCTCAATGTATCTGGTACTTTGTCTTTCATTAAGGCTCCCTTCCCGTGGCTCCTTGTCCACCATGTGGCTGACCACTGTGCTGGTTTCTCATACTCCACCTCTGGGCAGCCACTGAGATTCTCAGCTTGTCTGACCTGGGATCCTTTTTCTTGTAAACTCTAATAAAACTGTCCATTTCTAAGTTCTTCTATTAATGAGACTAAGAACCCTAAGAGGGGACCTTGATTTTCCTCATATCATGGGCAGACATCAGAAGCTACGGGTCTTAAGATGAGTCAAGAGAAGAGTTTTAGCTCTGCCCCATTGGCCCCTCAAAGGTCTTACCATCTGCAAATGGACAACATCAGCATTTCCTCTTCTGCATACATTTCTGCCTTTCAGGAATGGGATTTACAAGAATAAGATGTTTGTTATTCAAATCCAGGGGCATATAGCTGGCACAAAATAGTGCCAAAGATTCCCGGGTAGACAGTCATGGGAAGCATCTCAATCTTAGATGTGTGGTAAAAGTTTCAGTCAGTAGGAAGGCCAGCCACGCCCACTTCTAAAATCCCCTTCAGAAAGGGAGGGTGACCCATGCTGGCCACTGAACAGTCTTGCTGATGATGGCCATGAAAGGCACAGTGGCAGCTGATTGTGGCTAACAACCATTTTAAGGGTTCTTTGCTGTCAGAACATATTCCAAGAAAATAGAAATGCCAAGAAAAGGAGACTTATGTTTGTGAGCTATGGGAAAGGCTGGATATAGGGCAGAAAGCAAAGAATGGAAATGCCAGAAATTGGGCAGAAGGAAAGGGAGTCCAAAGCAGCAGCAGCAGCAGCAGCAGCAGCAGCAGCAGCAGCAGCAGCAGCAGCAGCAGCAGCAGCAGCAGCAAAGAGTGCTTTATATAATGTGGAAATTGGGACGGGTACAGGACGAGGAGGCAGAGGCCAGCAGTTTAAAAGGGAAACCACCCAGAGCAGCAGGCCCTCTGGAAACGGCAGCATCCTGTGCTTTGGAGCCAGCAGGAAATCTTCAGGGAGGCAGCCCTTCCCAACGCTGTTCAGTGCCTGGGCCCGTTCAGTTTAAAACTGGAAATGTCAATAAGGCTGTGTTCCCAAGTCAGGGAAGCTTGATGATTTGCATCAGACAGTAGGAAACAGGGCCTCCAAGTCTCAAAAGAATATTCCTTCTAAAAAAGAAAAATAGCCTGCTGAAAACAGATTTTATTAAATTCTCATATGGTCCAAATGTGTTCTGGTTTTTCTCCTCAAAAGCCAGGTTCTGACTCATTTGGAGAGAACAGCTCAATGCTAACTAAGCATCTTTCCCATTGTTTGCTGTCCCACAGAGCCCATGTTTTGAAAGATTCTGTCAGCCAAACTGCACTAGAGACCAAGTCATATTTCATTTTCTTAATCAAACATCTAAAGCAAAGCTTTGCCTGGGGGGTTTCCTGACTTCTGGTAAAATTCCAGCCAACAGCTTGGAGTCTGAGGGAACCTGGGTGTCCACCCCAGGTCACAGTCTTTTTGCTGAAACCGAGTCTGAATATGTTTAGGTGGGACATACATGCTGTCACTTGTCAAACAAAGGCTGCCCTGTTCCCTGTGGAGTTCCTTCTACTTCATGCCCCAGAGATGAAGGGCTCCTAAAGGCATCTGATAGATTAGAGAGTTTGTATTCCCACTAATCTTTGGATGAATTGAAGGCACCTCTGAACCCTGGCTTCTCATGTCACAGCCCATGTCCAGTCTGATAGTTTCAGAATGGGGCATGGGCTCACAAGGGCATCTCCATGTGGCTTCTGTCAGAGGGTTCAGGTCCAAAAAGCTTCTTAGCCCCCAACCATCTCTAAAAGGGTCAACTGTGTCTGTCATGTCTCCATTCTTTGTTCTGACTCCTGGACACTTATTTGGGCTACAATGTCCTTAAAGGCAACTTTCATTCAGTCAATAGAGAAACTCATTATACACACCTTCTGTCTCTGTTTGCCTCTTTCTTTCTTCAGTTCATTGTCTTTTTGATCTTCAGAGAGAAAAAGATAAGAAGAACTAGTTCCACCCAAAAAGGAAATGAAAACAAACCTTTAAAAACATGCTGTAATATCTGCCCCTGCTGGCACCTTATGCTAAACAAAACAAAGAAAAGGAAATTTGATCTGACTATTATAGGGGGAAAAAGACTTTAAAAATCTGCTTAAAATAATCATGCCCATTTGATGCTGTGGTCAACAACTGTGCAAAATAATGAGAATTTGTGAAAAATGGGTTTTCTATGCAATAATCTTAGCTACTTTTTTTTTTTAAATGATGGAACATGTTTATAAAATAACCTTAGTATTAAAATTCATACCCCAAGCTTGGTTTTAAAATTCTTCCTGTATTTAAAAATGAGGCAGAAGGGCCAGGGCTGTCAATCAAGGATAAAGTACTTGCTTAGCATGTACAGGACTCCAGTTTCAAGTTCCCCTCCCCCATGCATGCACACTACCATTTTGCTGCACATTCAACTCAAATCCCAGAGGGTAACAAGGATAAAGGAGGGTGATAGGATGCTTAGGAGTCAATTAGTCCAACCCAGTTATCATTTTATTTTATAGTATCATCCTGCCAAACCTTCAAACTTTCAGTACATACATGCAGATGACTTGGACAGTACTATACATTAAACATGACTAAGAGTTCACAGCTTGAATGAAAAGAAAATCACTTTCCTCAAAAAATAAACAACAACAACAACAAAAACCCGCTTTATTCAGCTTTAACATCATAAATCCTGAGCATCATTTAAAAGGTGGGGTAACAAATGTGATTCTGAAGCTGAAGAATTGAGTCACACTGTCTTCATCCCTTATGAGCTAGAGACAGTGTTGGGAGCACACTCTTCATGAAGGTTCCCATTCTATACTTCTGTGACAGTGTCAGCATCTGTTCAGGTCTGCTTGCAGAGGAGGCTGTCTTAGGAGATAAGGCATCTTGTTTCACAGCAGTGGGAAGATTTCTTTGTGAATCAAGACATTAAAGATAATGCATTCAGCCTGTGATATGGCTCACTGGGTAAGAGTGCTTGCTACCAAGACTGATGGCTTGAGTTCAGTTCCTGGAACTTAAGCTGGAAGGATAGAACCAACTCCAAAAGTTGTCCTCTGACAATCAAATACGGGTGCGCGTGCATGTGCGCGTACACACACACATACACACACACACACATACACAGATACCCCACCACCACCACTACCAACAGGGTCAAGAACAATTGCTACAGTATATGAATGGGTGGATGGATAAATAACTTTTTAAGGTCTTATTTGTAGAAATATGCTTATTTGTAGAAATATAGGAAGTTGGAATCTCCTAATCTCAGATGTCTAAGCTGTGAGTCAGGCCTACTGTATGTGTATCATCCTCTAGAACTACTCCTTTGTCCCTTTGTGAGACTCACAATAGGCACCCGAGTGACTGACTACCATAAAGTACCCAGGACTTTCAGGGTTTAAACCAAAATACTCCAGAGTATACTGGGATGGCTGGACACCCTAACTAGGAAGCTGACTTGTATGTGATGCTCATGTTGTCTGCTGTGCCTTTGTCTCTGAGTTAGTCTCATGTCTTCTGCAGGCATGTATGAAGCCATGGGTGGTTACTCTCAGTGTGCTACAGTAAACCTCAGACCCTTCACAGTTCTGATGGAGAGCAGTTTGGTGGGCATTTTCCTCCGCCTTGATTACCTGTAAAACACAGGGAATATCTGCCCTTCAGAGTCTGGGAACAGAAAGGAGTTGTGACTGTAAATCCAAATGCCCTGTTCTGCACTCTGCATCTCACTGGAGGCTGTCACCATGTCCCTGTCTTCTTTATTAGACAGAATTGTTCTGACCCCATTGTCTCACTGGTTGGGCTGGGTTGTGTGTATGTATGTGGCTTGTGTAATCCTTTTCCTGTCTACAGGGAAGAGAATAGCAGATTTTAAAAAAAAATGCTCAATTAAACATTTCTATTATTTTCATTACCAAAGTCAGATTGGTTCCCTCACTGTCTGTGGTTACTAATTAAAATGTTCCCCAACTGAATGATTTGGTGATCCTATGCAGTCATGGCATGATTTGTAAGGCACTTTTTATCTACCAAAACAAATTCACAAGGCATTTTACCATCCTCTGCAAGTCCTCAGCAACCTTTGGTTTCCTCCTTAAGATCCCTGGGAGATAATAAGAGTCCTAGGTAAAACTCTTCAGAGATTCTTTGTATGTAGTGATGAGAAGAAGTTTGCACCTGCTGCAGAATAGACGTCAAATACTGCATGCACATCAGGTAATCTCTACTGCTGTGGAAAGCAATGCTGAAATGCTGAAAAATAGCATTTCTGGTCATTATCTGCATTGCCAATGATTTTAATAGATGTTGTTGTTAGAGCATGTGGTGTATTTATGCTCCTTTTTCCTAATAGTCAGAGATGATTTTCTCTAAAAGGCCACAGAAGTGCAGGTTTCCTTGACTTGGAGGATTCAGAATGATAAACATCTGGGCAGTCTTGAGTATGCAGAGGCCTGGATAATATTCACATTCTGTATGACAGAGGAATGTGACATCCCTTGCATGGGCTATAGGAAAAGCACATTTAAACTGAATGTGGCTATGAGATGATTTGAAGCTATCTAGGAAAATGGACCACTTGGGACTCTGATTATATACCTCAGGTGTCAAGAATGACAAACAGGAATGGATGCTCTGCTGCTCCACAGATGTATAGGGATGGGCAGAGGCCCTTTTTATTGTTTCTGTTCTGAAACCGATTTCCATTTCACGTGTGGGCTCAGTTCATTTCTTGCTCTACAAATGTTACATAAGACCCAACGTATTCACTCTTAGGCCATCTGGCTGTCCTTTCTCAGCCATAAACTGCCTGGGTAGTTCTCATCAAGTGTGGCATTTATGGTTTGGTTTTATTCAGAGGAACTAGGAAACAGTAATGTTGACTAAAGAGCCCAATTGCATGTTTGTGTGACACGATACATAGAAACACAGTGTCCCTGCAATGCTCTCTGGCTTGAGTTGGAGATCCCCTAGTGGGCTCCAACATTCTGATGGTTTCTATACATAGTAAAGAAATTACACTAACCGGTGGAATGACCATTAACACATTCATAGTTTTTTTTCTAATTAACATATATGGCTGTGTTGTCCACGTGTGTATCTGTGAATCACGTGCATGTCTAATGGAAGTCAGAAGCAGGTGTCAGATCCCCTGGATCTGGAGTGACAGACAGTTGTTAGTACCTATGAAAGTCAGAAGAAGGTGTCAGGTCCCCTGGACCTGGAGTGACAGACAGTTGTGAGCTGCATGTGGGTGCTGGACACTGAACCTGAGTCCTCTGCAAGAGCAGCCAGTGTTCCTCACCACTGAGCTATCTGTGCAGCCTGCAGCACAATTAAGTTTTCTACCTATTGCTTATTTTTACACAGTAAAGTTGATACAATCTTAATATATTTTTGTGCTTGAAGAACTATGCTTCTGTTTTCCTTTTGAGCCATTGTTCTTGTCTTTCTCCATCTCTTATTGGCTCACTCCCATTGGCTCTGACCCTAATGCTTGTCTCCAGACTCTGTTCCCTTTATTTTGTAAAGGTTCCCTGTGGGGTTAGTGTGATGTCTCCTTGGTGCTCTCTTCAAAGGCTTCAAGGCTGCAGACCCCGATTCCTGTCAGTTCTTTTTGTATCCTTCACCTTCCTCCAATGTGGACTTTCACAGCTTTGCAGGCCTAAGCCCTTCCCTACATCCCCTTTTGCCTCAGATTACAGTTTCTACAACCACAAGAGACTACTTTGGACCACTGGTGACCTTTGTTGAATCCTGACTCCTGAGTGAGGTCATGCCTGGAACTGCTGCCTTCTGCTGAGTCCTAGAGTTAGTCACCATATTATTTTCGTGGAGGTGCCCCAAGAAAGTGTCACACACTGAGTGACTTAAATAATAGAAATGGGTTGTTTTCTGAGGCTAAAAGGGTGAAAAGCAGCCTGTCAGCACAGCTGTGATCTCTCTGATGAAGAGAGAGCACAGTCTGTTCCAAGCTCTCTCCTAGCTTCTGGGGACATCAAGATTCCTTGGCTTGTGGTTGGCTATCTCCTGTATCTCTTTGTAGCATCCACCTTCTCTGTGTATCTCCCCCTTTGTTTGAGAATACAGGCAGAGACGGTAGAGGCTCATCTTAATTTTCTTATCTGCCTATCCCATTTCCGGATTAGGTCACATTTGTAGGTGCTGGGAACACAATCCAAACCCATAATAGTTCCATGGCCTTTGATTTTGACATTAATTTGTTAGACAAGGACAAGAAAAATCCATCAATAAACTGATCTTTGCTTAGGGAGATGGCTCACTGGTTAAAAGCACTTGCTATTCTTGCAGAGGACCCAAATTCAGTTTCTAGCACCCACAGGGTAACCCATAACCATTTATAACTCTGTTCCCAGGGAATCCAACATTCTCATCTGGTCTCCATGGGTACCAGTCATGCATGTGGTGAATGCATGTACACATACACTCATACACATAAAAGAAACATAAATCTTAGGAATGAAGGAAGTGAGTGAGGAAGGAAGGAAGGAAAGTAGGAAGGAAGGAAGGAAGGAAAGAAGGAAGGAAGGAAAACTGATTTGAGGCTTGTCCAGTGGATGAGCCTGTATGATTGGCTGAGGGTAGTAGAGGCACCACAGAAAGCCATATGCCTTAAATTGCCTTTGTTTTTCCATTAAGGAAATGTTTTCCCCAAGGCTTTGGCAACCTAAAAGCATCTTACCCCATCACTCTCTCCTTTCTCCCTTTATGATTTACATAAAAGTGCTTGCCAAACCAATGGAAGTCCTGTGAGGTCAATGTCTGACTTATTCATGGGCATTAGGTGTATTGGACAGGGATCTTGTTTCCCAATCCACACATTTTTGTATTTGTATTCATAAAGAAGCTGCAGTTGGTTTGGTTTTAAAAATATGTTCAGCTTTTGTTGTATTAGAAATAGCCTGATGTCATTATTTTTATGATCAGCTCATAGGCCATTTTCTGTAAAAATTTCATGGTTAAAGGGGAATAAACCTAGCAAACCTACACTGTGTAGCAAACCAGCCATCCTGAGAAGTAGTTCTGGCTTTCCCACCACCTTCTGATCTCAGGGCTACTTCACAGATGCAAATGGGACAATCTGGGAGCAACAGTTAGCACTCTTTTCACCTGCATCCAATTGTAAAATGAAAACTAAGGTCTGAATTTGTTTATCATTTGCAAGATGGTAAATACATTTCACTAATGGCTTATAATTAAAATGGAACCTGCTCTCCCCACGGCATCCCTCAGTGCTGAAGCATTTCAATCATGGTGGAATCTAGCCATTGTCCGTTATATTTTTTGGACAGCCCAGTCTGAGCTTTCTAATTCTGGGATTTGGCAAATATGAACAGCATCTCAGTGGTTCTGTTGGGATGGGGATGCCAGCTTCAGCAAGAGCAGCCCGAACAGCATCTGCCACTCCATTTAGTGCTGACTCTGCTCAGTCTATCTGTGGATTTACTGGCCAAAGCAATAGGGCAAATCTGAATGGAACTGGAAACCATGCCCATAGCCTCTCCAAAGGGCTCAGCCCTCTGAGATAATGACCTACTGATTTATCAAGGTGAGTGGCTAATGTGCAAATAACAGGTTGTGACCACTGTTAAGACTTGCCCAATGTAAGTCATAAAGAATGACAGTATATCAGTGTCTCCTGTGGGAACAGATTTAGGAGTAGATTAATGATTTTTTTTGTCATATGCCCTGCTTTTCTAATCAAGTCTGAGCATTTCTCTCTTGTATTTTTTAGACTTGGAGAATTTTTACATTCTATTTTCCTTATTTATCCTTAATGGTGGTCTATAGACTCGCAGAAGAGATCTGTGCTCATTAGCTGAAATGTTCACCCAAATATTGGAATATGGTATTTCCAGATGGTTAACCCAGAGACCCAGACATCCCAGTGTGGATGGGGGTTTAGACAAATGGAGAGAAGGGAATATCCAAGATGTGTGATGAATGACATAGGAAGAGGTAACCCAGGAGCCTCACTTTGTAGCTGGCCTGTAACATCAGGAAGCAGGGACTGTGGTGAGCCTTCCTCAGACAGCAGAAGTCCCTGGCCACAGACCATGCTGTAGGGCCTGAAGTGGTGGCCGATGGGAGAGGAAGACACTGCAATGCTGACTGAAGGACACAGCTAAGCTACCTGTAGACTGTGTCTGTACCATGATTTTGGCAATGCCTTAGCATCTAGTTTCTGAGCAGGCTCTCCAGACTGCTCGACCATTTTGGATGCACACCACCTAATCTTAAAGTAAATTTTCTTTTCTGTCAAAGTTGGTCATTGGGCTGGAGAGATGGCACAGAGGTTAAGAGCCCTGGCTGCTCTTCCAGAGGTCCTGAGCTCAATTCCCAGCAATCACACAATGGCTCACAACCATCTGTAATGAGATCTGGTGCCCTCCTCTAGCCTGAGAGGATATATACAGGCAGAACACTATATGCTTAATAAATACACAAATATTTGGGGGGAGAGTTGGTTAGGGTTGATTTCTATTCCTCTTAGTTGTAAATATCAGACTGGTTTGGATATTCTGTTATCAAAACAAAAACTTAAACCCAGCCAGTTGGTATAGAACCTATACTCTTAAACCCTGTAGGTGTCACCTGTTCTGGGAACCATCATTGTGTTGGCCAACAGAATGTAGGTGCCTTGCTGAAGTGCCATGGAGATTATTGCACCAGATGGAACATTTTTTGAGAAAGAGAAAGTTTTTTCCCCCCTTATAGTTAAATTGCTGTTGTGGGCAAATTAAATGGTCTTTTTAACCTTTCTCCTTATGCTGTCAAAGTTAATGGGATCTGAGAATTATATCTGTGTTTTAAGTCACAGATCTGATAGATTAGCTTCATTTATATAAATTTCCCATATATGCTGGTAAATTTTTTTGTTCACTTGGTTGGGCTTAGAATTGTCTAGATACCTCACCTTCTTTCTATATTTGTCAAGTGTCTCTGGAAGAGAGTAAGGATTTAAATCAGTAGCCCGAGTAAAGGTCTACCCATTCTAACTGAACTTCATTGGCCAGTCATTTGGGAATAGACCAGGAGGATGGGGGCGGGGGGAGGCAAAATTGTTTTCTCTTCTTGAGCTGACACAACCTTTTCCCTGTGTGGAACACTGGGACTCTTGGGTCTTGAGTCTTCAGACTTACACTGATATGGTATTCTCCCCAGAGTCTGCGCTGATTCTCAGGTCTGCCTTCTTGTACTGGATCCCACCACAAGCTTTCCTGGTTCCCCAGGCTGCAGATGGAGGCTGTGGGATGCACAGGCTTCGGTAATGATGTGAGCCAAATGCCAAAATACATCTAAGTACATATATAGGACTATGTAGTTGCTGTTTCTTTGAGAATCCTGGGTAGTATATCAAGATAATCAAGATAAAGTAGGCAATGTCCAACGTGTTAAATGGCTGTTTAATTTCTTTACTTGCACATATTAATGCTCCGTTTAGGATACAGACTTTCCTAGAAGGATGCTGCCTGCCTGTCTCCAAATGCAAATCCCGAATCACCAGGAACAATGAGCTGCAGAATAGGACAATATTGCATTTTTTCCAATGATTCCATGAGTTGACAAACTGTAAAATAAATTACTAATTGAGAAGATGTCCAAGATTAGTGGGGTTGAGGGAATCCATACCTCAGGTGCATAAAGGGATAGTTATTCTCTTCACTGCTAGTAGAGTATCTCTTGAGAAGGGTGTTGCATTTGCTGAAATAAATGCTTATGACAAGCTTGAGAGAAGGGTGAGGCCATAAGGGGCAACAGCAGGTCACAAGCAAGCTCAAGTGCTCTCTTGGAATGGGGGATATAGAGGGAGAGTGAAGAGGATATACACAGGGGAGAAAAATCCACTACTTAAGAGCACCATTGGGGTCAAAGCTAGAATAGACCTTTAGGAACAGAGAAAAGCAAATGTGTTACTTCACTTGACCTCTCTTTGAAAGCCATCAGCACTTTATAAAGACTAGAAAAGGGGAGTGGTTCTAGTGAAGGATCTCTCTCTAGTGAAGAGCCTCTGTTCTGCCGTTAGTTGTCATGGGGCAAAGGTGTGACTTATGCATACAGGTGAAAGGCTGACTGGCTAGTCAATGCCTTCTTTGATAAAAAAAAAAAAAAAAAATCTGCTTGTTTTGAATCAGGAGAGGTAGAGAGAAAAGGAATGTCAGTGGGAGATTCCAGCTCTAGGAGAGTTGACATTTAATGAAAAGAGCATATCTTTAATTGTCAACTTGACCCAACCTATAAATTACTTGAGAGGAGAGCCTCATATGAGGAATTCTCTACATCAAACTGGCCTGTGGGCATGTGTATAGGAGATTATCTTCATTGTGAAGTAATATAGGTGGGTCCTATCCCACTGTGAGCTACTCCTGGGTCTATAATATGGTGACTGTCACAGCTGTGTGGTCATGTGACAGAAGCTACTTCTCTCTAGTAGACAAGAAGCAGAGGGTGAGTCAGGAAGGACCCAGGAACAAGATAACTCCAAGGACCCATACCCAGCCCCCTACTTACTCCAGCTAAATACTACCTCCCTAGGTTCCCTATCACCCCAAACTGCTACTGTATAGTGACCCAGCATTCATGTCTGTGGGGACCTTTAATGTTTAAATCATCCTACCCTGTGCCACCAAGACTTGAATGGCTTGTTCCATGAGGGAAACATGAGAAGAGACCAACCTTGGGGAGACTTTTTGTAATTATGCCAAGTAGATTGATCAATCTGTGAGTCTTCTCCTTTTTCTCCATACTCTATCTCAATACCTGTCCAATATCCAGACCAGAGAGTACAAACATTTGTGAGATTGTTCTAAAAATTTTAATCGGTTTTCTAATGCCAAAAATCTCCATAGAAACTGCAAGAACATTTGTCTTGTCAAGAATGTGGCTAATAGTTGGCCATGGGAGTGCAGGTCCTTAATCCCAGCATTTGGAAGGCAGATGTTTGTGGATCTCTGTGAGTTCCAGGTGAGCCAGGACTACATAGTGAGACCCTTCCCACAATAAACAAGTAAATGAATAAATAAGGCTAATCTAATAATTAAAATCAATAACAATATCAGTTGGATATTAATCTTATTATTCTTAGAAGCATCTAAACACAGTGAAGAATTTGATCTCTATAATTGATAACAAGAAGAATGATAGTAATAGGGAAAATTCACATAAAAATTGTGGCAAAGGGGTGCTATGGTTTGCATGTCCCCAAAAGATCTATTATAATTGAGAACTTGGTCCTCAAAGTGGCCCTATTCAAAGTGACAGAACCTTTGAGTAGTGGATCCTGGAAGAGGGGTCTTTATGTCTTGAAGACGTAGGTTAGGGTTAGGAGTTGGGGTTAGGGTTGGGGTTAGGGGCTAGGAGTTAGGGGTTAGGGTTAGGAGTTAGGGTTAGGGTTGGAGTTAGGGTTAGGGGCTGGGGTTAGGGGTTAGACATTAGGTTAGGGGTTAGGGGTTGGGGTTAGGGGTTGGGGTTGGGGTTAGGCTTTGGAAGGGTTTGTGGGACCTCAGCACCTCCTTTACAATGGCATGTGCTGCAAGAGGCCCTTTACCAGAGCTGAGTGAATGTAGACATTACATGTTTGTACCTCTGAAACTGTGAACGGAAGAGACCCTTTATAGTAAAAACTTCACCTGCCTCTGGTATTTCATTACAGTTACACAAACCTGATAAATACAGGAAGCCCTTTGGTCATTGGCAAACAAAGTCACTTCCAGTATTTTGTTGGTGGTGGTTGTGTGTAGTGGCAAGGCTAGTGTATATGAGGCTTGCAGTTTTTCACTGAACTACATTTTACTTCTAGTTTTGGTTCATAATTGCTAAAGTGCTTTCATTGTTATGGTCCTAGACAGAATTCTGTCTAACATTTTCACAACTCATGAAGTTTGGTGAAAGGTAGGAGAAAAGTGAGGGGCACACATTTCATTTGTCTCTTAAGGAACCATTTGGAAACTTCCGTGTAATCTTTCTTCTATAAAATGGCCCAAACTTAGTTACTCGTTTATGTCTAGCTGCAAGGGAGACTGGGAATTGTAGTCATTATTCCTGGCTGTCTCTGTCTGAGATAAGCTGTGGGCATCCTGGAAGGGCAAATGCATATTGCAAAGAACTGAACTTTCTTCCTCCAGAAATGTATGTGATTTGCTCACTTTCACATATCGAATGAGGATGGTCAGGACTAGAGAGAACTCAGTTCCCCTGGGTTCCTGGTTGCCAGCTCGCATTTTTATTACAGCTTCTTATCTTGTCCACTGAGGAGTACATATACCTCTATGACAAGCAGAAGCCTCTCAGGGGAGTTAAAATGTCATTTCCCTTCCCCTGTGTGAGCCATTCCCATGATGTATAGGGTACTGTATGTGTGTCCTCTCGCCATACTTAACACCATGTAGCAGAATACTCTCAAATCACAAGAGATGAGAGATTTGAGGCTCAGGTTGTTCCTTGGGTGACAAAAAAGAAAATTATAGAGAAAGTAAGGAAGCGAACAAGAGGGGATTGGAGCTCACAGAAGATGTCATAAGACAATCAGGAGAGGTGGAACTTAGCAGACACTGAGATGAGACCCATGGGCATGTTATGTAACCAGGTGAAATAATTCAGGTAATAAAGGGAGTTTCTCCTCTCCTGGGGATTTCTCATGTAATACATTTTTCCAAAGGAGGAAATATTTATGATGGGTATGTCGTTGTTGTATATATCTTGAAAATAACGATGGGAGTTTATCATTTAAACAGGGCATAATGACCATGGATTCTGGTTTCCTTTCCCCAAGTGCATTCTTGTGAACTAGTAAGCAAAATTGAGGCATCAATATTTGCAGAAAAATGATGTTCCCCTTGCTTGCTTGACGCCATCTCTGAAATCTAAAAAGACCATTTCATTTTTCAGTTTTACTTTTTGTTTGTTTTTTTGGGGGTCAGGGTCTTGATATGTAGCCAGGCTAACTTTGAACTTGGGGCAATCCTCCTGAGTGGTAGAATTTCAAATGTGTACCACCATGCTGAGGTTTAAAAAGGACAACTGAAAATTAAGAAATCCCTCAGTCTTTTCATAAAGCCAGGCCTTCTAATTTCCCATCACATCATAAGGATGTGTATAGAATCTTTCTCTGAAGAGTTTGTCTCTGTGCTGAGAATTGCTACTAGCTCTATATGTCTTCCATCATGAAGAGGTACACTGGGGTGAATTCTATCTGGCTGAATAACTGCTCCCAGCCCCTCCTTGGTAAGGGAGTCAGCATTTATTCAGGCAAGGGAATTACTAGGAGTGTCATGGAGGACAATTGTGGGAGGAGCTAAAGAACTGAAAGTCTGAAAGGAGGAGCTGGGGGATGGGAGAAATGCTGCCAGACTGACTCCATGGTGGGCTATTGGGAAATCATAGTGGGTCTGAGAATGTAGATACCAGGGTAGGACTGCTAGGGGAGGCTGCTGGGAGATGTTCTGTGTGATCATTGCTTCAGAAGGCTGATGGCTAAGCATCCTAGCACGGGCCGTAGGACCCTGTTGGTCAGTGGTTTTCTGCACAGCAATGCGGAAAGCAGTGAGCGTGAGCTGGGCAGATGCCACTCTGTCTTTCTGTCAGTTTAGAGAACAATGGCTGCTCCTTTGTATCTACCTTCCAACTTCTGCACAGATTCCTCTTTTGGCCAAATTTATCTCAAGCCATAAGTGAGTTCTGGCAAATGCTCTTCCACCTGAAGCAGTTTGACACACACCTTCCTAGAGTGAAAGAGCAAAGGACTGGATCAAAGCTTGTACACTTAAAACATGTAGGGAGCCAAGGAAGCCCTGAGTAAATGTGTGCTTTTGGCATGAGCACGGCCACATTAAGAACCCCAGAACCTCATACCCGTGGGGTGGCAAAATCTTCTGATCTCAGTGTGAATGCTGACAGTGTGTGTAGAGACTACCACCTACAGTTTCTTCCTTTGAGATGTATACTGCCCGAGACTGCTCCCCTACCAACTCCTACTGAGAATAAGCCTGCCTCCTGATACATGCTTAGGTTCTGGGTTGCTGCTGCAGTTGGTGCCTTCCATCAGAGGGGACACAGACCACCAGATCCCAGCTTTCCTGTATGTGTGCCTAACTAATTTAATCCCGTAGCCATGCAGAGTGTGGCAAAGAAAAGGCTAAAGGTAATTGGCCCCAGTTCACCTAGTTCACACAAAAGCAAGAAATTCATTGAAAAATAGCCATGTGTAAAACATCAGATGATTGGGGTTGAGGATTTAGCTCTGTGGTAGAATGCTTGCTAGGCTCTGGGTTCTGTCCTCATCTCTGAAAGACAAACAAAACAAAATCATCAGTTGACAGCTTTCACTTCATGAGTGTGGGATAGCTGTATACATTTGCTTTTCCCATTCCCATTAAAGGACCAAGAGTGCTGGCCAGGCCAAAAACATTTGTCTGGCATGTGCAAAGTTCTGGGTTCAATTCCAACATCACAAACACAAAACAATAAAAAGTAAATCCCAGAATAGGTATTTTTTTCTTTGTAGTAGTTACAGGGGGGACCATCTAGGAAGGCTAGTTGAAGTGCTGAAGGCAGCTCTGGATTTGACAGGATATCAAACGGGCTGCAATCTGAGGGTCATGTAGCATCCGGCACCATTTGCCATTCACAAAGATGATTTATCTTGGAGCAATTACACTAAGAGTTTCACACTTGGTGCTTATTAATGCTCATTACAGGTTATTTCCCTTAGCTTCATTAAACTTTAATCTTAGCTGTTTCTTGGCACATTAAAATATGGCAGACCAACAAAGGGAGACTAGCCACAGATTTAATTTTATGTATAAAAGAGAAAAGGGTCAGTGAATTAGATGGGTTTGAAGACTGGAACACTATCCTAGTCTATTCAGAACATTCCAACATTCCAGGGGCTGTAGATCTCAATTGTGAACATCTTTAGAAACAAAAACAGGACTTTGTGTATCCTAGTCTGGCCTCAAACTCACTATATAGTCAAGAATGACTTTAAGCTTCCAATACTCCTGCCTCCAATTCCCGAGTAGAGATATCACAGGTGTGTAACAATGCCTGCTTTATGCAGTGCTGGGGATTGAACTTATAACTTCAGGCATGCTAAGCACTCTCAACTGAGCCACATCTCCAGCCCTGTGGACAGTCTATGGACAGAACAAGAACAGTAGGATAAGAGTCCTGAGAGGCCTCCTTGGCCTTTACTTTTGAGGCATTTAGGTAATTTTGGAGAGCACAAGGAAGATCTCAGCCATGGCACTGTGCACCCTCCCAGGCTCAGACCAGGCTGGAGCCACTGGGGTGTGGGTTTTTGTCCTCCAGCTATTCTTGGGACGGGCTGAGGGCTGAACCAAAAGGAGAAGGACTCCCATTGTCTATTGCCTCTTTCCACTCTCTTTTAGACACCCCTTCCCTTGGTGTTAGGTGTTCTCATTCATCTTTGATTGCCCAAGGTCACTTACTACTACTGTTTGTTCCTTAGCCAGCTTTGATCAGCCAATGCTTTGTGGTTCAGACTTTCCATGGCCATTTTCCCCTGCTCCTTTCCATTGTCCCTTCAAGGTCTTTTTTTAGCTAATGGAGCAGAATTGCTAATAGGTTAAAAAACACCCAGTCAGCAGAATCTCTGTAATAATGATGGCAATGGGGTGTGTCTGCTTTCCCAGGTTTGTCTGCTGGCTCCAAATTGGGCCTTCTGTTGAAAGATAACTTAGGCAGTCCTTTGCTGTTTCCACTGGCCACCTACCCTGCCTACATGTGGGCTAAACCACATACGCAAATGTCTGGTTAATTATTAATGTGATTGATGGTTACCTATTGCTCAAATTCAAAGGTCATAAATGTTTCACATCTGTTGCAACTTAATAAATGCTTGTTGGCTGAAGCAACATTTACAGTGTCTTTGCCCAATGATTTTGATGTGTAAGTGACAGAGGCAGGTGGGCATCAGTAGTTCAACAGACACAATTTCAGTAGAGAAGAAGAGCTGGGGGTGGGGGAAGCACTATAATCATGGGTAACGAGGCCAGGTCTATGAATAGATGGGCAGAATGAACAGCAAAGACACCTGAGGCTGTAGGCCAGGTTCATTAGCATGCCTGAGTTTGGGGCAAGGTTTGGAAAAGGTTGGGAGTGGTTACTGGGGTCTGTCACAGAAAATGGTAGAGAAGGACCTAATGGTAGACAATGCCAAAGCAAAACAACTGATGGAAACCAACTCAGCCAGTGCCTGGAGGGGTTCAAAGCATCTTAGAAGCATCTTTCTTGAGTGTCTGGGATCTCTCACATTCCATACAGAAATCCACCAGCATCTCAGGCCTACAAAGTTCAGGTCTTATCTCTAGGAGACATGAGACATCATGGGCCTCTTCATATTGAACGAATACATTGTGCATTCCTCACTAATCTATCCAGGCAGAACAAGGACTGATTTGGGTGACTGGGAATTGAGAACTAGTATCTTGGGTCTTTGGTTACTTGATTTGACCATATGGTATAGCAGAGCAAGAAGCAGACTTAGAGAGAGCTGTGATTTAGTTGACCAGTCTGCTTTAGCTTTGGACCATATACACCCTCTCTGAACCTCAGTTTCCTCTTTTATATGGCAGAAGCCTGACAATTCCACCTGCCTGCCAGGATCCTTGAGAAGCTCAAATAAGATCCTCTTTATAAAAGTGCTTGGTCTGGGCCAAGAAGATGACTCAGCCAATAAAGACACTTGCCTGTAGTCAGACCTTTTCTTCCGAACCACTGGCTCCCCAAAAATGACACTTTTATTATTAATTATAAAATGTTGGCCAATTGCTTAGGCTTACTAACTAGCTCTTATAACTTAAATTAACCCATTGCTATTAATTTACTTTCTACCTCAAGGCTTTACCTTTACTCTGTACTAACCATGCTGCTTCCTCTCTGGCTGGTTGGTGACTCCTGACTTCTTTTTCCTAGCATTGTGTGTGCCTGAAAATCCTGACTAGCTATTGGCTGTTCAGCTTTGTATTAAACTAATTAGAATTACACATCTTCACAGTGTACAAAAAGATCATTCCATAACATTTTCCTGTTTGTCTAAGTAAAAAGGAAAAGGTTTAGCTCTAACACAGTAAATCTATATATAATAAGAACAAGTATCAAGTAAGAATTACATTCACAAGTTTAGTTCTAACATGATTATAAGTTTGATAGTTATAGATGACTAATTATTAACCTGTATTTATACCCTAAATAGCTTTCAAAAACTAAGAGTTTACATAATCTTTTTTTCTATTATTGAGATGGTTTATTGTCATAGCTTTAATTAACTGATAGGAAATGAGTAATGGAAGAGATTGCTAAATATTCGTAATATGATTCATAGTAGCAAACCCCTTTTTAAAATTGGAGGAGAAACTGCTTCTCTCCAACATGGAAGATGGATAATACATATAACTTAAGAAAACATACAATCAACTCATAGGCAATTTCATCTCAAAGACTGGTTTTGTACTAAAAAAAATAAATGTAATATAGTTACTATGTTCATAGTTATCACGTGATATATTTTTTTATTTATTCTTATTTTACATATCGATCCCAGTTCCCTCTCCCTCCCTCCAGTTTACATAACCTTTTAAAATGAGCTGCATAGGTACAATACCTTAAACAAGAATAGAAACATATATACAAAATAATAAAAGTAACCTTAAATTTGTATCAATATACAAAAATCCATACCAATGTAAAATATTTGAGGCTAGTGGTTGCTTAAACGTAGACTCAACAATCCACCTCTTCTCCCATCATTTCTGTACTATATCCTACTTTTTTCCTTCTGAAAGAGGTCCTTGAAT
The DNA here is from genome assembly GCF_943737965.1 of Phodopus roborovskii. Lineage (NCBI taxonomy): Eukaryota > Metazoa > Chordata > Mammalia > Rodentia > Cricetidae > Phodopus > Phodopus roborovskii. The sequence continues at coordinate 44,672,126 of NW_026126418.1, forward strand.
CTGACTCCATTGTTTAGATTTTTTTCCTGACCATGACCAATAACAACTTGTAACCACCCCCCCCAAACAATGACAAACATCAAATGACAAAACCTATCAACCCCACCTTTTGATAATATTGTGTTTTCGAGACTGCTTCCTGATATCTGGGGTTGCTGAAATCTTTAGAAGACTCTGGGAATATTGGATAATTGGGATAATGGGATATGGAGGAGTAAGCCATATTTGTTGTCCTGTCTCTGTGCAATGGGGAAGGGCAAGGCTTATCTGAAGTCCTGGCTGGATAGTCTGTGAGTCTGAGCCATCTCAGCGAGCAGGCTTGAAGGTGTTTTGGGTTCAGACCTCTAAGGAAACTGCAACAGACACACACTGAGATGCTGGATCACCTGGGCCACCTGTTTTCATTGGTGTCTGGTCCCCTTGCTCCAAAAACACATACACTTTTAAAGGTAACATACATATTTGCATTAACGCAAGTATGGAATATGCAGTGTGCATGAGCCAGTTAAAGGTGATTTTTTTGTTGTTGCTGTTCTTTATAAGTCCATTTGGACTATGTAATCAAACTGTAATATAAATCTCTATCTATGCCATATGACAGGATGGCATGTAATCATAAATCATGAGGACTCTGCAGCCAATAAGATTTACCATCTCTCATCTCATCTCAGAGCTGTGCTCATGCCAAGGGATCAGCTTACATGTTACCTGTCCTATAGTCAGGTTTGGCTTCCTCCCCCATGTCTGTAACCAAGATACCCAGGAGGTCTCCCGCAGTCAAATCTGATCTCTGTTAACATTGTCTGACTTCCATTTTAAAGTTAAATAGCCAGCAGCTATTTTTTTTGTACATTAGCATTTAAAAAATTCAAAATTAACAAGACACCTTATAGGATCCAGACCCCTGTGTATTTTCTGTCCTTATGTGGCTTTTTAAAAAAGTTACTTTACCCTTTCTTTAAAGACTTTATTGTTTTTAAACTATTTAGAGGATCCCCCCCTCCCCTGCATCTGAACCTGCTTTACTGTGTATCTGCAACCTTTTCTGTCTGCATGAACAAAATCTTGAACCTGCCATGCATCTTAGCTAATGCACACTGGAAGCTCAGGCATGTCCGCAGCTGCCAGGAGATGTATCTCTGTACTGTGACCAGCACGAGAGACATGAGACTCTCCATTTTTGTATGTTCAGAATGTTTCGTTAATTTTCCTCAGGTCTTACGTGGATATACATGGCTGGACATTTGTAGCTGGACCTTTTCTCCCCAATAATGACACAGAGACTTATTATTAAATATAAAAGATCAGCCAATAGCTTAGGCTTGTCATTAACTAGCTCTTACAACTTAAATTAACCTATATTTATCAATCTACTTTTTGTCCATGCTGCTTCCTCTCTGTCTGGCTGGTGACTCCCCAGTTCTTCCTAGCATCCCATGAGCCTGAAAATCCTGCCTAGCTATTGGCTGTCCAGCTTTTTATTGAACCAATCAGAATGACACATCTTCACCGTGTACAAAAAGAATATTCCACAACACCTGTCACCAGACCTGACACCTTGACTGATGGGACTCATAAGGTGGGAGAGCCAACCCTTACAAGTTGTTCTCTGACTTTCACATATGTGCTGTGGCATGGGTGTGCATACACACACACACACACACACACACACACACACACACACACACACACGGCAATAAATGTAATGCCATTTTTAAGGGCCAAATAGATGGCTCAGTAGTTAGAGCACTTGCTGCTCTTTCAGAGGACCTGTTTGGTTCCTAGCAACTATGTTGGGCAGTTTTCAATCACTTTAACTTCAGCTCCTGGGGATCTGCTGTTCTCTTTTGGCTTCCAATAGCACCCCAACACAAAACACACACACACACACTCAAAACTTAAAAGAATTTTAAAACAAGCTTGGTGAATTCTAAATCACCAGAGAAAGACACAGTGTTCAGGCCCATCTTTATAACTAGGTAGGCATGCTACCTAATTGTCTCTATCTTTACTAATCTTTTACTATCTTTTTTTTTTTTACTATCTTTACTATCTTTTACTAATTGCCTCTATCTTTCTTCCCCTACCCCCACATCTCTGCCTTTGAGAGCTTGAATTCTCTAGGTACCTCATGTGAAATCATGGAGGTTTTGTCTTCTGGTGACTAAGTTTATTTCACCCACATAATGTTTTCAAGATCCATGCATTGCTGTAGCATGTAGCAGAATTTCCTTTCCTTTCAAAAATGAATAATATCCCATTGTATGAATGCACTCCCTGCACTGCTCAGTGAGGGTAGGGCTAGGGTGCAAAACCCAAGAGACCCCTGTGGGGAAAAAAAATAAAAACTCTCAGAGTGTCCTGAGCAGACACTGTCTCAGGCCAGCCCACCGTGAGCTGCTGGCGTCTGCATGGAGGAGAAACAGGGTAGTAGCGCAGCTGGGTGGAAAAGAGGAACCTGGCATCCTGGGCTGAATGGCTTGGCAGAGATCAGACAAACAGGAGAGATAGACATTTTGAATAGGAGCATAAGATATCTAGTGAGACAGGAAGTTTTCAGGTGGAGGGAGGTTTCCGCCCTGAGGCAGCAGGAGGCTAGCAGGAGAGTTTTAGCATGCCAGGAACTGGAGGGAAACAGACAGTGAAAAAGAGCAAAGGCTACACTTCCTTCCAACTGTGGATCACAGGTCACTGGCAGAATAAGCAGTCACATGGTTTGATATCTCTGTGTGTGTGTGTGTGTGTGTGTGTGTGTGTGTGTGTGTGTGTGTGTGGCGGTTTCCATGAGTGAGGTAGAGAAGATACAAAGCCTATAGGAGGATTAGGAGGATAGGATACGGGAGGCACAGGCTGGTTTTTGTGGTCTGTCAATCACAAAATCAGGGGTCAGGGCTTTCAGAGCCCAAGAGACACACTGTCACCCAGTCACCCAGTACTAAGGTTTTTATTATTTTTTGTTTTGTTTTTTAAACTAGGCCAAAAAGGTGAGAGACTATGGTCTCGATACCAGTCGTAATTCATGGAAGCATGGCAGAGGTAGAGAGGAAGGGGCAGACTTACCGGACATGGCGGTGGTGGATGGAAGAATCCAGAGATCCTTAGTTGGAAAAGTGACAGAGTTGAAGGTTACAGGGTCCCCGCATATCTCAGACTGCCACGGGCAGGAGCAAATGTAGGGAGAACCATCTGAGTCATGGCACCAAATGTTAGGAATAAAGAATAATGGTTTGGGAGCCTTGGCCGATTCCATGGCAGGTAAGGGTGACTGAGGTGGGGGACAAACACACCAGGCACACAGAGCTTAAGTAAGAAGTATTAGAAAGGGAAGTGAGTGGGTGGGGGGGCGTGAGTAAAGAGACACAGACAGAGTGAGGACAGAAGAGAAGAGGGAGACAGGAAAAGTCCTGTTTGCCCCAAGGAAACCGCGGGCAAGAGAGCATAAGTGGGTGGGGTCTATCTTTTAAAGGGGTCCTTTACACCAGCGTGTAGAATAGTAGTCATGAAACTCTAGGCTGACCAGGGTACTGCCCGAGTGCAATCTGGCAGGTGACAGGGCCAGGCCTGCATCCTTGTATGTGCACCCTCACCCCCAACTGCACACATTTCATCTACCCATTCATTCTGGAAACTTGTGTGCTGTTTGGCCACAGTACATGACACCTCCGTAAACTCTGTGTGGGAACTGCTTGTTCCTTATTTCTTCTTTGAGGTGCAAATCTAGAACGGAGTTACTGTATCATTTCCATGCCATCTCTACACCTGCTGCAGCATCCCACGCTCTGATAAGAAATGCATGAGGATGCTAGCTTCTCAGTAACCGTTCCTTTGGATGAATCTTCAATGGGACCAAGTGAGTAGTGCTTTTGCCTTACCTGGCAATGATCTCACTTTTAGACAACTTTTTCATTTGGTACTTTGTGTGTGTGTGTGTGGAGGTCAAAGGACAACTTGCAGAGAGGGACCAGTTCTTTCCTTCTACTATGTGGAGTCCAGGGATTGAACTCAAGCCATCAGTCTTGGGAACAAGTGCCTTTACTGGTTGTGTGATCTTGCTGGCCCCTACTATTAAAAAAAAATCCAAAAACCAAAAGCCAGTTGTTTTTGTTTTGTTTTGTTTGTTTTGTTTTTGTGGCACACTGGTTTAGGTTTTTTTTTTCAACTTGGCACAAAACTAGACATCTGTAGACAAATCTGTTCAAGGAGAATCTCAGCTGAGGAATGGCCTCCATTGGATTGGTCAGAAGGCAAGTGTATTGGGCTTTTTCTTCACTGAAGAGATGATGTGGGTGAAGTCAGGTCCTGGTGGGCAGTGTCATTCTTGGGTTGGTGGTTCTGAACTTTATAGAAAATGCAGGCTGACAGAGCCATGGAGAGAAAGCCAGTAAGCAGCATTCTTCATAGTGTCTACTTCAGTTCCTGCCTCCAGGTTCCTTCTTGGGTTTTGCCCCAAATTCCCTTCATGATTGACTACAAGCTGTAAGGTGAAATAAACCATTCCTCCCAAGTTGCTTTTGGCCATGGTCTTTATCACAGTAATAGAAAGCAAATGAATGCAGATGGAAATCTCACTCAGTGACTCAGGCTGGTCTGGGACTCACTACGTAGCCCAGACAAGCCCCAAAGCCATAGCAATTCTGCTTCAGCCTCCTTAATGTTAGGATTACAGATGTAAGCTACCAGGTCTGGTTAGAGGTCCCACTTTTGACAGCACATGCATCTTACAAAGATTTTTGTAGCTTTGCCTTTGATTGCAGATGATTCAGGTCATAACAGCCGAGGGTAGATTGGTTAGTCCTGATTTTGTTTGTCTGTGCCTTGTGTTATTGGAGGTTCTTGTGAATAGGCCCACTCCTTATCAGTCTGTCCTGCCTGGAGGAGGTGTTCTGAGGCAGAGCTGCTAGCAATGTGATATCACCAGGTATGCAAGAGCCGACTACTTTTCAAGTTTGGGTTTCCTCTCACTGACAGCTGCAAAATAGCATCAGACATGTAGGGTGGAATACATTGTTTGCAAACTGATTCTTATATATTATATATTATATATTTTAAAAGTTTTCTTAACGTCTTTGACTGAATTTCCTAAATGGGAATCCTTTACCCTCACTTTTATAGACTGTGAGTCTAGCTTTTTCGATTCTTTAGGGGTTCTTCTCCCCTTCCCGAGGAAGCTCTCAGGGAGTAACTCTTATTGACAGTGGTCCTCCACAGGCTGGAGGGAGGCTACCTGCTCTGCTGAGAATCCAAAATCACTGGGAGAAAGAAACCAGTCAGAACATGCCTCCACCTCCTTCAAAGCTTTAGACCCGATCACTGGCCTGCTTATTAATTCTATGGGAGCTTAGATGGAGTGATAAACTCGGGTTAGACTGGGCAACCCGTGTCAAATTCCCTGTGTACACATGATGAGTAACCCAGGCTTGGTCTTGTTTCACAAGTGTCTTTGGAACCAGTGACTCTCGTATTTACCACTGTCATGACTCTTTTCTCCTACACACATTCTCCAGACAGGTCCCTACCTGACGGCGTGGATAAAAAAGAGATACCAGGGAGGGACTCCAGAGCAGTGCTGTCTTCTTGTTCAGCCACTCCCTAGGAACTTGTCCTGACTTGGTGTGGAGCCATCTACTTACAACCACGATGCTTAGCAATGAGGTGCCCAGACCTTGGGATTCCTGTTAAGTAGGCTGTTCTTTTACAATTGATTAAAATGGTTGATTCTTAATTGAAAATTATTGTTTCCTGTTTTGGAAAAAAAAGAAAAAGATAAATCCTTCCTTACCTCAGTGCCTAGCATGGTGTATATTCACATACACACTTTAAGGAAAAAAAAAAACCCAAATAGGTGATGTGCTGTATACAGTTATAGTAAGTGCTTTTATCACGTATAATTAATATCATAGAAAATATCTGTATAAATTTAGTTTTTTTTCCTTTGAGATAGGGACAAAAAGGATTGGAAACCATGAAGCCAACCCAAACTAAGTCTGTTCTCGACAAGGCTAGAGACAGGGAGCTGGCCTGGGACACGCCATATGACTAAGGAAGGGTAGGGTAAAGGGCGAGTAGGAGAACGTTGCATTGGCTGGGCTAGAACTCACTGTGAAGCCCAGGATCCCTTTGAACCCACAGGACTAGTGCTGCCTTAGCCCCTCAAGTCCAAGGATGACAGGCAGGAACACCATTGACAGTTGTGTGCTCAAATGAAGTTCTGTATCTCAGCTGAACCTGAGAACCCGGCTGACAATCTAGTGTTCACTAACCCTGGGCTGTGACCCCCTAGCCACACTCTCCATTCCTATGTGTGCCCACTGCAGAGTCTGTGGCACCTCACCAGGTGCCTGTAGAGGTACAGGCCAGGCTTCTGGCAAAGGGATGCAGGAAAATGAAAAGCCCCGGAGGTCCCTGGCTCGGTGAGCAGCATGGTTTTGGTGGAAGTGCTATGACTGTTGTCTGCTTTGGCAACTGTTGTTTCTTTTGAGGATGCCCAATAACTTGTGGCCCAGGTGAAGGGGATTACATTGCTGGAAGCTTCCTTCTTTTATTCCCACCTGTACTAGACAGGAATTTCATTTTTATTTTGGGGTATGAGGTACTTTGTTGTCCCAAGTAATAGACCTTTCTCTGTCTGTCTGCCTGTCTGCCTGTCTGTCTCTCTCTTTCTTTGATACATTTCTCTGTAGAAAGATTTCTGAACATCTTTTGGCATTTACAGAGGTTAATTCTCCCGACTAATTCCCGCTCATCTGAACTGAACTTCTAGACCTTTCCATGGTTTACTCTAACTTCTCCTGAGCTTCTGGCTACTTAGATCATCTTCTGTCTCCAAAGTCTATCCCAGATCTCCTGACTCCTCACATCGAAAATGTGAGGCTGTTGTCTTTAGCTGAAAATATAGATGTATTCTTTCACCATTTGATCCAAGACTTTGACAGATAATAGTAGGAAGGGTGGTGAGGTACCAAGGTTAGCCAGGACTGGGTCATGTGTCCATCCCTGACAGAGTCCTGTGACTCATTAGCCCTGGAGTGGTGCTTGACAAAAAGCAGTGATTGACATGCCCCTGAATTAGCTGTCCACTCCAAGTGCATGTGTCTGTGTTTGGATAATGGTTCCTTACAGGTGTCATGGGATTACCTTTTTATTCAGTTTCTCTCTCACCTTCTACTGAGGTTCACAGGTGCCCATTTTATTGGGTCAAAAGCAGAACAGAGTTATAATTGATATTCTAGACCATGCTTCTTAAATGGTAGTGTATATATGAGTCAACATGTTACCATGCTGATTCTCACTTGGTAGGACTAGGTCGAGACCTAGAATTTTAACATTTTTTATATACTTGTATTAACAAAATACCATGGCTGAGGGGCTTAAATAACAGGAATTTACCTTCCTCTCAGTGCAGTGGGGAGTTCAAGTTCAAGGCCAGCTTCTGGTAAGGACAGTCTTTTGGGCTGCAGATGGCCCCTCTCTGGCCATGTCTTCATATAGCCTTCTGTGTAGGCATAAAGATGGCAGGTGTAGCAGTACCTCTTCCTTGCCTTACAAGACACAAGTTCCCTTGGAGTCACCATCCCTGTTCTCATTTAACATTAATTTATTGCAAAGGCCTTTTCTCTATAGATAGTCACACTGGGTGTCAAGGCTGTGAGAGGTAGATTTTATTATTTATTTATTTATTTATTTATTTATTTTTGAGTAGTCCACACTTTCCAACTCATTAATGAGCCTAAGTTTAATGGAGTCCCAGGAGTTAGGAATGCAAGAAATGTGCTGGGAACACAAAGGACTAGCCTAAGAGAAATGATGCACACCAGCAGATAGGTGCTTTTCCAGTCTCAGTAACTGGCCCACTGCTTAATTTACATATGTATATTTTCTGTGGTGTCAGGGCCAGGTGGAGACAGATTAGGACTTTTCTCTCTCCCTAGTTTTGGCTGTTTTCTCTTAACACAGGCAAGTGCTTGGACCCATAGCTAATCTTTATGGTGGACACTCCTGCAGTACTAGTGTATGAACTAGCAAATATGAGTCTTTTCTATTACACACAGTAAAACTCATGTTCAGCACAAGGAATTAAAATCTTTTTTTTCTCCCCCACCTTGTAAGACTTTTATGTAAATGTTTTAATCCTCCCCATCCATTAAAACCTTTGCTTACACAAAGTCCCACTCCTCTATCCTAGGAATTTGATGGTTTGGTGCAGTGATTTCTCTGTGCCAATTCTTACTAGTCAGTTTTATAAGACCCTAGCCAATGGGGAGAGACACAGCCATCACCTCAGTATAAACAATACATTTCCTGTCTCCGTGTGGCAGTTCTCTCTGAGCATGCCTTCTTGATAATGAGTAATGTTTGCCGCATCCAGACACTTCAGTTGGAATGGTGGTTTCTTTCTTTGGGACCCCTAACTCATTTCTGACATTAGGAGGACACAGAGCAGCAAGGCAAGACACAACAGGAACCCAGAACCCGGCTCTCTGGGCTCAGAAGGACCGACTATTCTCTGGGGGATTTGCTGTGGTTTCGATCTTTGGGGAACATTAAGGAAATTGGTGGAGATGCACCGCGGCTTCTGTAGCAACCAGCTCTCCTCTACTTCCTGTGCAGCGCCAGCACTTCCTCAGGAGCTCGAGCTCTCAGCAGCGGGCTGGCTCCTGCTCCACAGCAACCATGGGCGACCAGAATGCGGTGATCAAAACTGCAGACATGTGGAAAGAGATACAACAGGACTCGGTGGAGTGCGCTACTCAGCCGCTGGCAAAATACAACATAGAAAAGAATATTGCGGTCCATATCAAGAAGGAGTTTGACAAGAAGTACAACCCCACCTGGCCGAACTGGGGCCGAACTAAGGTAGTTATGTGACACATGAAACCAAACACTTTATCTACTTCTACCTGGGTCAGGCGGCCATTCTTCTGTTCAAATCTGGTTAAAAGCATGGACTGTGCCAAACACCCAGTGATCCATCCAAAAACAAGGACAGCATCCTAACTTCCAAATATCAGAGACTGACTCTTCAGTCTTGCTAAGGTAGCACCTCGTTTGAATCTGTTGTGAATTGTACTGGGCATCATCCTCTGTACAAGTTTGTGATTATAAAATAATTATAACAGCTTACATCTGTATTTATTTTCTTGTCCATACTTCTGTACCCCGTTGTACCCCATTTTTTCTCTCTTAGGCCATTCCTTTAACATAAATCTGTTAGAGATGTGGAAGAGAGAGAGAGAGAGAGAGAGAGAGAGAGAGAGAGAGAGAGAGAGAGAGAAATTTGTGTCTCTGATTTAGCAATAAGTAGCAGTTTGTCATTTTCTGATGGGTTCCAGGGTTATTTTCGCACAGCTTTCCTGGAATTTTGAGAAGAAAACGTCTTGTAAATGGTTCTCTAAACTTCGCTTACAGCCTCCACTTTGCTCTAGGGAAGCCAGCTGGTGACAGAAGAAGACTGGTGCCAATTTGGCCTCTCTGTGGTATGTTTTATACCTAGAGGGCATCATAGGCTGTAGGGGCTGTTGATATCCTGGCATTATACTGACCCCGCTTCCTGACAACTGGCAGGGTATTTATGGCCGGCATTCAGGCAGATACGTAGATAGCTCAGAAAGCCCTGTGTTGCAAGGCTATCTCATGCATTCTGTGGCTTCCTAAGGACTCTAGGAATGTGCAAGCTTTTTCTTTTAAGCAAGTGCCTCCCGCCTGTTCTCTCTTTCCATTTCTGCTCCCTGCCAACACCAACCCCTCCCCTCACTCCCTTTCCCCAGTAAACTCCACGTGGGTTTTGTTGAGTTTTGTGGTTAGTGTTTCATCATCAGAAGTTGCAGCAAACAACAGGGGCAGAAGGGACATCAAAAACCATTGCATCACACAGGGCACCATTTAATTTGCTAAACTGCAGGAGACCATTGGGATGGATTATGTTTCTCTAAATTCTCACCTCAACATCCTATGCTGTATTTGATATAAGGCCATTAGTGTGGGGCCCTGCCCCAATATAAGTTGTGTTTTTAGAAGACAAGAAGAGACAACCAGGAATACACTCACAGAGTCAAGGCCATGTGAGAACATGGCAGGATTTGCAAGCCAAGGAAAGAGGCCTCAGGAGAAGCCACGCCTGTTGACATGACTTTGATCCTGTACTTCCAGCCTCCAAAACCATGAGAAAATAATTTCTTCTGTATCCAGTCTGTGGCATCTGCAACAGCAGCCCTAGCTGATGAAAAAAGCCCTAACAGCAGTCTTTTGTGTTAGTCTGCACTCAAATGTTAATTCACTCAACCAACGTGTACTGGACTGAAATTACGCTCATACAAAGAAAGCATAGTCCTTAGCCTAGACTGGCAGTGGAGACAGACCAGGGCCATGGGGATGGGTCTGAGAGAAGAGAGAGCCTGGTGTGCCCGGGAAACTGAGCCCTGAAGCTCTGTTCTGTAGGAATGAGTAACAATGAGGACAGAAGATCCCTGGAGCCAGATGGCAGGGTTTGGAGGCTAAGGTGAAAAGTGATGGGTTTTAGATGGTGTGATGAAGCTTGCATCATACAAAGGATTTATTAGTTAAATGTGACAAAGGATTAGAGCAGAGACAGGGGATGCAGATGGGGTATAAATGGAGAATAAGGATCCAGATGGAGTATAGACATAAAGATCCAGAGAGGATATAGACAGAGTAAGGATCCAGAGTGAGTATAGACAAGAGAGTAAGGATCGGGGGAGGGGGGTATAGACAGAGAGTAAGGCACACATTTAAGAATTCAAGGGACTCCTTGTGTCCCTAGGGGAGTGAGGGTCTTGCTTGTGTTTGTGGGGTAGAATGAATAGGTACAGCATGTCACTTTGAATGGGGGTGTCTCCCTCCTCTACTGTGTGTCTGCTAAGAGCAATTTCTGAAGATTTTTTCCTGTAGATTCTCAATCACTATCTTCACTGAATACACAGACACAAATGTACGCAGTACACCCTTGAGTAAACTGGGCTGTTAGGAAACCTCTCCTTTGTGTGTTCACACTAAGTGGCTCTTACCTGACTCGTTCTATAAAGAGAAAACCTCAGTCAGCTCATGAGTCTTGTCATTCAAGCTGCACATGGAAAAGCTGTATGTAAACACAGAGGGCAGCTCCCTCCTGCTAACTTGTGTCCTAAAACCAAACCTCACATTCTACTCACCCTTTACCCTGCCCTTCCTTAGTCTTATGGTGTCTCCCAGGCCAGCTCCCTGTCTCTAGCCTTCTTGAAAACAGACCTAGGTTGGGTTGGCTTCATGGTTTTCAGTCCCTTAGTCAGACAACAACAGTCCATCAGTGTGAGCTGAAGAATTCTAGATGCTGCCCCACAGCCTGTCAAGCAAGCTTGTAACTCAGGGCTCTGAAACTGGGACCCACAAAATCTCTTTACTGAAATTTCTAAGTGAAATTTAGCATTACCTTCAGTCATGAATGTGGGCAATAATCTACTGTAGTCCCAGCAACTCCTGTGACTTCCAGGGGGTCAAACTGTGGATGATTTATAGCACTTTATAGTTGCCACCATGCCCCAGAGCATCATCTTCAGCCCACATTAGACTGTCCCTCAACAATGTTTGTTCCATTTCTATTTGTTGGAGATCCACACAGCAGTCTGTGACATAACAAAGATTAAGGACCTGAGGTCTGGACAGGAGCTTAAATTGAGCAGTTTCCCTAACAAGATTGATGGTTTCCTGCCATGATGGGAGGTCTGTCACTTTCATTCATTAATTTGTTCATGTGTTAAATGAACCTGATGAGAATGGACCGTGTCTGAGAAGAAGAATCTTCATTCTGGCCCCTAAGAGACCTGGTTGGCTCTGTATAGGGTTGGGGTTGTTCTCTATTTGTGCAATGCTTATCTTTCTTTCCCTTCCCTTCCCTTCCCTTCCTTTCCTTCCTTCTTTCCTTTCTTCCTTCCTTTCGCTTTTGCTTTCGCTCTCTCTCTCCCTCTTCCTTTTTTTTTTTTTTTTTTTTTTTCCCACATCCTAGCCACGGTTCCCCTTCCTCCTCTTCACCAAGTCCCTCCCTCTCTCGACCCCTTTCCCCAGCCCCCAATCCACTCCTCCTCCTCCTCTTTTTTTCAGGGAATGGCAAGTCTCCCATGATGTGTCAAAACATGATGCATCAAGTTGCCATAAGACTAAGCACCTCCCCATGTATTAAGGCTGGGCAAAGTGATCCAGTATGAGAACTAGGATCCCCAAAGCTGGTAAAAGAGTTGAAGACAGTCCCTGCTGCTATCATTGAGGCACACCTATCCCCACTCCTTGGGGACCCGGCAGAATGTGTCACCCCCTGGCTCTGTATGCAGGTGCAAAAGGTACCTTTAAGAGACAAGCTCTACCCACTCCTACTCTCTCGTTCCTGCTGTCTCTCTAAAGAGACTGGCAGGTCTTTACCTCTCTCTCTTTCTCTCCCCTCCCCTCTCTTCCTCCCCTCTCTCCCTTCCCTTAATCCCTCCCTCTTCTCTTCCTCTAATGAAATTTCTTTCATGCTTCCTTCCCCCCAAGGGTTCTGCCTGCATGGCGTGCTTGTCTCTCATATACCATGGGGTCCTCCAAACTCACCCCATGCCCCACATATCATAACACCTGTTCTTACTGTTAGGAGTTCCACAAGAGGGCCAAGCTACACAACTAACATATGAAGAGTGCCTAGGGCAGTCCCATGTAGGCTCCCTGGTTGTCAGTTCAGTCTCTGTGTGATTCTGTGGGCTTTCTTGTGGTTTCCTTGACCCCCACCCCTGGCTCCTACAATCTTTTCTTCCCCTCTTCTGCAAGATTCCTCAAGATCTGCCTAATGTTTGGCTGCATCTGCTTCCATCAGTTATTGGATAAAGCCTCTCTGATGATTATTGGGCTAGACACCAATCTATGAATATAGCAGAATATTATTAGGCATCTACAATGACATTTTCTTCCAGTCATGTTTGGTTCTATCCTAGGTCTGTGGGTCATCCAGCCTGTGGATCCTGCTACTCCAGGTCATATCAGGGGTTGGCTTACTCTCATGGCATGGGTTTTAGGCTAGACCAGTCATTGGTTGGCCACTCACACTCTAGGCCACTCTTACCCCAGCACATCCCATTGGCAGGACAGACTATAGGTAGAAAGTTATGTGGCTGCATTGGTTTCCTAATCCATCAGTTTGAAGTCTTTCCCAGTCACAAGAGATGACCAATTATGGTACATATACACTGTTCCTAGGAGTCTTAGCTAGGGTAAGCCTTGTGATTCCTGGGAGATTCCCTTGGGTCAGATTTTTACCTGACCTTGAAATGCCCTCATTTCCAGTAGTCTTTTTTAGTAATCTCTCCCTCCACCAACCTGATCACTCATGTTCCAACCCCTACCCACCCTCAATCCACTCATGAAATCTCTTCTATTTTTTCCTTCCCAGGGAGATCTGGGCATCTCTCATTGAACACTTCTTGTTTCCTGGCTTCTCTGGGTCTGTGGATTATGGCATAGTTATCCTTTATTTTATAGCTAGTATCCACTTATGAATGAGTGCATACCATATTTTGCTTCACTCAGAATGATTTTTTTTAGGTTTTTTTTTCCCATCCATTTGCCTTCAGATTTCATGATGTCATTGTTTTTAATGGCTGAGTAATTCTCCATTGTGTTAATGCACATTTTCTTTATTCATTCCTCTGTTGAGGGATATCTAGGTTATTTGTAGGTTCTGGCTGTTACAAATAAAGCTACTATGAACATAGCTGAGCAAGTGTCTTTGTGGTGTGATTGAGCATTCTTTGGGTATATGCCCAAGTGTGGTATAGCTGGATCTTGTGATAGACTGATATCCAGATTTCTGAGAAGTCACCATATTGATTTCCAAAATGAATGTGTAAGTTTGCACTCCCACTAGTGATGGAAGAGTGTTCCCCTTGTTCCACATTCTCTCCAGTATGAGCTGTCATTTGTGTTTTTTATCTTAGTCACTCTGCTAGGTGTAAGATGAGTTGTTTTGATTTGAATTTCCCTGGTGGCTAAGGATGTTGAGCATATCTGTGTTTTTTTAGCCATTTGAGATTCTTCAGTTGAGAATTCTCTGTTTAGATCTGTACCCCATTTTTAACTTTGATTATTTTGTTTGTTGTCTAGTTTTTGGGTTCTTTATATATCTTGGAGATTATCCCTCTGTTCAATGTGGGGTTGGTAAAGATGTTTTCCCATTCTGAAGGCTGCTATTATGTCCTATTGACAGTGTCCTTTGCCTTACAGAAACTTTTCAATTTCATGAGGTCCCATGTATTGTTGATCTTAGTGGCTGCACTATTGATATCCTGTTCAGGAAGTTGTCTCCTGTGCCAGTGCATTCAAGGCCACTTTTCATTTTCTCTTCTATCAGGTTCAGTGTAACTGGATTTATGTTGAGATCTTTGATCTACTTGGACTTGAGTTTTGTGCATGGGTGATAGATGTGGGCCTATTTGCATTTATTCTGACATCCAGTTATATCAGCACCACTGATGAAGATGCTTTTTTTTCCATTGTATAATTTTGGCTTCTTTGTTGAAAATCAGGTGACCATCGGTGTGTGGATTTATGTCTGGACTTTTGATTCAATTCTATTTATCCACCTGTCTGTTTTTATCCTAATACCATGTAGTTTTTTTTTTTTTTATTTTTATTAATGTAGCTCTATAGTAGAGCTTGAAATCAGGGATGATGATACTTCTGGAAGTACAGGATTGTTTTAGTTACCCTGAGTTTCCTGTTTTTCCACATGAAGATAAGTATAGTTCTTTTAAGGTCTGTAAAGCATTGTTGGGATTTTAGTGGGGATTTTATTGAATCTGTAGATTGTTTTTGGTAAAATGGCCATTTTTACTATGTTAATAGTACCAATCTATGAGCATGGGAGATCTTCCCATCTGATATCTTCTCCAATTTCTTTCTTCAGAGACTTGAAGTATTTGTCATTTAGCTTTTTCACTTTCTTGGTTAGAATTACATCAAGATATTTTATATATTTGAGGCTATTGTAAAGAGTGTTGATTTCATGACTTCTTTCTTAACCCATTTATTATTTGTATGTTGGAAAACTACTGATTTTTTTTTTTTAGTTAATCTTGTATCTAGCCACTTAACTAAAGGTGTTTATCAGCTGTGAACTTCCCTGGTAGAAATTTTGGGATCAATTATGTATACTATCATATCATCTGTGAATAATGATACTTTGCCATCTTCTTTCTGGTGTGTGTGTGTATCCCCTTGATCTCCTTTTGTTGCTTTTGCTCTAGCTACATCTTCAAGTACTATGTTGTATAGATATGAAGAGAGTAGACAACCTTGTCTTGTTCTTGATTTTAGTGGTATTGCTTTGATTTTCTCTTCATTTAATATGATGTTGACAATTGGCTTGCTGTATATTACTTTTATTATGTTTGTTTAGGTATGTCCCTTGTATTCCTGATCTCTCCAAGAGTTTTATTATAGAGTTTTCGATTTTCTCAAATGTTTCTTCAGCATCTAATGAGATGACCATGTGGGTTTTTTCTTTCAGTTTGTTTATGTGGTGGATTACACTGACAGATTTTCATATGTTGAACCATCCCTACATCTCTGGGATGAAGCCCATTTGATCATGGTGGATGATCTTTTTTCATGTGTTCTTGGATTAGGTTTGTAAGTATTCTTGCAACAATGTTCATGAGCAAAATTGGTCTGTAATTCTTTTTGTTGTTGTTGTTATTTGTAAAGTTTGATTATTAGGGTAACTGTGGCCTCATAGAAAGAACTTGGAAATGTTCTTTCTGTTTCCATTTTGTGGAGTAATTTAAGGAGTATTGGTATTAGTTTTTCTTTGAAAAATCTGGTAGAATTCTGCATTAAAACTGTCTGGCCCTGTTTTGTGTGTGTGGGTGGGTGCTGCTACCAAGAAGTCTTGCTTGTCTTTGTTCTTTTGTTTTTGAAACCCTTTATTAAGCTTTTGTTAAGTTTTAAGTGAAAGTTCTTCAGTCCATGTTGAACAACATTTTGTTAAGAGTAGCTTTTTCCAGCCATTCTGGTCCCACCTCCACTCCAGCCCCAAATAGCACACAGAGACACTTGTGTTAGATATAATTCGGTTGGCCTGTTACTAGTGTTTCTTATTGGCTAGCTCTGTCTTAAATATTAACCCATTTCTATTAATCTAAATATTTCCACATGGTCTTATCTTACTGGAGAGAGGGCCTGGACCTCTGTTCTCTCAAGTCTCTACATGTTGACTCCTCCCACTACTTCTTCCAATTCTCCTTGTCTCCTAGTCCCACCTATCTTGCTTTCCTATTGGTCAACATATTAACCAATATGAGAAACACATTTACAGAATAGCATCTCCCATGGGGGGGGGGTTAATGACTTCTATTTCTTTAGCGGTTAGAGCTCTTGTTAATTTGTTTATCTAATCTTGATTTAACTTTGGTAAGTGTTTTTTTAAATTTATTTTTTAATTTGTTTTATATAACAAAGTCCATTTAAATGAAAACAAACATTTATAGACAATATTTGGGAATTTGGGCGTTGTTCTTTCCAAACTACTTCCTGATGGTAAGGGGTGCTGTCGTGGGGGATTCAAAGAAGATTCAGAAATCCTGGCTGTAGTCTGTAAGGCTGCTTTGTCCAGCTGTTTTGAATGTAGGATCACCTCGTACTCTGTTTCAGGTGGTCTGGCTTGATCTGGAAGGAATCCACATCTTTTCATTTTCTGTGGAAACAAAAATAGAAATCCTTTTCCCCAGTAACTTGTCCTTGAACTTAAATTTTGGAGTCAAAGCATTTTTTAAATTTAATTTATTATTTTACATGTCGATCCCAGTTCCCTCTCCCTCCCTCCCTCCCTCCTTCCCTCCCTTTTACCCTCTCTGCTCTCTCACATGCACTCTAACAACCTTCCCCTCCCATCCCCCCACCCCAATTCCATATGTAGGGGAATGCATCCAGTTGGGGTCATGTAGATCTGACAGGTCATGTGAAGTAGAGACTAGGGCTTCTCTCCTGTCTCTAGATTAAGGCAGTTATCCCTCCATGGGGGATATGCTCGCAAAGTCCTTTTGTGCACCAGGGATACATCCTGGCTCCACTGTCTGAGGTCCCTTAGACTGCTCAGTCCTTCTGGCTGAGGCCCATATTCAGGGGGGCCTGAGTCAGTCCTGTGCTGGCTTCCCAGCTATCAGTCTAGTGCCTGTTAGCTCCTCCTTGTTCAGGTAAGCTGTCTGTATGTATTTCTACCACCTGGTCTTGTCCTCTCCATCTGCATCTGGGTTCTAGTTAGACTCAGTGTTTATGTATGGGTGTTTGATCCTGTTTCCAACAGGCATTAGTTGAGGGCTCCATGGAGAAGTTAGTTGTTGATCTCACTGTCCGGGAAGAGCATTTATGATAGCCTTTCCACGGAAGCTCAAATTGTTAGTTGGGAGCAGTCTTGTAGTTCTCTAGACCTTTCTTTGTGTTCAATTTTATCTTCAAACCAATATTGGCTCCCTCTTTTATGTTCTCTCTCTCTCTCTCTCTCTCTCTCTCTCTCTCTCTCTTTCCTGTCTTCTATTCCTAACCAGGTTCAATCTTCCTGGTTGCACATGTTTTCCTTTCCTCCCCTCCTTTTCTCCTACTTCTCTCTCCATTCACTGCCCCCCCCACTTCCCTTGAGCTCTGGGGGACTTGTCCCTTCCCAGTTCTGTGAGGGACTTATATGAATCTCTTAGAATACACCTTGTATCCTAGTTCCTCTGGTGGTATGAATTATAGGCTGGTGATCCTTTGATCTAGGTCTAAAATCCATATATGAGTGAGTACATACTGTGTTCCTCTTTTTGTGACTGGGTTACCTCATTCAGGATGGTTTCTTCAAGTGCCATCCACTTGCCTGTGAATTTCAAGATACCATTATTTTTTTCTGCAGAGTAGTATTCCATTGTGTAAATGTGCCACATCTTCATTAACCATTCTTCAATTGAGGGGCATCTAGGTTGCTTCCAGGTTCTTGCTATTACAAATAGTGCTGCTATGAACATAGTTGAACAGATGTCTTTGTTGCATGGATGTGAATCCTTCGGGTATATGTCTAAGAAGGGGATTGCCGGGTCCTGTGGTAAACTAATTCCCATTTTCCTGAGGAACCGCCATACTGATCTCCAAAATGGCTGTATGAGTTTGCACTCCCACTAGCAGTGGAGGAGTGTTCCCCTTTCTCCACATCCTCTCCAACATGAGTCATCATTGGTGTTTCTAATTTTAGCCATTCTGGCAGGAGTAAGATGGTATCTCAAAGTTGTTTTGATTTGCATTTCCCTGATAGCTAAGGATGTGGAGCATTTTCTTAAGTGTCTTTCAGCCTTTTTGATTTCCTCTATTGAGAATTCTTTCTTCAGTTCTGTACCCCATTTTTTAATAGGGTTATTTGATGTTTTGTTGACTAGATTCTTGAGTTCTTTGTATATTTTGGAGGTCAGCCCTTTGTTGGATATAGGATTGATGAAAATCTTTTCCCAGTCTGTGGGCTGCCATTTGATCTTGTCCACTGTGTCCTTTGCCTTACAGAAGCTTCTAAGTTTGAAGAGGTCCCATTTATTAATTGTTTCTCTCAGTGTCTGTGCCCCTGGAGTTATATTCAGGAAGCAGTCTCCTATTTGTTCAAGGGTACCTCCTACTTTCTCTTCTAAGAGGTTCAGCATGGCTGGATTGATGTTGAGGTCTTTGATTCATTTGTACTTGAGTTTTGTGCATGGCAACAGACATGGGTCTATCTGCAATCTTCTACACACCCTCATCCAATTGTGCCAGCACCATTTGTTGAAGATGCTGTCCTTGCCCCATTGTATAATTTTAGCTGTTTTGTCGAAAATCAGGTGTTCATAGGTGTGTGGGTTAATATCAGGCTTTTCAATTCGATTCCATTGGTCTACCTGTCTATTTTTATGCCAATACCAGGCTGTTTTCAGAACTATAGCTCTGTAGTAGAGCTTAAAGTCAGGAATGGTGATGCCTCCTGAAGTTCTTTTTATTTATAGGGTTGTTTTGTCTATCCTGGGTCTTTTGTTTTCCATATAATGTTGATTATTATCCTTTCAAGGTCGGTGAAGAATTGTGGTGGGATTTTAATGGGGATTGCATTGAATCTGTAGATTGTTTTTGGCAAGATTGCCATTTTTACTATGTTTATCCTACCTATCCAAGAGCTTGAGAGATCTTTCCATTTTCTGGTATCTTCTTTAAATTCTTTCTTTAGAGCCACAAAGTTCTTATTATATAGGTCTTTTACTTGTTTGATAAGCATTACCCCAAGATACTTTATGTTGCTTGTGGCTATTGTAAAGGGTGATGTTTCTCTGATTTCTTTCTCTGTCTCTTTGTCGTCTGAAAAAAGTAGGGCTACTGATTTTTTTGAGTTTATCTTGTATCCTGCTAATTTGCTGAAGGTGTTTATCAGCTGAAGGTGTTTATCAGTTATTGGGTCGCTTATGTAAACTATCATATCATCTGCAAATAGAGACAGTTTGACTTCCTCCTTTCCAATTTGGATCTCCTTGATCTCCTTTTGTTGTCTTATAGCATTAGCTAGAACTTCTAGTACGATATCGAAGAGATATGGAGGGAGAGGGCAGCCTTGTCTTGTTCCTGATTTTAGAGGAATTGGCTTAAGTTTCTCTCCATTCAGTTTGATGTTGGCAGTTGGTTTGCTGTATATTGCTCTTATTATGTTTAGGTATGTTCCTGTTATCCCTGACCTCTCCAAGACCTTTATCATGAAAGGGTGTTGAATTTTGTCAAAGGCTTTTTCTGCATCTAGGGAGATAATCATATGGTTTTTCTTTTTCTGTTTGTTTATATGGTGGATCACGTTGATAGATTTTCGTATGTTAAACCATCCCTGCATTCCAGGGATGAAGCCTACTTGGTCATGGTGGATGATTTCTCTGATGTATTCTTGAATTCGGTTTGCCAGTATTTTATTGAGTATTGTTGCATCGCTGTTCATACATTGGTCTGTAGTTTTCTTTCTTAGTTGTGTCTTTGTGAGGCTTGGGTACCAAGGTTATTGTGACCTCATAAAAAGAGTTTGGCAATGAACCTTCTGTTTCTATCTTGTGGAACAGTTTGAGGAGTAGTGGTATTAATTCTTCCTTGAATGTCCGGTAGAATTCTGCATTGAATCCATCTGGCCATGGACTTTTTTTGGTTGGAAGGCTTTCGATGACTGCTTCTATTTCATTGAGGGTTATAGGTCTATTTAAGTTGTTTGTCTGTTCTTGATTTAATTTTGGTAAGTGATAGTTATCCAGAAACTTGTCCATTTCCTTTGAATTTTCAATTTTTGTGGAATACAGATTTTCAAAGTATGACCTGAAAATTGTCTGGATTTCCTCTGTGTCTGTTGTTATGTTCCCCTTTTTGTTTCTGATTTTGTTAATTTGCATGTTCTCTCTGTGCTTTTTCGTTAATTTGGATAAAGGTTTTCTATCTTGTTGATTTTCTCAAAAAACCAACTCTTCGTTGCATTGATTTTTTTGTATTGTTTTCCTGGTTTCTATTTTGTTGATTTCAGCCCTCAAGTTGATTATTTCCTGGTGTCTACTCCTACGGGGTGAATTCACTTCTCTCTGTTCTAAGGCTTTCAGTTGTGCTGTTAATTCTCTTATGTGACTATCCTCTGTTTTCTTCATATGGGCACTTAGTGCAATGGACTTCCCTCGTAGCACTGCTTTCAAGGTGTCCCATAAGTTCAGGTATGTTTTATCCTCATTCTCGTTGAATATTAGAAAGTCCTTAATTTCTTTCTTTATTTCTTCTTTGACCCAGGAGTGGTGCAATTGCACATTGTTCATTTTCCATGAGTTTGCAGGTTTTCTGTTATTTGTGTTGTTGAATTCTAATTTTAAAGCATGGTGGTCCAATAAGATACAGGGGACTATTCCTATTCTCTTGTTTCTGTTGAGGTTTGTATGTGGTCGATTTTAGAGAAGGTTCCATGTGGAGCAGAGAAGAAGGTATTTTCTTTTGTCTTTGGATGGAATGTTCTATAGATGTCTGTTAACCCCAGTTGAGACATAACTTCTGTTAATTCTTTTGTTTCTTTGTTGAGTTTCTGATTTGTGGTCCTGTCTAGTGTTGAGAGTGGTGTATTGAAGTCTCCCACTATAAGTGTGTGAGGTTTTATATGAGCTTTGAGTTTTAGTAGTGTTTCTTTTACGAATGTGGGTGACTTTGTATTAGGGGCATAGATGTTCAGAACTGAGACTTTGTGTTGATGGATTTCTCCTACGAATGAAATGACCGTCTTCATCTCTTTTGACTAATTTTGGCTTGAAGTCTAACTTGTTAGATATTAGGATAGCTACGCCTGCTTGCTTCTTATTTCCATTTGATTGGAAAATCTTTTCCCAACCTTTACCCTGAGGTAATGTCTATCTTTGAAGCTTAGATGTGTTTCTTGTATGCAGCAGGATGGATTCTGTCTTCGTATCCATTCTGTTAGCCTGTGTCTTTTTATAGGTGAGTTAAGACCATTAATGTTGAGGGTAAGGACCATTGATTGTTGATGCTTGTTTGATTTAGGTTTGTTGTTGGCAATGGTATTGTGAATATATTAGTTCTGCTTTACCCTTGGTTTCTGGTGTAGTTGGATTATCTGTTGCCTACATTTTTGTGGGCGTAGTTACCTTCCTTGGGTTGGAGTTTTCCTTCCAATACTTTCTGTAGGGCTGGATTTGTAGATACGTATTGGGAAAATCTGGTTTTGTCATTAAATATCTTGTTTTCTCCATCTATAGTGATTGAGAGTTTTGCTGGATATAGTAGCCTAGGCTGGCATCCGTGTTCTCTTAATACTTTTAGAACATCTATCCAGGACCTTCTGGCCTTGAGGGTTTCCTATGGAAAAGTCAGGTGTAATTTTGATAGGTCTGCCTTTATATGTTACCTGTCCTTTTTCCTTCGCTGCTCTTAATATTCTTTCTTTATTCTGTATGCTAGGTGTTTTGATTATTATATGTCGAGGGGTCTTTTTTCTTTGGTCCAGCCTATTTGGGGTTCGGTATGCTTCTTGTACTTTCATGGCCACGTCCTTCTTCAGATTTGTAAACTTTTCCTCGATGATTTTGTTTAATATGTTTTCGGCACCTTTGAGCTGGGCTTCCTCACCTTCCTCTATGCCTATTATTCTTAGGTTTGGCCTTTTCATGGTGTCCCACATTTCCTGGATGTTTTGTGTTAAGGATTTGTTGGATTTATGATTTTCTTTGGTCGATGAATCTATTTCTTCTAGTTTATCTTCTGCGCCTGAGATTCTCTCTTCCATCTCTTGAATTCTATTGGTTATGCTTATGTCTGTAGTTGCCGATTTTTTGCCCAGTTTTTCTATTTCCAACATTCCTTCAGTTTGTGTTGCCTTTATTTTCTCTATTTCAGTTTTCAAGTCTTGAACTGTTTCCTTTACCTGCTTAATTGTTTTTTCTTGGCTTTCTGTACTTTCCTTAAGGAATTTGTTCATTTCTTCCACTTTTTTGTTTGTTTTTTCCTCCATTTCTTTAAGGGATTTTCTCACATCTTCTTTGAGGGCCTCTATCATTTTTATGATGGTAATTTTTAATTCGTTCCCTTTTGCTTTCTCTGCTTTGTTGTTATGTTCCATTCTAGTTGGTGTAGATTCCCTAGATTCTGGTGGTGTCATGCTTGTCTTTCTGTTGTTAGGTGTTTTCTTGTATTGCCTTCTTCCCATAGTTTCTTCCAGTAGGTGTTGGTGGGGTCTCCCCCTCTCTCTATGGTACTTCCCCGGTGGGCTTATGTGGGTCTGAGATTCAATATCTGTAGCTCTGTGTGGTCCAAGCTCTCTAGGAGGTTTCTCCACAGACAGGGACCCAGAGATGGGGTCAAGGATGAGGATCCAGTAGAAGATGCCAGCAGGTACTCACAGTGGTCCTGCAGAGATAGGCGGATCTCTGGGAGGGGCCCGGGACTCCAGCAGAAGACTGGAGGTGGGGTCAGAGACCAAGCAGGTGGAAATTACGGGTGGTCCCTTGTGGATAGGCAGGTCTCCTTTGTTCAGAGTTGCTCGGAGAAGTCTCCGAAGTAGGGTGGACTGTTGGCTCCACCCTCTGTCCCAGTGCTCAACCAGAGCGGCAGGACTGTGGGTAGGGTGGGGCACAGGGTAGGGGGGGTAGGCTCGAGGTGGGGATGGGTGGGGGTGTATCAGAGCTCCAAGGGTGTTCTCGATGGGGACAGGAGCGGTAAGTGGTTTCTATAAAGAAATTTATACCTTTCTTTTAGATTTTCCAATTTTGTGGAGCACAGGTTTCTGAAGTATAACCCAATGATTCTCTGAATTTCCTCCATGTCTGTTGCTCTATCCCTCTTTTTTTTTTTCTGATTTTGCTAATTTGGATATTCTCTCTTTGCCTTTTAGTAAGTTTGGATTAAAGTTTATCTATTTCATTGATTTTCTTGAAGAACCAACTCTTTGTTTAATTTGTTCTTTATATTGTTCTCTTTGTTTTTATTTTATTGATTTCAGCCCTCAGTTTGATTATTTCCTGTGGCCTACTCTTCTTGCATATGTTTGCTTCTTTTTGTTTTAGAGCTTACAAGTATGCTGTTAATTTGATAGTGTAAGATCTCTCTAAATTCTTCATGAAAGTACTTGCTATCAACTTTCCTTTTATTGTGATCCATAAGTTTGGCTATGTTATGCATTCACTTTCATTGAACTCTAGGAAGTCTTAATTTCTTTATTTCTTCCTTGACCCAGTGGTAACTCAGTAGAAAGTTGTTCAGTCATGAGTTTGTAGGCTTTCTGTTGTTTCTCTTGCTGTTGAAATCCAGCTTTAATCCCTGATACCCTGGTAATTACAGGGAGTTATTTCAGGATTTTTTTTTTTTTTTGTATGTGTTGAGATTTGCTTTGAGACTGAGTATATAGTCAGATTTGGGGATGATTCCATGAGGTGCTTTGGATGAAATGATCTATAGGTATCTGTTAGAACCATTTGAGTCATAGCATCTGTTAGTTACATTATTTTTCTATTTTCTGTCTGGATGACAGAATGGGGTATTGAAGTCTCTTACTATTAGTATGTGTGATTCAATGTGTGATTTAAGCTTTAGTAATGTTCCTTTTACAAATGTGGGTGCCCTTACATTTGGGGCATAGATGTTCAGATTTGAGACATCATCATCTTGATAGCTTTTTCCTTTGATGAATATAAAATTCCCTTCTCCATGTCCTAGAACATTTCCTGAAACCAAGAGAGATGGTCTGATCTGGCTTGAACTAGGCAAACTATCCTCCATGTGAACTTTTAGGGAGGTACTCCTGTTGACCACCCTGTGTCTCTGCATACTTGAACATGCATAGGACTGCAATCAGTTCATGCATCGAAGCAGAGATTTACATAACTCAAACCTGTTAATCAAAACAGAACTGCTCAAGCTACGCCACACAGAAACCTAGCTCCATCTCCTTTCAAAACACATTGAAAGAATCTTCCCCTCTCCCCCAAATCATCAGGGTCTTCAAGTACTCTCACGTAGGTGGCCCAGTGTCACTCTTGACAGGGTCTAAGCTTTAATGTCACTTTGCTTTGAGTAAAGTTTCCTTGTCCCTGGGTATATCGGCTTGTATATAAATAGCACTTTGCATAGGACACCAAGAACCTAGAAACAACCAGTCTAGTTAGTGGCTTTGGCCACCAGTAATGAGTCCTCTTCCAACCTCAGTCCCATTTGACTCCCTCTCCCAGTATATAAGACAACTCAGGGAAACCCTCCCCCAATTGTTGGCTTTATATTACTTCTTTATTACTATATTTGTTGTCTTAAATATCCCTTCTTGAATGGCATCTGATAAGATCCCACTGACCTGTCCCAGACACCTGTTGTCTAAAGCTTCACTCAAAAATTTTTATTGAAAAAAGTTTTTATTTGGATAAAATTTATGTAGTATACTGGGCAGTGATGGTGCATACCTATAATCCCAGAACTCAGGAGCCAGAGGCAGCCAGATCTATGAGCTCTAGGCCAGCCTAATCTACAGAATGAGTTCTAGCACAGCCAGGGATACACAGAGAAACCTTGTCCTGAAAAAGCAATATCAATAATAATAACAAAACTTCACATAGTGTATAATTTACCATCCTAAAGTGAAGAATCCCGAGGCTTATAACACACAGCATTATACTCTATACTCTATTGTCTCTCCCTAGTTCCCCAGCATTCCCCCCATCCCCAAATAAAACACATGCTCACTAAGCAGTCAGTCCCTACCGAACAGTGCTTGCTGCTGGAACTCAACAGTTTATATTGTATCTGTATAATTTGCATGTCCTACTTCATATATATGAGACTATACAATGATGTCTTTACCTCCATCATCTTTCACTTATCATGATATCTTCTAGGTTCACCAAAGTACTACCTATAGGTCAGAACTATAGTAATTTTTCAGGCTGAATAGTATTCCACTGAATGTGCATCTTAAGCTCTGTTTATTTTATCATCTGGTCCTGAGCATTGTGTTTCTACTTCTTGGCTCATGGAAATAGTTCTTCTATATCTGCATCATCTAAGGCATTCCCCCCCCCCCCCGAGCACCCATTTTCACTCCCTTTGGATTCTCTGCCCGCTTTCTTCTGTTACAGTTGGCCGCTCCACACTGGATTGTTACAGGGTGCAGCCCTGACCATCTACTTGTAGGTGACTGTTGTGGAAATGAGTATCTAGGAGGGTGCAATGGCTCCCCCTTGTGGTGAGCAGCAACCAGCCTGCATACTGCTATCTTCCCCTGGTAGTGCAGTCAACGTAACACTTTACTGAGTTTAAAGAGATTAACCAGAGACAAATAAGATACCAGGTGGGTAGGTATACTGAGATCTTTGGACAAAAGAAGTGGTGTAAGTCTACATCTTTCTTTTGTTGAAGAAACAAGGCAAATTACTCCACATTTTCTTCTCTTTGTTATGCTTGGAGAAAAAGAAGTACAGATGATAGAAACGGCATTTGGTATTAACTGAATGATTCATCATGTAAAAAAATATAGGACTCTGTGTAGTCCGTGCCTTTGGTGTGTTGCGCCATATGCTACAGTGTGACCACGTGTGCCCTGCAGGACTGTGTCCTTTCTCGTCTGTTGTCACTTTCCGTAAAGCTGAAGAAGCACACTGATTCCTCCTATCTGCCCATGCCCCACTCACAATAGATGCCAGGAAGTTTCTGGGCCCAGCACAGTGAAGATAAATGAAACCTCACCAGGCTCTCAGTGTGCTCGTGAGTCAGACTGCGCATGCTCTGAAGCTGTAACTGCAATAGCGCAGAAGAAAGAAGTCTCTTCGGCAGGGATCACAGCATTTGTTCCCAGGCACACGTGAAAAACACAGGGAGGAGCTGCACCGTGCTCGTTATTTGGTCAGCTGGGTCCCATCCTCAGACAAAGGGCTGAGTACTTTTCAGATGTGTCGGCAGCTTTAGGGCTCTGGTTCTGGCATCAGTTGAAAGGCAGTAGATTAGGTCACAGAGGAGCCTTTGACTACAGTTTCTCTCAACTCAAGTTATTTCTCCATAGAAAGAAGAGGAAGGGATGAGGTCTGCGGTGAGAGACCAGGGAGGGAGGCCCTGGTTGGTGTTCAGGTTGTTCTAGACTCTGCCCCCTCCTTGCCATCCCCCCCCCCACCCGTGGATCACCCAAGGAACACCAGCAGCTTATCACATTCCTTTAAGTTAACGCCTCACTTCAGAATTGCCATAGACCATCACCACGGTTTCTTATTGTTTCCTTACTGTGTGTGCGTAGGCATTTGGGTTGGTTGTGGTTTCTAAACCTGTGGCCCAGCCACCCATTTCTTTAAGGCGCCAGAGTGGCACTAGGCCTGGCCTTGTGAGCACTGTACGAGCAACCCTTCTCCTCTAAGCTGCAGCCGGAGACCCCAAGAACTTATTTCAATCTTGCTTGGGTCTACAATTCTGGCATAAATCTGGTTAAAATGGTCTGACCCAGTTAATGACCATGCCCCCTTCTACCACTTAGGAGTCCCCAGGCTTATCCCCTGGGCCCCCTACGCTGCCCCAGGGAGTATCTTCAGCCCAGGCCTCCCTCCTGGTATGGTCTAGACTGTTTTGAGCCTTGCATCAGGCCTGGAGAAGAGTTCCTCATGCAGTCCTGGCCACCAACTACCACCGGGGCCCCAGCACTCCACACTCTAGGAGGCAGGTCGCACGTGGAGGGCTCGCAGTCCTCTATCTACCTTTCTTGCATTTTCCTACAAGCTCTTCCATTTCTTAGGAAGCAATAAAAAACAAACCTCTGCTCTACTTTCTTATTAAATCTTTTCCAGCCTTCCTCCTGGGAGGAGCCCTGGGGAGTGACTTTTCTGCTTAGTACCCTGGCTTTGGAATGCCATTCTAGTACTAGAAGGCTCAGTTCAGAAGATTTTGATAAAACACGCTAGGGTTTGTGAAAATCTCAGAAGTCTATTTTTACACTCATGACCTATATTTGTTTTTCAATAAACGGTGGCTTCCCACTGTGACGATTTATTAAGCATCCTCTCTTGGTCACACATTCCGTCTGCGGGCTCCTGGCTGTTTTCTGGTTGGAACTTCCTGCGGATGACCACTAGAGGGCACATGATTTCCATCTTACAAGGTACTTTGCACAGCCAGTTTCTGGGGCTTTGTTGAATACAAGAACCAGACTCTGTGTGTGTGTGTGTGTGTGTGTGTGTGTGTGTGTGTGTGTGTGTGTGTGTGTGTGTGTGTGTGTGTGTGTGTGTGTGTGTGTGTGTGTGTGTGTGTGTGTGTAGGAGGTGGTGGTGGTTTGTTTCCCCACAGAAGCAGGAGCAAAGCACTTGAAATTCCCTAGGTGCAGCTAAGACATTCTCTCCAGCGCTTGTGTCTGGTCCATAGAGGAAGAATTGCGTTCTCTCTCTCTCTCTCTCTCCCTCCCTCCCTCCCTCCCTCTCTCTCTCTCTCTCTCTCTCTCTCTCTCTCTCTCTCTCTCTCTCTCTCTGTTCCTACCCTGGGGAAGAGAAAAGAGCTAAAGAAAGCTGCACCCACAAGTTGTGTTCTTAGGTTTGCTAAAGAGCATTTACATGTACTTGCATGGATCTTTTCAGCTCTCACAGTAAGATGGTAATACTTCCTGGGGTCTCTCCTTATGCCCAGGCTTCCAGCCAACACAGCAAGCTGAAATGGGCAGCTGGCAACCTCTCCTAAGTCAATGTAGATGTGTTCCAAGGCAAACTTGATGAGAAGTGGCTGGACTAGGGACACCAAGTGGTGTGGAAATACTCTTAGGTTAAGGTTCCTTGAAGCACTGTGAGGCTCCGATCTCAGACATGGGGTAGTGTGGATGCTGTATCCTAGTCAGAAGATACAGACGACTATGACATTGAGGAATTAAACATACTAGATAAAAATGAATGTGGATACAAAGAGAGGATTGGTCAGCACAGGTCAAAATTAGGATGCTGACTTCTAAGGTAGCAGATAGACGGTCAGTGGGAGGCAGAGGACGCATCTCAGCTGTGTAGTATTGCCTACCCTCAGTTCCATCCCCAGGAAAGAGAGAAAATACTAATTCAATGAGAAGTAAAAAAGAAACTTTAAACAATCCTGTGCTGTGGCTAGAATGTCTGAACTAAGAGAAGTAATAATGAGATAGTAATTGATAACACAACAATTAACCATGACTCTGTTCTGGTCTTCCTAACACTGTGGCCTTTGATAGGATGCATGGTTTTCTCTGGGCTTCAGTTTCCTCATCTCTAATGGTGGAGCTTCCACAGTCCCAGTCATTGGGAAGATCTCATATGATGATATCCATTAACGGGGACCCTTATATCTCTTTCTTTACCGTACTTAGCATGAAGGCCTTGTTCATTCAAACACACTACCTAATGCCAGTACTAGTTAGAAATGTACAGCTTTAAGAGACAGGAGCCATTTTATAAACAATAAGGAAAGGGATACTGACTCTGAATGAGATGTTATCACAATAAAATAACATCATTGTGACAACACAGGTAGCATCATGGAAGTCATCTCACTCCAGGAGAAAATGCCTCCGTAAGATCAGACTGTAGGCAAGCCTGGAGGGCATTTTCTTAATCAATGGTTGATATAGAAAGGGTGGATGGTGCCACCCCTGGGCTGGTGGTCCTGAGTTCAGTAAGAAAGCAGGCTGAGCAAGTGATGGGGGACAAGCCATTGCTCCTTCGTGGCCTATGCATCAGCTCCTGCCTCCAGGATCCTGACCCGTTTGAGTTTCTGGCCTAACTTATAACTGATGGACTATGAAAAGGAAAATAAACCCCGTCCTCCCCAAGCTGGTTTTGGTCATGGTGTTTCACCTCAGCAATAGTCACCCTAACTGAAGATAATGACATCTCACACAATGAGGAAAAGGACACAATGACTATATTCAGGGCACTGTTTGCAGAACTTTCCGTATGCATTGCTGTGATCTCCATGATCCTCCAAGGCTGGCACTACCATAGTTCTCCTTTTGCAGATGATATCACTAAAGCACCTATGTGGGCTGCTGTGGGTTGACCTCTGTCCCTTTACGATGGAGTGCTAATCCTAACCCTGGGTCCCTTAGTGTGTAACCATACTTGAGATGAGGATGTAACATTATGCCCGGGATCCTTTATAAGAAGAGGGCTGTCTATGTAGAGGGGGCAGCAGAAGCTGGGTGATCCGCTCCACGCTCAGGAACATTGCAGACTGGCCACAGTACATACCACCTGGTACGTGGAGAGTATTTGCCGAGTGGCTATTGAAGGACAGACTGTGAGGATCTCGAGTGAGACTGGTTTAAATGGTAGCCATGTTAATGTCTGTGTTCTCCTGCCCACCCCTATGAATGACTACCAAACTCCTTTTGACAGATTCCTCACAGCACTTCTCCCTCATGTCCTTCCCATTACTACAGTGTCACATCTGCCCCTCCTACTCATGATGAACCAGAGGAAAAGGGCACATTCCTCCAACAATGAGCTGAACGTTCCTAGCAGCCCTGAGCCAGGTGCAGGGACGTGTGTGATGCTTGTGGATACCCTGTTCTATCTCTGCTCTATAGGACAGATGATAGCAGTGTGCACAGAGCCTCATCTGCTAAGACCATGGTTCTGGCTCATGGTGACTGACAGAATTAAACACGGTCTAGCTAATAGGAAGTCTCAAGGGGTCTGACCTGCCAATATAAAGAAATGAAAACTTCCTTCGTACGCAGATCATTCCCAGGGTAACATCAGTTTTCCTCCTTAGGTGTCAGGATTGACTTAGGCTTTTTCATTACGTAATTGGTTCAATCCTCAGCCCTAGCCAGCCTGAAAGCCACCAGGCCTTGCCCTTTCTCTGCGTGCAGTCTGATGGGTGTTGGCTGCTCACAGTATAACAGGGATGCTGGTATTTATCTAGGGGATCACCAAGCTCATTTTCTGGCATGGACAAAGAACTGCACATCCAGAGAAGACAGAAGATCAAGCAGCAGAGAAATGAAAAGTAAGAACTTTATCCCTTAAGGCTGTAAGTCCACTCAGCGAATGCTGCCCTTAGTAGTATTGTATTTATGGGGATCTTACCCTGTCTCTTGTTGGTCCTGTTTAAATTTCTACCCTAGAGTTTCCTGCTGCTTTTCCTCCTAATACCTTCAGGGTACAAGAAGCTGCCATCTCAGGGAGGTGGCTTCTTCTTCTTCTTCTTCTTCTTCTTCTTCTTCTTCTTCTTCTTCTTCTTCTTCTTCTTCAATTTCATTGTCTACTTATGTCCTCTGACTCTCCTTCCACAGATTCATCACAGTGATGCAGCTGTCATCTACATTTTGTTCTGGGGGACATGGTCTGGAAGAGGCAGGAGGAGCCCAATTAGGATGATCAACTATCTCAGTCTTCCCACTTTCTACATGGAAAGTGTCTTGTCTGCGGACATTCCAAAGTCCTCTAGTGAAGTCCTAGCTTGTCGCCTCCACCCTTGGGCAAATGAACTATAAGCAAGGTTCAGCCTTGTGCCTTGGGCACTTGCTAATGGCAAGTTACATCACAGATATGAACCTGGCCTTCTTCACCTGTAAAATGAGGGTAATGAGAGTAACTGCCTCATGTGGTCACTTCATTGATTGGAGAAGTGTGTGTGTGTGTGTGTGCGTGCATGCGTGCTCACATGCACACACGTTCATATACTCACACACTTTTAAAACTCTAGCTGCAGCATTCTAACTTTTTGGAGCCAGCATTGCTTGTTAGGTGATAGGCATGATGCCCTGTGCTACACAGAAGAACATGACTGGCAGGCATTTTTAGTGGGGATAGGAGGACCTATAACTGTCTATGTTAAATACCACACAGATACAGATAACTGCATAAAGCAAACATCAAGTCCTAAGAATTACTAGATGAAGGGGGCTGGAGAGATGACTCCATGGTTCAGAGCACTTGCTGCACTTCCAGAGGACCTGGAATCAATCTCAAGCACTGTAACTCCATTCCAGAGGATCTGATGCCCTCTTCTGGCCTCCTTGGACACTGCACACACACATGGTCCTCAGACATACAAGCAGGCAAGACACCCAATGCATATACAAATAAACAAAATGTTTTATAAGAATTGCTAACTAGGAGGCCAGGTCATAGCAAATATCTGTGGTAGCTGACAGAACTCTAGCTTCCTCCCAAGGACTCCTTCACTGCCCAACTCTACCCTTCTCCACATGCATGCTAGTGTTCAACTTTAGAAATGATCTATTCATTGCTTTCTTCATAAAGTGAGTAGTGGTGTGGCAGTAGCCCATCACCACACTCTGAACCTTCTCTCGAAAACAGAGGGTTCCATGTCCCCCTTCATTTCCTTCAATGCAAGGGAAGGAGAAGTCAAAGAAGCAATATTACTCAGGGAAAGGGCACATGTAGGCATGTAGGCATTTGCAAACAGTGCTGTCCCTGCTGTGACTGTGCACCCTGTAGCCTGGAAGGGGCGCATTGAGCTCCACGTAGATTGCTTAAAGAAATAGACAACAGTCACAGGCCATTAAGATCCCATCTGCTCCTCGTGATTCAGGAAAGCCATTACTGCTGAGGCAGGGGTCCAGTATCACCTGCGGCTCTGCTGATCACACCCTGTAGCTTGAAAATGGGACTCAATTCACCCCTTATTTTCCTGGTAGAGTGGTGCTTTTTACACCAAGCTGTGGCTCTGCCCAGACAACTGTTATTTGAGACATTCCTAACACTGTTTGGCATGCTGCCATTAAAGAACACAGCATCCGGGTCTGTAGTTTTGGTGGTGGTAGGTCCAGCAAGGGAGAGGCCAGGCAAGTGTGGAAAAGGTCGCTGGAGCTTTGGACTTGAGTCAGACAGGCAGAGAACATTCATTCCCTAGGGAATGGGGTGTGGAAGGGAAATGGGGCTTAAAGGAGGAAATTATACATGGATAAGACAGGCATTTACAAGTCAAATCCAAGAAACACAATTCAAAGTAAGCACGGTGTGTGTTAGCTTTGGCTTTATTCATCTGCAGTTATGGTCTGAGGGGTGGCATGCTGGTTTAAAGGCCTGAGGAACCTAGACTTGACCTTTCTGCCTTGCTAATTCTTTTGAGTGAGGAAGCATTTTCAAAGACTCCTCATCTAAGATGCCACCTGGCACTCCAGTCACCGCCTCCAAGCTTTAGGTGGGCCGCCAGTGGAAAAGGCAAACAGCGGTACGCCTTGCACCAAGTAGTCTTTTAACTAGCTCTCCCAGAGGATACAGCTTATAGCTTCTACTTCATTGAATGGGTCCAGCTGAAGGCGAGCTTGCTGGGATAAAACTGGTTCCTGGGGAAGAGTGTTCAGAGAGCATGAATGGGGAGTGGGTCAGGCAATCGTTTCCATTTGAGTTGAGCCAGTGAGGCCTTGTGATTATGGAGAGTCCACAAGAGCAGCATACCGGGGTTAACATTGAGGAGCGACCATCTGTTAGCAATAATCTCAGTGATAGAGCAGGAAGCCTTTCTAAGATGCTGTGCCTTCATCTGTAAAATGAGGAAAGAGCTAGAAGTTGCTGGGGCCTCAGGAGAGGCAGTATCACACACAGGGAAAGCGGCCCAAAATAGCAGCTACTGCTATGATTCTTAACTCAAGGGCCTGGGAAAGTACATTTTAACATAAAATAAAAATTACTGCCCACTAAATAAGTCTGCCACCCAAACAGTGTGATGGAGTGGTTTCCAAACATGTACTGATGGCTGCTTATATCTGTGAGGTCTCCAGGAAGATGGCTTGAAGGGTCCCTGCATAATATATTTTACTTTATTTTTTGTTTTTGTTTTTTGAGACAGGGTTTCTTTGCGTAGCCCTGGATGTCCCGGAACTCACTTTGTACTCCAGGCCGGCCTTGAACTCCTGCCTCTGGCTCCCGAGTGCTGGGACTAACGATGGTGTGTGCCACCAGCTCCCAGAGGGTCCCTACATTTCCATGTGAAGGTTCTGACTGGTTTGGGAGATCCCTGTGAACTGGGGGAGGGATTATGGGCTCTCCCCTGACTTCTTGCTACCCACCTGGGAAGTGTGGGAGGACAGCGGCTGCACAGCCCAATGGAGTATGTCACCCCGGTGGTGCTGCTGTTAGACCCATCCCAAATACTCCAGGCACACACCCCACTGTACTGTGGGTGTCTCCTGCAACCACCACAGCCAGCAAAGTGATGGTCTTGGAGAGGCAAGAAGGCAGTTCTGTTCAACAAGAGTATGTAACAAGTGTCGGCTCAAACTTCGAGAATCTGACCCTGAGTAATTTTGGGGGGTCATATATAAGCACAGTGTGATTTGGTGAAAATTTTCTGGTGATAATTGACTTAATCCTATGTGTGCATTAACCTTAAGACATGATGACTATGTTGAAACTGTGTAAAGTACATGTGATACCTTCCATAAAGACAGGTTCTATAGATTGACAAGTTCATGATAGGGGCCTGGGGGAGGATCCAGTGTGGTCTCAGCCACACAGATAGCATGATGATGATGATGGTCACCAGGCTATAAACCACATCCATTCCCAGCCTTCTGGGTGGAAAACAGTAATACATCTTTCTCTTTGAAGAGAAACACCCCCCCCACATGGGTTTAAGATTCCCAGTTCCCGGTTCCCCTAGTGCTTATCTGTGAGTGCGAGGACCTCTGTGCCTCCCATGTCTCACCTTTTTTTTTTAATTTTTAAAGAGAAAATAGCAGCTGTAATAGAAGCCAAGGTTGAATGCAATGCCTGCATGGCTAGTCTAACTAATATAGGGAAGCATAATAGAATTATAAGAATAGCTAACAGAGGACCAAGGAAATGGGAAAAA
Organism: Phodopus roborovskii; assembly: GCF_943737965.1. NCBI lineage: Eukaryota > Metazoa > Chordata > Mammalia > Rodentia > Cricetidae > Phodopus > Phodopus roborovskii. The sequence goes on from NW_026126418.1 coordinate 44,706,431, forward strand.
CCATCTTCACCATGACGACCATTTGAAGGTCACTTAAAGAGATTTTATCTCTTTCTACAGATCATTAATTTTTTTTAAAATTTATTTTATTTTTTATGTTATGCATGTGTTTTGCCTGCAGATCCCCTGGGAATAGAGTTACAGATGGTTGTGAACCATGTGGGTGCTGGGGATTGAACCTGGGTCCTCTGGAAGAGCATCCAGTGCTTTTAAACACTGAGTTATCTCCCTGCAGATCATTAATTTGACCATTGATAGTATGAGAAAATCTGACACACTAAAGCAACACATGCCAGGAAATTGTTGATACTCAAAATTATGCTTGAACAACAAATAATCAATAGTAGATTATAGTATAGTAGCTCTATTAAGGAAAAAAAAACTATAGTTCTCAATTCTCCCATTTTTGATTAATTTCTGTTAGTATTTTTGCTGAAATATTAGTAGTTTTACTAATTATATAACCTTTTTGAAACCTCTCTATTCCAGTGATCATTCCTGAGACTGGCAATTTAAAAAACCCCTGAAAAACAGTCCTTAAGATGGCAAAACAATATCGTAATATCTTCTGTTACAGGAGTGCCTTTTATCTCCCCTGACAAAGGGCATTGGGTTTTGCATCACCAAAGCTGGGAATTAACATGTAATATAGTCAGTAAGCATAAAGGCCTCATTTGGGGGTCAGTTGTGTTGTGTCCTTGTTGTTTCCTTAAGTCACTGGCTTATTCTTCTCTTGGGACATCTCTTCTAGATGGGGTTGTCATCCATTTTCAGACGATTTAGTTGTTCGGTGGTCTCTGGGATGCTATCCTGGTTGGATACATTGGAAAAGGAGCCATCTATGGCTTCTTTCATTTTCCAGAAAGATACAAGTATAACTTCATCCTGAATATCAGACCTTTCTATTGATTGCTTTCTAGATCTTTCCATTTAATACACACTTTAGGCTGTGTCTGTCCCCTTTAGGGAAAAATGTTTTGGGGCAGCAGAAGAATGTTTTAAGTGACAGAAGTTAAAGTTAGCATGGCTAAATGCAGCATCACATATGGGGGGTTTAGGCGGGTATATACCCCATTTTTACTTTTAAAATTTGCCACTTAAGTATTTGATGATGTCATTCCACAATAGCTTGACCCTGTGGATTATAATGGATTCCAATAACTTTATTAATATTCCATAAATTGTTGCTAGTATAAGCAGGACCATTATCAGTTGTTAGTTCTTATGGCAGTCCTAGAGAAAGAAAATACATATATAAAGTCAAGTTCCAGATATGACATGGTGATATTTTCCTGGAGTCCCCAGGCCCCATAGTCTGGGACTATGCTCTGCAGCTGCCTAGTTAGGGAGAGACACTGTGCATACCTGCAGTACACTCTGAGCACAGGTCTCTACTTACCTGACAGCTGGGAAGGCCCCAGACACAAACATCCCTAGTCCCAGATGTCAAACTAAAGTGAGAGCTATTCACTACTAATTATATACTGGAAGCCTGGAATGCTGTGTAATGTCTTCAGTGGAGGATAGGCTCTGGTGAGCCTTCTTTAACTTCCTCCCTTGCCAGAGTCTGAGCATCTTGTCCCACCACTGCACCAGCCCCAAATAATACACAGAGACTCTGTATTTGATATAATTCTGTTAGCCAGGTACTAGTTTCTTATCAGCTAGCTCTGTCTTAAGTATTAACCAATTTCTGTTAATCTAAGTATTTCCACGTGGTTTCATCTTACTGAGGAATCGGCTGGCATTGTGCTCTCCCCGGTCTCTCCATCTTGACTCCTCCCTACTACTTCCTCTTTCCTCCTTGTCTCCTAGTCCCACCTATCTTGCTTTCCTATTGGCCAGCAGTGCTTTATTCATTAACCAGTATGAGAAACATATTTACAGAATTTCCCATCAAGGGAAAGATCAAAGCTAAAAACAAACCTATTTTAATTAACAATAGTCATTCATTTCTAATGTAAGGCTATTTACCTAAGATTTGGGTTCTTCAAAATTCAGGGCAATTTAAATTCTGAGCTCAAACAGACTCTCCTACTAGATAACTGGGCACTCAGAAGTACCTGAGATATTGTCACAGAAAATCCTGAAGGAGAAAACAATTGGGGTTTTCCATGCAAGTGTGTAGCTGACACTGTAAACGAATTAAAATGTGAACAGTATTAAAGCATAACAGTTCCACGGAGAGGGAGCTTGGTTCTAACTCTATATTTCACAGACTGTCTGATGTAACAGATTCTCAGGCTGTCATCTCTCACAGTGTATTGGTTACCTTTGTATTGCTATGACCAAGAGCCTAAGAAAAGCAGCTTGAAGGAGAGGAGCTTTAATGGGCCTTATGATTTCAGAAGGTTCAGTTCATTGTGGTGGTGGTGGGGGAGGGATGGAGAAATCCAGCTATATCAGGGACAGAGAATGAGACAGGAGGTGTCCAGTGATAATGTACTCGCTAGGGCCTGTCCCTAGCTAGGCCTCACCTCCACAATCTCCCAAAACAGTGCCACCAGATGGAGACCAAACCTTTGAAATGTGAGTCCTTGGGAACATTTTGTTGTCATCATTAGTCTATAACACACAGTGATGGCCTTCTTCGGGTCCCTTTAAAGCCAGGCCAGGAAACACCAGCTAAGGCATTAAGGCAGGCAAGCTGCAAACAAAGGACTCTTCTGCCTGGAGACTTCTTCACAGACAGCTGAATTCATTTCCAGAATCACGCCCAGCCAGAAAGTGTGGCCAGGGCGGGATACCCTTAAGGTTAAGTAGGCTATGTTCCTTCCTTCTCCTTTTGTTTACGGAGAGTGTGGAAAGGCAAGCCAGGCCTATGATGCTGAAGTAAATTGGCCACAACTAAAATTGCTTGGCTAAATCAGACACCAAAGGACAACACATTTGATATCACCTGGAATAGGCAGGTCCAGAGAGACAGGAAGTCAAATAGAGGTCTGCAGGCACTGGGGAGGGTGAAGCAAGGAAGAGGGGAATTGGCGTTTTATCGGGTAGAGTTTTTTGTTTGAGGTTTAGGAAATGTCTGGGAATGGGTAGCCAAGATGGTGACTGAGTATTGCATTTACTTTACTCTGGGGAAGCAGACCAAGGAACATGCTCACTACTGGGTTTAGTGTCTGCTTTCCCGGAACAGTGTCCCCTGCTGTGGTCAGCTCCTAATGTGAGTTGTGTAGATGTGGTCCCTGGAGGGTGGCTCTGGATAGCATCTTCAATCCTGGGCACTTGGGACACATATAGGAAAATCACAGCTGGAAGGGCTGCTCATCTGTGGGTGGACAGCTCCTGCTCTGCCAGCTCCTGGGTGTGTGTGTGGTGGGGGAGAGGGCAGGGGGCCTGGGAAGTCCCACTTCATCCCCTCATCAGTCTTGGGTTGCTTCCTTGCTGAGAAAACATTAGGAAAAGTCTTTTGCTTTGGTACAGCTGAGACATACTGGAAAGGCCTGGGAGTATAGCCTCCCTCACATCCAGGAGTGCCAAGAGGAGTATGTGGGATCACAGCACCCCAAATATGGAAAGATGGGGACAAAACCAAGCATACACACCCTGAGTTCAGTCTTCTGTTGGAGGCAGCCGAGCCGGTTGGCTGTGGGACGAGTTACAGACAGAGGCCTCTAGGTGGTGCACAGATCGTGATAAACACCAGAAGAGGCAGCTCTTCATCTGGAATTGGAGCCTCAAGGCTCAGTTCAGATGCAAGGATTTTATAATACACTGCTCCCCACTGCAGCTGAATGACACTCCCGAGCCCCTTCTGGATATTTTCAAAGATGGCAGCTTTGATCATTTCGAGGACAGTGGTGGAGGAAGGAAGTCAATCTACCCAAGGATGGTGCCATGGGCTGCAGCCCTCTTCCAAGAGAGAGGCCGGGGCTGCCCAAAGGCTCCCAGAAAGGGCATCACCAAGGCTACAGTAACTCAAAGACAAAGACTACTGAGCACAAGCTGAGCATCATGGGAGAAGAGACAGCTCAGTTAGCCATGAGGAGAAAGTGTACTCGAATGTTTAAGTTCTGGAAGCAGTGAGTTTCCCTCCTTTTGTCAAACATGTATGGCCTCAGAGAGAGCCACAAGAGGGCAGGGGACAGGATGGAGCTGTGTCCCAGAAGGCAGCACCAGCATCCAGGGAGACGGAACTGGGTGACTTCTCTACTTAGCAGGACCGTTTGTCATGCACACAGCTGTCATACACACACCTGCAGACCCAGGCAGGAACAGTCTCCACGGTGGCCTAGACAGTGCTGCAAACCACTGCAATGAGAACAGAGAAAAGTGGCTCTCGTGCTGAGTCTGTACGGTGTGGGCCCCACGTTTCTCCATGGCAGCACACTGATGTCTGAGCTGTCAGTTCTCCTTCGCACAATGGGGCTGTTCAGGAATCCGTGCAAACAGAATCAGCCGGTTGGGTTGGTCAGACACATTTACAGAGGCCCTCCAAGGACTCACATTTGGCACAACACATGGTGAGGTAAGGCAGTGGAAACTTCTGCCTCAGGTATCAAGAAGATAAAGACTACAGGAAGAACAAACAAGCAGAGTCATCACTGACTTTTGGGTGCTATCTAACTTAAAAATGATTAAAATCATTAACTTCTAAATCTTATTTGCTACATTTTGTGGTGTGTGGGGGGGGTGGCTACCTTGTGGATAGTACAATAGTGACTCTCATTATAGAACATTCTATTGGGCAGCACTGTGGTATTATAGCCACTATGGACATGACATAAGTTCACTTATGAAGCTGACAACTAATAGTGAATTAATAGGAGATAAGACTTCCCAGACAGTTGTTGATGGTCATCTAATTCCTACCCTAGGGTTCAAATGCAATGTGAAGATGTTCACAACCGAACTGATCTGGTGTGGTAGTAAGTACGATCATAGAATTTACAGAAATGTAGAAGTCTACTCTCTGAACTGTGGCCCTCAAATGAGTGGGGCTCCATGTCTGGATTCACTTCATGTGTGGTATTCTCCCCGGTCTTCTGCCCCTAATGGCCTCTCTGGTACTGGGACTTACTGTGTAGATGTGGCCGAGGCAGGGCTAAGGATTTCCCATATCTTATTTACTTTTCTTCCTCCTGAGAGGTGAGGACTTGAGACCTGCTTCCTACCTAAGCAGCAGAATCATCTCCTCTCCTCATATGCTATTCTCAGCCCTGGTCATTCCAGGAGAGAAGTCTACTCCTACCTCAGGAGTGGATCTACCTAGTCCAAGATGAATCCTTTGCCACCAGTAGGCTGAGCTCAGGGCCAGTCATCATGTGATATGCTTCATGCCACAGCAAGACTTTAAAATGACACATAAACCAGGCCTGTAGCACAGGCCTCAAATTCTAACAGCAAGCAGGCTGAGGCAGGAATATCATGAGTTCAAGGCCTGCCTGAGGCTGCAACTCATCAGTAAAATGCTTGTGTAGCATGTGTGAGGCCTTGGGTTAATATGCAATGTACACACCAAAATAAATAAATAAATTGTGACTTCTTTGGGCCGCAGGAACAAAAGGAAGGTGCCAAGTATTAGACTTCTGAGGCATCGGAAGCGACAGAAGGCAGAAAGAGACAGGAGTCTGGCCTTGAACAGATGGTCTGTGTTTATTAGTGTACACAGTGAGGGGCATTAAGGAATGGTCTGCCAGAGAAAAACACTGGTGGGAACCCTTTACAGGGGCATGGTGAGGGGCATGGGCATGAGGGAATTGGTAAGACATAGAGTCTACCAACAGTTTATCCTGGAGTCTCTCCTTCCTGGACAGGCCACATATACTTTCTGGGATGGCCAGTACAGCTGAGTAGGTCATCTGTGATCCAGTAGAAACCTGATCCTTATTTTACAAGTGAAGCACTACCACCAAGGACCTTGGGGGGGAAGTTCACCTCCTCTTGAGAGAGTGACTACAGGGGACAGCTGCCTTTCTCCCAACCTTGTTGGGTGTGGGTTCCAGTCTTGGAAGTGTGCAGCCACCCAACACACACACGATGAGGGATAAGGCAGAGAGCCAAGAGTCTCACAGAGAAGGGAACAGGAGGGCCAGGCTGGGCTGCCTGGCTTCTGGGCCCAGTGCCCCAGGCTAGTTAACCCCTGATTGCTTCCTCATTGAGCCTGCTAGGCTTTTGTGAACCTCATATAATTATCTCCTGTAGATAGTAAATTTGGGCCGAGAGAGAACGTTGGGAACTTGCCACAAGCAGCCACCAAGCCAGGAAAAGGCAGAGTTGGATCATAAACATAGGTGCTTTTGGTCCCAAACACATGCTTTTTCTTCCCATCAGGCTTTCGGGAACTGTGTCTGCATTCCAAAGGATCTGGGGGATGATCTCACATGAGACCAAAACCTAAGAGTGATACCTCTGCAAGCAAAGGAAACAGTTTTGTTTTGTTTTTCACCTCGGATATTGCTTGAGAATGTTTGGACAGCCTGGCTCTCAGAGGCATTTGCAAACTATAGACAGAGTTTAATATACCGTTCTCTTTCTTGATTTTCCTTAGGACTATTGGGAAAGTCTTCTGGGGTTTTTGTCTTCTTTCTTTCTTCTTTCTTTCTTCCTTTCTTCCTTTCTTTCTTTCTTCCTTCCTTCCTTCCTTCCTTCCTTCCTTCCTCCCTCCCTCCCTCCCTCCCTCCCTTCCTTCCTTCCTTCCTTCCTTCCTTTCTTTCTTTTTTTTCTTGTTTGAAAATTCCAGAAAGAACTGATGATTCCCCAGGAGGGTTAAGTGAAACAGTTTGGCTCCTCCCAAGAATTCAGCAAACTAATCCCTGCAGCCAGACCTCACCCTTGTTTACTCCTTACAGGAAACTTGCAGGTGAAGGGAGCCGCCATTGATGACAGGGAGCTGTGGACATTGCCCAAGAGAAAGGTTCTCAACCTTTCTAGATTCAGTTCACGTTCCTAGGGGGTGGGTAGCTGCAATCCTGTTCCCTTTGTTTCGTGGCTCCAGCCCCCAACAGTGCACTTGACCTTAGCAGTTAATGAAGGTCACCTTTCTAGCAAATATCACGTTATGTATTCCAGGCTCTGATCAACTGAGAGCTTTCCTAGCAGAAAGGTCACAGCAGAGAAGCATCATGCTTCCTCCTCCCTGGGCAATAGCAGCAGAGGAGAGGCCCTGGGAGGGAGGAAGGGCTCACAAGGTAAAGCCTTTTGAGCCTATGGGACTCTCATCTCCTACACCCTGCTGCAGAGCTGAACAAGACCAACCTTTACCTCAAACAAAGCCCTGGTTGGAAGGAGAGAGCTCAGGGAGAGCCAAAGTATGCAATAATTGCTTTCCTCAAGGCTTGCTTCTTGCCAATGTCAGCTGGTTTGGCTCTCTCCATCAGCTGTAACCAATTGCCCCAGGGTTCACCAGAGAGAATATTTGCACCAAGAAATCATGCTTGGGTTTTCATCTAAGTGAATGGGGACTGAGGGAGGAGGATGGCAAGTTCAAGCCCTGCTTGGCTTACAGGGTGGTTTCAAGGTTATCTTGGGCAACTTAGCAAGACTCAGTGTGAAAATTAAAAAATACCTAGGGGAAGCCAGGCATAGTAGCTCACACCTTTAATCTCAGCACCCAGGAGCCAGAGGCAGGCAGAACTCTGTGAGTTTGAGGCCAACCTGGTCTACAGAGTGAGTCTCAGGACAGCCAGAGGTACACAGAGAAACACTGTCTTGAAAAAAAGGAAAAGCAAAACCAAACCAAACCAAAAAGGCCCAGAGAAGACAGCTGAGTGGCACAGCTCAGCCCAGCATGTGAATTTCTAATGAGACTGGCACAGATGGGGTCACAGCCAGATACAGCCAGACACCATGTGTGCGCTTGTGTATGTTTGCATGTGTTTATGGGAGGGTATGAGCGTGTGCAGGTGCATTTGTGTTCTTTCTGGTTTGTGAGAGGTAATTCGTGTGCAGGTGGGTCATGTGCATCACAGCCTCTAAATGAGGCAGACCTCAGAAATGTCTTCCACTCCTCCTCCCTCTCCTACCCCCCCCCCCCAGTCCAGAATCCTTGGTGAACGCTGACCCAGGGTATTTGTGCAGCACAGGACTCAGCTCTTCCTGGGAGCTGTTTACCCAGTTCTGGATTCCTGGGGGGTGCAGTCAGCTGCATCCACTTGATTCCATCTCAGGCTCTTTGTGCCCTGCTTCCCAGAGAAGCTTATTTCCTGTTTGGCAGCATCTCATGGGTCATGTTGTCCTTTGCCAGCTACCCCCATAGGCACCCAGAATATTAGCTGCACCCCCATCCTCTAACCTCCTGAAGGGTTTGCCACCCTTACTCTGAACCTGTCCTCTGTGAGCTCCTCTCTGCCTCTACCCATAGGCCTTTTGCTTTTCTGTTTGAACAAAACCATTTAACTCTTTCAAATGATCCTTCTTGCCACGGCAAGATCAGTGACTCCTAACAAAGCATATGATTAACAGGAGAGGGCTGCTAAGAGCAGACACACAGTGAGAGAGGGCAGTGGCTCTTCCTGTACAGTGAGAGTGTGCTTAGGATCACACACACACACACACACACACACACACACACACACACACGTGGTGTAGCTATGGTCAGATGAGGCAACTCTGCTCCTCTTCTGTGGGCCCAAATGCCAGGCACTGAGAGAGGGCCTTGGAGGTCAATGGCTATGCAACTGCCCAGTCCTTTGGCTGAGGGAGAGGTAAGGAAAGCCAAGATGCTTAGCCCCAAAGGCACTTCAGTGGGCACAGGCAAGAACAGAAGCTGGCTGGCGTGTATGCTCCTTGGAGCTTGGACTGCCTCTCTCGTTTGCCTCCAGAACTGTGTCTCCGGGAAGCAGAAGCTAAAGTTCTACCAGCTTGCAGGCTCATAAGGCTGATATTACCTTCTATCTTTGTTTCATCAGCTGTATTACTTGCCTGGAAAATTCTAGTGGTTCTTATAGGTCATTCAGTCACACACTTATGATATTAATCACAAAGTCCCCTCGATCCCCAGTGCCCAGACCATTCCCACCTAACTATCTCTCTAGGCAGATATGCCCTCACTACCACTTCCCTCCAGTTGGGTGACTCTGGACACTGGCCTTTCAGAATTACAGGCTCTCTTGATGCTGTGGTCAAGCTATAGAAAGTTCTGGAAAACCACAGAACACATGTCTCAGTCCCTTCACTCACCATGTGATCTCAGACAAGTTCCTTCACTTCTTTGTATTGCAGTTATATACAAGGTGGATATTTTTAATATCCATCTGATAGTTATAACTAGTACTAATAAATTAATAGCCTGCTATATTCTGTAAAGTGTCAGCTGTGTATGTCCCAGCTTCCCAGAGACTGATTGTTCCTGCTTTTTGCTAGCTAACTCTAAGGGTAAATGATTAGGTAGCTTGTATCCTATGACAACAAGGCTGATTCCCAAGGACACCTACCCAGTCCCTGACATTACTAGCATAAACAGTGGCATCCCTATAATACAGTTCCTCAGTCTCAAGGTGGCTGCTGTTTGCTAGTTAGTGTGGAGGGCAGGAAAGAGTCAAATGTAGCCTAGTTAGATGTTCCGTTTCTTGGGTCATGAGTTGCCTTGTTTTCCTTCTGGTGACAATTTAGCTGTCCTAGAAATAAATATCTTAGAATAAATTTCTTGGTTTTAGTGAAGGACAGAACACATATTGGGGAGGAGTGATGGTTACTCAGTCTAGTAGGTTCTACAGTACATGCCATCTACTGACCTTCACTTGAGAAAAGATGGTGAACTATATTCCTTGTGAACCAAAATCATCTCCCACCTCCTTGTAGCTGCAGAACTCTGTTTAAAGGCTTCAGGGCCTGGGATAGAGGACCTGCTGTGATAGGCAGCTCAGTTCCCTTCTTGAGGATCCCCCCCCCCCTTGAAGACCAAGGTACTTGGTACTTAGAGGAAGTATCTGAGTCTTCCAGGCTTGGAGCCGGAGGGTCAGTTAATATAAATCTAGTGGGAATATGCAAAGTTTGCCTCTTGCATGTTCTGCCCAGGGTATTTGTCTGAGAACTTCCCGAAGACACCAATGCTTGGGTCAGATGAGAGCTCTCATCTTGATTTTCCCAGCTGAGTTCAGACTGCATACTAGGTAGCCACCCTGCTCCATTCTGAAGGGCCATCTAGGGGACTGTCATGTGTCCAGGCTGAGGAGGGCAGAACAGTGTGGCACTGGGTCATCAGCCTAGGTCAGGGAAGGTTCCTAGGGACTGTTGGGTCCAGCTGCACAGGTACACAAGGCTTGGTGGGGCAGCCTGGGTTCTGTTCAGCCTCCCCTGTGACCCCAAAACCCAGTTCCCTGGATACAGCTTGGCACCCCTGAACATAAATGAGGAAACATAACTGACCTGTTGCCACTCAGGCTCATTCTTGATCATGGTTCACATGGGCAGCCAGCAGGGGGAATCTCAGAAAGATGCCAGACCTGGAAAGAGACTACCCCTCCCATAGGGTAAGTCTAGACCTAAATAGAGTTTAATCTAGGCATAGTAATGACACACACCTTTAATTTTGGCACCTGGGAGGCAGAGGCAGGCAGATCTCATTGATTCCAAGGCCAGCCAGGTCTACAGAGTCAGTTCCGGGACAGCCAGGGATACATAGTGAGATCCAGACTCAAAAAAAAAGAAAGAAAGAAAGAAAAGAAAAAAAAGAAAGGAATAACAAAACAAAAAGATAAACAAACAAAACCAAACTGAAATAGAGTGAAATAGAGTTCGCCATTGTGGAGAGGCTGTGGGGCCTGAGACTGAAAACTAGTCCTGCACAGTCCTGTTCAGTGACCCTCATGACCTCACAGGAGGGAGGAGCCTGGATCCTGGGGGATAGGGTTACTCTGCCACTGCTCTTCACATGACAAGAAGCTCCATCGCCTTAGCCCTTGCCAGTGGCCATGAGGACTGACATATGCGCTGTGCACTGCATTGCCTCTGCAGACAGCTCGCAGAGGGCTGTGCTGTGAATCATGGGCTCTGACAGTCACGTCAGCTGAGGAAGCTGGGCTCTCATCAGATCCTCCGGCTGAAGAACAGCTGCTGCTGCCTCGGTGAGCTTGTCTCTCCTCGACTTGCTCAGAAAAGGCTTGTAATGGTTATTTGCGAAAACAGGTGGAGTGCTTTGGAGACAAGCGGTGTACAAACAGAACCAACACACGCAGCAGTTGCTCTTGCCTTCAAGCTAATCCAGCCCTATCCCACCCAGGCTCGGCAGCAAGGCTGTGGCTGGCCCGGAGGCCATTTGAGGCTGTGGGTAGGAAGATATGAGTGCATCATTGGACTCACCAGACCTTAAGTTGGCCTCTCTGTACTCTCTGTGCTGTCACTCAGCTAAATCCCCAGCAGAGCAAAGCCAAGCCAAGCCACTTTTGTGCTGTGTCAGGATTACCTAGATAATGGTTATTGCTGGAGGTAGTGGTGATGAATGCTGTCGGACAAAAGGAGTTCCCATGACTTCTACCATTTGTAGTTTCCTGTAATTTGTCTTTTTGGTGCAGTGTGTTCAGCATCATTAATTTGGGGGGTTGTGGCTATATCTCCAATTTATTTCCTCTCCTCCAAGGCCAACAGTTACTTTAAAGGTACAGATGATTTTGTCCAACTCTGACTTATTTACAGATAAGAATTCTGAAGGATAAGCTATAGTCCCGGTTTGTTCAAAGCTCCCCCAGCTGTCTAGAGCTGGAACAGGGGGTGACTGTGCTAATTCCCATGTTGGCCTTGTCCATAGGAGGCAGGCTCACTGCAGAGCCTGCATGCAGAGGCGGGAAAACGTGAGAGGGTCTAACTCATTGGCACTGCCCCCCATATAACCATCACCCAATAGGCAGTGGCTCACCCCACCATAGGGAAACCCTGCAGCTGTCCCTGTGTGAAGTCACCGGCGTTTCTTCAGCAACACAAACAAGAGGCAAGCATTCAAACCATGAAGGGCAGCCACTTATGGGAGACACCACGGAGAGCCTGCGTGTCAGTATTTTTTATGAACTGTTTAAAGCAGACTTGTGGCTCCTGGTGGGAGAACTTCCAGTGGACACTTCACTGCTTCTTACCCAAAGGGGGCTAGCGAGCATCTCTGAGGCCAAGCTGTGCCTCTGCTGTCTGTAGAGAATGCAGGACAGTGGGGCTGAATGCAGCATGGCAGTGTACAAAGTCAGCTGGCTGCTGGGACTGAGCTGCACATCTGTAGTCTCTAATACGAGCTGACAGCCGTGCTGAGCTGCAGTCTACAGAGCAAGCTGGACAGTGGGGCTAAGCTACAGTTCCCCAGTCTGCAAGCTGGAAGCTTGGCAGGGGCACAGCCAGCCAGCATGGAACAAAGCTAGAGGAGATTTTCTGCAATCTTCCTCTAGCTGTTTAGTGCATTCCGTGAGACCTGTCTCCACGTGACTGAGGGAGCCCAGGGCTGTTTGCTGCTTCACTTGGAGACCAGCATGTTGCTTGATAGCAAAGAAGAACGACAGGACCAGAGTGTCTGCACCTGTGTGATATACATCTGGCAACAGAGATGCCCCAGGGCCATCTCCTGGGTGACTCTGGGTACCTGGTACCCTGACAGAAAGGGTTGAACAATCTATGGATCCCATTAAGAACACTGCAGTAGATGGCTGTGTTCAACCTCTGTGTTTGGTTTTAATTACTGTTTAACAAAAGTAACCCAGCCTGTGTGTAATCAGTAACCAGTGAGGTCAGGCATAGCCATCACAGAGACCTGTGGGGATGGAGAGTGGGTTTAATCAGGAAAATGGCCTGGCTGTTCTCTCCAAGGAGGGCTCAGATGATGCCTTGGATGGGTTTCACTCCTTGCCAAGACACTGTCTTCATTTCAGTGGTGAGCTAGCTGGCTGGCAGGGCCGCTGTTTCTCAGTGTCTGTGGTGCCAGGGGACAGTGGGAGAGGCATAAATATTCAGTAACAAGCTCTGTGAGAGCACAGGGGATCTCCAGAGAACTTGAGAGATGCTACAGGTGAGTGGGGCCGTGTCTTTCATGTAAGGGCTGAGAACAGAGGATGCCAAGCAGGAAGTGAAAGGGAACACACACCCCACTCCTTTCTGAGCAAAACAAAGACTCCTTTCCATTTAGGCCAGCAGAGGCTGGAGGTCCAAAGCAGAGGTGGGCCTGGCTAGAGAAGCATGATGAGGAGGGGGCATGGGAGGGTAGAGGAAGCTGAGCCTTCACTGGAGGGGAGATGCTGAGTGATGGTGCTGGGTCCTGACTGGATGCCTGGTTCTGCCTATGACAGAGGAAGGATGGAGCCCAACTCAGTGTCCACACTGCCCCTCAGCAGGCCCTGGGGTTGCCCTGTGGATCTACATCTGGTGGACTTCAGAATAACACTGTCCATGGTGGCTGGCAACTGAGGAGCATCCCTGGCAATGAACAGGACAGCATTGTGAGAAAGTCACCTGGAGTTCTGGGGAAGGGTTCCATCCCTGTCCTGAACTTGCCCTTTTGTCATTCCGTCCATCAAAGGTGGTCCAGCTAACCCTTCAGCCTACTGTCTAGCCAGAGGTTACTTGGCTCCTGGGCCTCCTCCTCCATCTTCTGCGTCTTGTCCCCCAGCACCACTAAAGATAGCCTTGACTCATTTCTTTCTGTGTATTCCTATATCTGTGTCTTTACATTGTCTTTCCTTCTTGGTTACGTGGAGAACACATTCAGGTGAAGGGCTAGCTTATATATTTCTCTTTCCCATCTGTCCTGTCTTGTAGTGAGTACTGTTTGAAGCAACACAACTCCTGCTCCTCAGCCATGCATACTAGGAGAAGCTGGCCACCTTCCCCCTCAGACAGACGGCACACACCTGCCAAGGACAGATGGAATGTTCTAACCACACCATACTCAACATTTCTTTGGAATTTTCCAGCTTCCAGAACATGCATATACACATGTATACATGTGTTGGCCAAACTTTGCCCACCTTAAAAACAAATCACCTCTAACATTTGCTTCCACCTCTAAGGGACCCATGGGTACCACAATGAGGTCTTAACCCAGGAGGCATGCAACCTTGTCTAGAACATAGAGCTGCAATATCTAACTGCACCCCAGTAACAAGCACAAAGCTGTCCCCCTGCAAGGAAGGCTATTGCTATCATTGTGGTCCCATGTGTGGGACACATGTGCAACACAAAAATGCCAATTGTCTTTCTTTGCTAATCGCTCATATTAGAGATATACCTCGGAGCCCTCCCCTCACAGATCAATTTAATTACAGGCCCGAATGCCCACTTGGGTTGGGGAGCCAACCGGGAGCCTTGGATTTCAATAAAGTCCAAACTGCTTTGAAATCTAAATACTGCCAGCCTTCAATTATCCATGCTGAGGAAAGGGAGCATGGATAATCCCGAGCAGCAGATGATTAAAAAATCATTTCTTTTGGCTTTTGGGAAGTACCATATGCTATTTGCAACAGAGCAGCAAAATTTCCTCTCCAGTGGTGTTTTGCTCCGATTAATATTGCAGTGAGCTTGCTTTTGTCCTCATGCACCTGCTGATGGCAGAGTGACTTGGATAGAAGGGGCATGCTAAATGGAGGGAGGTGACAGGGTGGGTGGGGCTTGAAGCACTCATGGAAAGTCAAGTTCTCTCTCTCTGTCTCTCTGAGAGAATAGAGAAGAGAGAGAAAAAGGGAAAGCAACAGTTGAATTCCAAACTCAGGGACTGACGCTCCCCTGGGCCAGCACCTCAGTCTGGTTAAACACCCCCAGCTGATGTCTGCTCTGGTTGCCTCAGACCTTACTTCCCACACCAGGGCTACTGTGTCTGTGGCACACAGTGGCCATATGACTGTCTCCATCCCTTTGCTTGCGTGTCCCACCTGTCTAAAACTCCCTTTACCCCCTCATCCTGTATGAGCTTTATCCATTCTGTAAGGCCCGGCTTGTTTCCTGCTTTCTTTACAAAGCCCATTACTAACCATGCCCTGTAGAAGCAGCTGTTTTCTTCCCGTCTTCCTCTCTTCCTCTGACTTCCCACAGCATTCTCTGACTTAGACAGAATATGAGGGTGGGGAAGAGGAAGTATGTCAGACCTTTTTTTTTTTTTTTTTTTGTAAATTTAAATCTTTTTTATTAATTTTTTTTTACATTCGAATTCCAGTTCTCCCTCCCTCCTCTCCTCCTGCTCCCCCCACTCCTCCTTCCTCCCATCTGCTCCATGCAGAGGGTAAGACCTTCCCTAGGAAGTCTACTAAGTCTGTCGCATTAAGTTGAGGCAGGACCAAGGCACCTCTCCACCCACACACTCCTGTGTCTAGGCTGAGCAAGGTATCTCTCCATGTAGAATGGGCTCCACTGAGTCAGATTGTGCATTAGCGTTAGATCTTGGACCCACTGCCAGTGGCCTTATATATTGTTCCAGTCACACCATTGTCACCTATATTAAGGGAGTCTAGTTTGGTCTTATGCAGGTTCCCCATTTGTCAGACCTGAGTCAGTGATCTCTCACTAGCTCAGGTCAGCTGATTCTGTGGGTTTCCCTATCATGGTCTTGACTCCTTTGTTCATATTTTTGTTCCTCCCTCACGTTGATTGTACTCCAGGAACGTGGCCCATTGGTTAGTTGTGGATTTCTGCATCTGCTTCCATCTGTTTCTTGAAGAGGGGGGTTCAAGCTTCTTTGGGGTTATGGATTGGAGGCTGGGTATCTTTTGCTTTAATCTGATATCCACTTATGAGTGAGTACATACTATATTTGTCTTTCTGGTTTTGGGTTACCTCACTTTGGATGTCTTTTTCTAGTTCTGTCCATTTGCCTGTGAATTTTAGAATGTCGTTGTTTCTTACAGCTGAGTAGTACTACATTTTCTTTATCCATTCTTCAGTTGAGGGGCATCTAGGCTGTTTCCAAGATCTGGCTATTACAAATAATGTTGCCATGAACATAATTGAGCAAATGTCCTTGTGGTGTGAATGGCCTCCTTCGGGTATGTGCCCAACAGTGGTATTGCAGAGTCTTGAGGTAGGTTGATCTCTAATTTTTCTGAGAAATCACCATACTGATTTTCACAGCAGCTGTAAAGTTTGCACTCCCACCAGCAGTGGAGGAGTGTTCCGCTTACTCCACATCCTCTCCAGCATGAGCTGTCATTGGTGTTTTTGAACTTAGGCATTCTGATCAGTGTAAGATGGTATCTCAGAGTGGTTTTGATTTGCATTTCCCTAATGACTAAGGATGTTGAGCATTTCCTTAAATGTCTTTCTGCCATTTGAGATTTTTCTATTGAGAATTCTTTATTTATATCTGTACCCCATTTAAAAATTGGGTAATTTAGTAGTTTGATGTCTAGTTTCTTGAGTTCTTTGTATATTTTGGAGATCAGCCCTCTGTCAGATGTGGGGTTGGTGAAGATCTTTTCTCATTCTGTAGGGAGCCGCTTTGTTTTATTGACCTGTCCTTTGCTTTACAGAAGATTCTCAGTTTCAGGAGGTCCTATTTTTAAATTGTTCCTCTCAGAGTCTATGCTACTGGTGTTCTACTTAGGAAGTGGTCTCCTGTGCCTATGGGTTCAAATGTATTTCCCACTTTCTCTTCTATGAGGTTCAGTGTGGATGGATTTATATTGAGGTGTTTGATCCATTTGGACTTGAGTTTTGTGCATGACATCTATTTGCATTCTTCTGCATGTTGACAGCAGTTTGTCTGCTCAGCTGTAGGTACCCTTCCTTCTACACACAGATTGGAGGACTCAGTCTCATAGGAAGATGCAAAGACACTGAGAAACACACCAGGGTTGTGACCATCTCTGCCATAACTCCAAAGCATATTTTTACCTTTTTTTTTTGAGACAGGGTTTCAAAAAGACTGGGTTTGTGCAGTGCTGGTTGTCCTAGAACTCACTCCATAGACCAGGCTGACCTCAAACTCAAGAGACCCGCCTGCTTCTGCCTCCTGAGTGCTGGGATTAAAGGTATGCACCAACACTGCCTGGCTAATTTTAGCCTTTTTGTTAAAAACCATAGTGTGTGTGTGTGCGCGCAGAGACACAAGTAGAGGACAGCGTTGGCAGTCCTCTATTTCTCCCTTGACTCAGGGTCACTTGTTCCCTGCGTCATATGCCAGGTTAGCTGGCCCACAGTTTTCTAAAGGTTCTCCTGTCACTGCTGCACATCTTGTTACAGGAGTGTTGGGAGTACAGATGGGCATCGTGACTGTAAAATAATTCAATAAATTATGTGCCTTGCTGGTGGGGCATGCCTTGAGTTTCACTGCCACTTAAGTGATTTGAAAAGATTACGTTATAGTTTGGCATTGCAATGAAAATTACTTTAAACATAGGCAGACTTGGAAGCAGCAAAAAATTGATATCAGCAAATCAAACATCTGTTGGAGGAATAATCCGTCCAGATTTTCTGGCCAGAAGTGACCAGTTGGATCAACTGTGCTATAGCTTTATGGCCTTGGCTGGGATTCTGGGATCGGTGACGTATTGGCCTTACCTGGGAGCGCGTGGATTTCAGCCCCTAGTCCAGACCTATGCTAGCAAGATGGCCAGATGATACGTGTGAATGTGAAATTTGAAGGCTTAGCCTTGTGGGACCTAAGAAGCAGGGAAATCCTGAATGGCTGTGGCTGTGGCTGAGTTATGTTTTGTTACCAAGATTATTGTCTGTCTCGAACTAGGCAAGAAGTTTATAAGAGGAAGTATCAGCAGCTCGGAAGGAAATGTGGGTGCTAATAAGAAAGGATGTCACCAACTTCCTTGAAAACCCAGCGGGGGGGGGGGGGCTGTTGTGTGGGAAAACATGAGTAGCGATGACTGAGGAGTGATGCAGGAGAGAAAATGTGAAGACGTTTGATGGAACACCTTCACCATCTGGTCTCACTTGCTTTCCTTTTAGAACTGTGTAAGAATGATGGATGCATAGTGACAAGACATGCTCAGATCCATCTAAAAATTCAGTAGGGAAAAATACCTGAGAAAAGATGTCACAGTTTAATTAAAAACACAGCCTGCCTTTGTCATCCACGAGGTGATCGTCTCTTATAAAGCATTTTAGACCTCACAAAACACAAAACCACAACGCTTCTCTAAATTACCCTTTGCCCAAGAGCTTGGGTTTCAGTTGCCATTGTATTGTCTACATTCTGATGATTATTTGCCACATCAAGATGTTCTACATAAAAATAAGTTTTGAAGCTGGGCAGTGGTGGTGCATGCTTTCAATCTTGGGCAGGCGTATCTCTGTGAGTCAAAGCCTAGCCTGGTCTACAGAGCGAGTTCCAGGACTACCAGGGCTATACAGAGAAACCCTGCCTCCAAAACAAAACAAAACACACAAAAAGCCCTCCCCAAAAGACAAAACAACAACAAAAATAAATTTTAACCTTTTGACTCTACTTTTAAAAGACTTATTTTAGGCCTGCCTATTTTATGTTCTTCATCTTCCAAGAGAAAAACGGTTTTTTTTCCAAGTGCTTTAGTGTTTGTTATCAACATATAATACCCCTAACTATTATCTGTCACAAGCTATACACAAATTTTGGGAAGGTTAAATAAGAAGAAAGAAATATCAGATCAAAGATGTGAGTGGGGAACTGGAGAGATGGCTCAACAATTAAGAGCACTGGCTGCTCTTCCAGAGGTCCTGAGTTCAATTCCCAGTGTCCTCATGGCATTTCACAATTGTCTGTAACTCCAGTTCCAGGGGATCTGGCACCCGCTCCTACCCCCCCCCCCATGCATACAAAATAAAGTTAGATTAAAAAAAAAAAAGATGGGAGTGGGCCTGGAAGATTTTGGTGTGGTCACATTTTATTTTATTTTTGAGACACAGTCTCTCTATGTATCCCTGGCTGATATGGAGCTCACTGTGTAGCCCAGGCTGGCCCTTGAGTTCACACAGTCACCTGCCTCTGCCTCCTGTCCATCTTTGACTGACATTTTGCTGTTTGTATGGTGTTGAAGAGCAAGTCCCGTGTTCTCTTCATGCTAGTCAAGCGCTCTGCACCAGCCCATATCCCTCATCTCCAGGCTGTCTTTAACAGCTTTGCATCCCTTTGCTATGGCAATCACAAAGCATTTCAAAGCTCTTAGTAGCTGTTGTCCTGCTTGTTTGTTTGTTCCTCCTCCTTCAGTTGGATACAAGTTAGACTTACCTGAGAAGAGGAAGCTTAACTGAGAAAATGCCTCCATCTGATTGCTTGTAGGAAGTCTGTCGAGCGTTTTCTTGATTAACCATTGGTGTGGGAGGATTAAGCTCATCAGAGGTGATGCGGCCCATTGGTAGGCGGTCCTGGGTTTTATAAGAAAGCAAACTGAGCAAGCGAGGAGGAGCCATTCAGTAAGCAGCACTCTTCCATGATCTCAGATTCAGTCCTAACAAAATTTCCTCCAAGTTCCTGCCCTGAGTTCCTGTCCTGACTACCCTGCATGAAGGACTATGGTCTGTGAGGTGTGAGACAAGCCCTTTTCCTCCCAAGTTGCTTTCAGCCGTTGTGTTCATTACAGCAGCAGAAAGCGAAGGAAGACAGCCGTTTTCAATTGCTGTTAACAGTCGGTAGCCTCATTTTCACAGGTGCAGGAGAATGAGGCAGGGTACATGGGACAACTCCCCCAGGAAGTTGGGGTGCAGGGTCACAGGAACATTGCCTATGTCCCTGTAAGGGCTGCCCTGCTGCGGTGGACTCTGCAGGCTGGGGTGGAAAGGCATGACTGTCTTCAGTGACAAACTAATTGTAAAGCATTGTTATCAGCCATCAGTAACCTGTCCTCCAGGTGAGTTATCCATGGTGCTGTCATAATGCCCCAGATGGGGGCCCTGGCCTTCACACACAGGACTGTTTGCTATCTGCCTCCAGTACCTCAGGTTTGCTTTTCATGCAAATTTCCATGTCTTGCAGTTTTCTTAGAACTCTTATTCCTTTAAGCTAAATTCAGCTTTCTTCGAGCTTTGACTGTGTGACTGGCCCCATGCCCAGCTTTGGGGATGTCATCTCATTACTGACCCTTGGCCATGCTGCCTGACCTCATTGGGATAACCCCAATACTCCCACTCTTTCTTAAATTAGCTCAGAATGCTGGTCTCAGAAGTCAGCCCTCTTACATTTCATCATTACTTAATGGCTTCCCATCTTTGCTGACCAGGGAATCTCACCTGGGGAATTGAAGGTCCTCTGGGACTCAGGCACACATCCTGCCAATTGAGTCAGAAAGTCTGTGGTGTAGATTTTGAATTTTGCAAGTGATCCCAATATTCAAATGAATGTGCAGGGCAGTAAAATCATGTCACTAGCCTCCTTTGGCTTCTCTTTCCAGTTAAGTTCTTCACTTTAAAAGCTTTTCAGTTTTCTCTCACCTATACACAGCCACTTTTCAAAATCAACTTCTGCGCTATTAAAAAGAAAAGAAAGCCAATGCTTAGCATCCAGTCTCTAGTCTTTCTAATGCAGATGAGCAAAGAGATGCTGCAGACAGACCACTGGTGCTCTTCCCAGGAGGCACATTGAGCACTGATGACCTGGACGTGTCCAGCATCTCCCCCAGCCACACCCCACCCCCCTCCGTGTCTCTGGTGCATGTGTGCGTGCCTTCTTGCACATCCTTTTTAAAAGCCTCTTTTCTCAGCTGAACATCTTCTCTTTGACCCCTGGCTGTTCCTTCTCCTCCCTGGCATCTGTATTTTTGGTAAGTCAGAATTTTTTGAGCCTTTCAACCCGACCTTCTGCTATGAACTGTGAAGCCTCCTTTTGTCCTAATAGCTGATTCTCTTCAGAAGCTTTGAACATGTCCCTTCTGGAGTCCCAAATGGCTCTGCCATCTGGCTGTCCAACTGTTCCAGGCAGGCATACCTGAGGTCACCTTAGGTTCCTTGAGCACTCACACCTCATGTTTGTCCAAGCATGTCCATTGTGCTCCATGCTTTTAAGATTCACCTTCCACTCTCCATTCACAGTTTTGCCTGTGTCTGGGCTTTAATTGCTACAGTCTGTCTGTATTCACTGTGCCTGGGTGATGCCGCAGAGCCACTCTCATTGCCTTGAAAGTCCACAATGCTTACTGTATGATCCAATCCTTATCTAAATAGTGCTTCCTCTGTGCTCCGCCTCTTCATCCCCATCCACAGCCTTGGAGAACACAGGCTACTTCCCTTTGCGCCTCCTCAAACGCAGACCATTCCTTCTTCTGGTGGATGCCTACTCATTGTGTGTGTCTCACATGATGAGTGTCTCACATGTCTCCTCATGCCTCTAACATGTCTCCCTGCGTCTCTCACATGGTTCCCTGAAGAAGTCCTCCCTGCTGCCTGAGAACTGGATTAGGTGCTCCCCCAAGTCCTCTTCTACAAAGCACCACTCACAATGACTCACACTGCTCTCCTATTTGACTGCCTTGGATTCAGCTGTGGGTTGGGGGCCATGTCTGTCCATCCACCATTATGTCCCAGCAGCCAGCAGCAACTACTAAAAACATGAGTGGCCAAGTCCAGTCATCTTTTCAGTGTCCTCTGGGATATGCTCAGTGTGGCTGGGTGGCTGGGACCCTGGGATGAGGATTTTCTTTTCTGCCAATCTTTGCTTCACAGCCCTTTCTCCTTCTTCTCTCCCTCTTCCTGATTTTGCTGCATTCAATTCAAGTTAGTTAAGTTGAATTTTGCATGAGCTTAGTTTTCTTTTTCTTGGTGGAAACTGCTTATCTCTTCATTAATAATGGATACTATTGTAACTCAATGCCCTGTAGCTTTTCAAGTAGAATCATGTTAATAACTGTCTGGTGTTAGCTTGCTAGCACTACCAGCATCTCCAACACTTTAATATAAGCTTTAAAAACAAGGGTTGGTAAAAAACAGAGACAAGGATACATGCAGTTTTTATTTCTAGGGGTTTTGTTTCTTTCTTCAAAATGTGACTCTTTAGTCCCTCTGATTTAGCTGGGGTAACCACTGGGCATGTATGGATCAGGTTTTATTAGTCTAAGTATACATAATTCAGGGGCCTTTATGAAAAATAATAAGCATACCACTTATAGGCTTTGAAAATAATTATGCAAGTCCTCCCTCTTCCTGAAAAACAAAACTGCATCAGAGAAACCATCTTAACTTTTGTAATTAGAGAAGCTGAGGGTGGGAATAATGGATCTCCCTGAGGACTACTGGCTGGCCTCTCCTCTTGCGGCTTGCTAGGGAGCTAGGGGGGTGAAAACACTAGTGACATTCACCTAGACCAAACAGCAGGGGAAGAAATAGAGGGGTTAAAAAAGGACAGGTGAGAGGACTCAGTGGCTAAGAGCATGTATTACTCTCGCAGAGGACTCGGGCTCTGGTCCTGGCATGCATAGAGAGTTCCAAACCAATTGCAGACTATCTTATGCCCTCTTCTGGCCTCTGGGGGCTCCTGCGTGCAGCTGGTGAGTATGAAGTCAAGTAGGCACACGGACATACATAAAATTTAAAATTCTTAAAATGAAATAAAGAAATGTGTTTGATTCCACAAAAATTTTTAAGGTTTTTTTCTCCTCCCCCCAAAAAAGTCTGCCTCTGTTTGACAATAGGAAGAGCCGTGCATGAAGATGTGGGAGGAACAGATCTTACACCACTGAACAACTGTAAAAATAAAACCACTTAGGACTTTGAAGCCAACTAGTCTTTAACCAGACAGCACTGGGGGCAGAATCCAGAATAGTCTAGTGGTGTTGACAATGTAGATAACTCTCCAGGATTTTTGTTTGTTTGTTTTTCAGGACTGTACAGAAATGCCATAGTGAAGCTCATCCTTTGGGGCCGTTAAGATGCAAAACGGGGAGGAGAGAAGGCAGGCAAACACATAGCAGCACATCATTTAGCAATGGTGAAAGACCCGGTCCTCTGGAATGCTGGGGCAGAGGGCTGCTTCTGAGCTCCACCCCAAACCTGAAAGGCCGCTCCTCCACACCTCTTTGGAGATATCCTGGCCAGTCTATTCCTATTGCTAACTTCAGTTTTGTTTCCCGACTCTCCCCCCCCCCAGATCACTTCTCCCAAATCAGCTCTGAGGAATCCCCTGGTCCAGGGCAGGGGTGAGCGCCTCACTGAAGCAGAGTTCTGATAAGACTTGAGGTTTCACCTGGAGTCTGTCATCCTAAGACAGAAATTTGGGTGTGGGCAGGGGTGTGGCACAAAGAAAAACTGTGCAGCTGTGTGCCCCCGGGAGGGAGGCATTCGTGTCCTGGCTTTCTGATTGATAAAGCCAAGATTTGACCCCGAAGTCATGCAGGTCCTTTGCATCTCCATCCTCTGTGGAGATGCAGATCTGTGTGACATTTTAATCAAAATAAAGGAAGGTAGCCAGGTGTCGTGGAGCACACCAGAAACCCCAGGTTCTTCAAAGGCCAAGGCTGAAGGATCGTGGGCCAGCCTAGGTTATAGAGCAAGGCTGGGTAACCAAAACAAAACCCAAAGAAACAGAAACAAAATGAAACTAACACCCCAGCCCCACATTAAAAAAATTAAAAAAAAAATTCAACAACAAAACAAAAAACCAAAGACAACAAAATAATGTAGAAAGTTCATCTGCTTGGTAGGAATGCCTATTTGTTTTGTTGCTCATGTCAAGATAAGCAGGTCTAGGCTGAATAGGGTGTGCTTCTATGCCCACGGTACTAGCTATTTTACAGCATGAACTCTGAGATATGTCAAGTTGTGATAAACAGAGAGGGTGTAGTGTCATGAGCTGGAAGTGGTTCTGGGCCCGTGTTCCCTGGCTGCTGACATTTGGACCAGGCTTGTGGCCCAGGAAAGCGCTTGGCAAGGAAGCAGCAGGGAAGCTGAGGGAACTGGCAGCCTGGGTCCACACTATCCTCTCTGAGGACTGGGTGGGGGTGGGGGAGTTAGGAGCAGAGTGGGGACTATGAGGCCAGGTGTGGGGGTGGGTAGGCTGGTCCTGAGAGGAGAAGGATCCCAAGCCATGTTGCTGATGGGCTTGAGCAGACTTGTAGGGCATTTTTCTAAAGCTGTAGGCCCTCACATGTAGTGTGAGAGTTGGGGACAGCACACAGCATCCTCTGTAGAAGGTCCTCAATAGACAGGAGATACCTCCCTTGCCACTGCTCCATTTCCTCATTGAGCTGCTGCCAGCCCTTGGGCGCCTGAGATCACAATGGTTTCCCTGTGGATACCCCGAGCTTGTGACCTCCAGAGTCAATGTTAGTCAGGCGATTGTCACGCCAGTCCTGTTTCATAAAGCTCTTTAAACAACGTGTACAATGGCAGGCCTGTCCCTCCGTTGGCTTCACAGCTTTGAAAGACACTCTTGTTCAAAGGGAGCCCCC
Organism: Phodopus roborovskii; assembly: GCF_943737965.1. Classification (NCBI taxonomy): domain Eukaryota; kingdom Metazoa; phylum Chordata; class Mammalia; order Rodentia; family Cricetidae; genus Phodopus; species Phodopus roborovskii. The sequence goes on from NW_026126418.1 coordinate 44,730,637, forward strand.
AAAAAGGCCTGGGCCTACTTGATGTAGTCTGGCTCTAGCCCACACTGGCAGCCCGTACTGGTGCGAGGTTGACTTGCTGACAGGCTCTGAGCGAGCCCAATGGCACAGTCCTTGAAGCCTATCCAGATTCATGTTGATAGTGATGTGGTACTGGGGAGGGGTGGGAGTTGAAGAGAGGGGAAAGGAGGGAAATTGCATTGGATTCCCCAGGCACTTTGATTTTTCTGAAGGTTGATAGTGGGTTCCTGGGGAGGAAAAAGGCAAGGACTGAAAGGGCCCATTGTTTCCACCTCAGGACTGATTTCCTTAGTGCAGAAATCTTGTCCTACTCAGTCCAACTCAGCAAGCTGCAGATTACAGCAGAGATGCCACCTTTGTCCCTGCTTGTCCCCTCCCTACAGGGCAGTGGAGGAGGATCCTGATGGGGCAGGCCCAGCTTAGGTACTGGGCAGGACTGGAAATGTTGACATTCATTATCTGTGTTTTGGTGCCAAACACATTGATCTCTGTGTTTAGCCCTACACAGTGGACGCTGCTGCTAGCAGCATTTCAGAGTGTGGAAGGGAGGTACAGGGTGGTGATGTCCAAAGCCACATGGCCAGCAAGGGACAGGCTGTGGTTAGATCTGTCCAGCTTCACTTGGAGTCCTCCACATTCACAGGGTTCCAGGACCTTCTTGGAATAAAGTGAGGACTCACCCTGGCTCTCTGTCCTTCAGACCTGGGCCCTGCCAGTGGGGTCCAAGTGGTCAGAGCAGGAATAGTCAGTTCCTGCTGCTGCTTCCCCAGAGCACGGGACCCTGGTGTACCTAGGTTCTGGTCTGCTCAGTCATGATCTGTGAGGTTGGGAAAATGACCTCAGTGTCTTGGCTGTTTCTCAGCCACCCCGACAAGTGGTTCAATCTCTGAGCCAGTGCTCCCATGGGTTGGCAATGTCTTGACACCAGGAAGCTGAAGAGGAGAACACTCACCCAGGCAGGATGGTGGCCATTCCCCTGTGCTGCCCACCCCACCTTCAGATCCTAGTGTGTGACTTTTTCTAGTTCTCTTTTGCCTTATTGGCTTCCCTCTCTGGGAATGTCCTAACAGGTGGGATGCATTATGGTCCCAGCATATAGCCACTGGAGCCTGAAGCTATTACCTTGCAAGTGGGCTCTGCGGGTGCGATTAAATTCAGGGTCTTAAGATGGAGACATTACCCCGATGCTAGGGGAAGCATCATGCAGAGTGAAGAAGGTGGAGTGAGCATGAGGCATGGACTGGACAGCCGTGGCCACAAACCAAGAATACTAGTGGCCACCAGAGCTTGAAGAGTCAAGAATAGATTTTCTCCAGAGCCTATAGACAGAGCAGACGCGGTGACCCTTGATCGTACCCAGCAGCAGCGCTGGTCAACATCTAACCCACAGAACTGTGAGAGAAGAAATTTCTGGTGTTGGCATGAAGACATTGTGTAAGTGAGGGTTTCTAGTGCTGTGATAAAAAGCAACTTGTGTAGGAAAGGGATTATTTCTTACATTTCTTAGGTCACAGTCAGTCATGGGGGAAGTCAGGGCAGAAGCTCAAAGCAGAAACCTACAGGTAGGATTTGAAAGAGGCCATGAAGGAGTGAGTGCTGTTTACTGGCTTGCTCTTCATGTCTTGCTCAGCCTGCTTTATTAAAACGATTGGGACTATCTGCCCAGGAGTACTTGCACCATCCACAGTAAGCTGGGCCCTTGCATTTCAATGATTAATAAAAATAAATACATAAAACTTGGTAGGGCCATTTTCTCTATTGAGGTTCCTTTTTTCCCAATGATTCTTAGCATGCATCAAGTTGGCATAAAACTAGGCAGCACAATGTATGTAAACTTATGATAATCATATTTGTAGAGTTTGGTGGCATTGAATGTATGCTGTTGTACTGACACTACTGCCATTCATCTTCTTGTTACTGTTGTTGTTTTTTTAAATACAGGGCTTCTCTGTGTAGCCCCAGATGTCCTGGAACTCACTCTGTAGACTAGGCTGGCCTCAAACATATAGAGATCTGCCTGCCATCACCTGCCGGCACTGCTATTCATCTTTAGACCTTTCCCATCATCCCTAAATTAAGCTCTGTGTATACTGAAGAAGAATTCCACCTTTTCCCCCTCCATCTCTGTTAAAGTCTGTGCTACTTTCTGTCTCAGCTTTAGCTACTCCAGGTAACTCATAGAACTGGAACTCATTGTCCTTTTGTATCAAAGTTATTTCATTTATTATGATAGTAAGGCCCACAAGGTTTGCTCATGCCATAGCATACATCAAAATTTCATCCATTTTAAAGGCTTAATTGTCTATATGTACCACACTTTGTTTATACACTCACCTCTTAATGGATATTGGGCTTGTGTGCACCTTTTGGCCAACATAAATAATGTAGCAAATTTGTTCCAGAAGCTGTAGAAACCAATAGAGATAGTAACCTGATGAGGCCTTCCTGAATTCTTCACCAGAGGTCATATAGGAGAGTAGCTTTTGCAGAGCATGGGCAGCTGACCCCTTGTTACAAGTATATGGGATGAGGGGGCTAGCAGTCTATGAAAACATAAAATTCCTAAGTGTTACATGGGTCTTAAGAATCAGACTGTGCCTTTAATCCCAGCATTCAGGAGGCAGAGGCAGGTGGATCTCTGTGAGTCTGAGGCCAGCCTGGTCTACAAACAAAGCAAGTTCTAGGATAGCCAGGGCTGTTTTACAGAGAAATCCTGTCTTGAAAAACCAAAAAGAGAAAAAAATCTGATTATTTCACGATAGGGCAGAGACGCTGTGTTTTTGAGATGTGCACATTGCCGATGCATTAGAGTATAAGACAGTGTGAGTTAGTATTCCTACATGATTTTTTTTTTTTTTTTTTTTTTTTTTTTTTTTTTTTGTGATTTGGGATATGGTACCTAACCTGAAGGGATGGGGCTAAGAATTTCTCTGAGATTTCAAATCACTCAGTAGAGTGGACAGATGACTGAAGCTGAATGTATTGCTTTCTGTTGGTCCAGAAGGAAGAACAGCACTTTTGCTTAGGAAACAAAATGACAACCCCCTCCCACAACCCCCCCCCCCCAATGCTGAGGTCCCCAGGCTTGAGTTGGATTCGTGATAAGCACTAATGAAAAGAAAGTTAAATTGCTTGTGGAGATGAAGTTTTGTTAGATCAAGCAGGGGGAAAAGCTGAGCAGTCAGAAGACCAGAACAGCTAGAGTCAGTGTGGTGTCTTGAGAGAGGCCAGTTGGCTCTGCTGCAAGGCACAGGGTGGGGTGGATGGAAGATAAGGGAGGAGAAAGCCTCCAAGCAGAGAGGCACTGACAGACACTGACACATATCTGCTCATGGGCTGCACTTGCTCCCTTCTCTGCAAAGCCTGCAGCCGGATCTCCCACTTTTGGCTCCTGAACAAATGACTTTTCAGGAAAGAAGAATGTTCCATAGGGCATTTCAAGAAAGGAGAATGGAGGGCACCATGGGAGTTAGTGCTGTGAGAAGCAGAGAACAAGGGGACCCCCCCCTCTGACCCTGGGACTCCAGCAGTCAATGGAATGGGACCTTTCTCAGGGCCAAGGCTGTTTAAATTGGTGTTGAGGGAAAGGAAGGACATTGGCCAATGGAGTACTCTTGTCTCTCTGGAGGAATGGGTCCATGAAGGACGCCAGGCATGTAGGCATGTGACTTTGGAATAGTATTTCTAGACTAGCTCATCCCACCCACATATGTCACCAAATTGAGTTTTCTGAGATCACAGCTAGAAAATCCTTAATGACAGTCTACCTGATAGAAGATGTGTGTGTGCGTGTGTGTGTGTGTGTGTGTGTGTGTGTGTGTGTGTAAAAGAGATTTATCAAATTATTGAGAGATTAATAAAAGTTATTCTGAAGGTGACAATAAAAGATGCATACTTTTTGATACCTTTCCTACTTTCTCTTAGGCCAAATGCTCAAGAATATGGAATTTAAATAATTGTTTTAAGTCAAATCAATTTGAAGAGGGTGAGTTAGGGCTTTATAGACTCCTCTGGTTGGCAATGGTTTGCTGATTAATGATGCCGAAGTCTGTAATTATCCTGCTGTCAGGAGGCCGAACATCCTCAATAAATCCAGGCTCATCTGCCTTCCCAAGGCTCCAGAGGGGAGCTTCTTGATTTATTTCCCAATTGGCACATAGTCTCTTTACTGTACCTTAGGGAATGCTCAACTACTTAATGGCTTGAGAGGTCAATTTTCATATTGCTTCTATTGAGCAACCTAGAATGTAAATATCCTTGCCCATGACTTCGAGGACAGGAATTGTGCTTGCTTTCTTCTTGCCTTTGCTGTTCATTTTTCTACCCTAACTGGTAACCTAGGTGTGGTAGATCGAAGCTAGCCTACCACCTATTGTTTCCTGAGTCTTTGCCGTTTAACACAGGTTCTTTCCTGGGAATATGGAGTCTGCTTCTCTGTGGCTGGAATCTGAGCCAGCCTTGTCATTGCAGCTGAGAGAATACAGTGGGAGCTTCTGCGTGCCAGTTTCAAGGCAGGCCTTCAAGTTGCTCTTCCCCTCTGTGCAAGGACCTTGCCAGGCTTGGGTTCCAAAGAATCAGTCCAGACTTAGCTAATGAGAGGCATGTGACCTCCCCCTCCCTAACCTTCCCCCATCCCTTGAAGCAGAGCCTACACGCCCTGAGCTGAGCATAGACCAGAAGAACCACCCAGCAGAGCTTGGCTTAAACAGTTGAATTGCTGAATGAATCATGCACTAAATAAATTGCTGCCTGAAGTTTGGTTTTCAGTACAGTATTACTAGGGCAATAGAGAAACAGAAACAGTTCTGGCCTGTGGGAAGTCACTGTCTGTCAAGGTGAACAGCCCGGCTAACATGTACTTCTAATGGGAAGTAACAAGGAGAACTTCCCATGGGATATCACTTGTGTCCCTGTCATGTTGATAGGCATTTTATCTATATTACCTCACTTAAACTTTGCTGCAAGCCTATGAAGCTGACACTAGTATCAACACCCACTTTATAGATGAGGATGCTAACGATGTGACCTCCAACCAGCCCCTGGCTTCTGCCAGCCTTGATGGCCCTCTACAACTCAATATAATTGAATACTTAGAGGGAGGGGCATCTGGCCTTCAAAGGTAGCAGGGAAAGTCTTTGTAGGGCATGGCCAATTGGAGGGACCAGAGCCTGAGTTCACTATAGGATGGCTATTATGCTCAGGAACTGGAAGATGCATGGTAGTGATAAACAAGAATACCCATGGCTCACTTTGGAATGCAGGTCAAAGAAGGCAGAACATAACTGGGGGGGGGGTGGGCAGAGGTATTTACTTTGAACAACCAGAAACATTTCTCTGATGCAGAGTCAATGCCAGACTGATGGAGAATTTCTGAATGCAATGGATTAAAAAAAATAAAACATATTATCTTAATAGGAAATCAGTTTTCCTATTGCTTTTTTTTCTATAATGTTCTAATATATTTGGTTGTTTAACTCTTATGTTGCATGCATATGCCTGTCCATGTATACTCATGGTGTGTGTGTGTGTGTGTGTGTGTGTGTGTGTGTGTGTTCAGAGGACCTCTTGCAGACTATATTCTCTCCTTTCACCACGAGGGTGTTGACGGTCAAACTGAGTCATTGGGCTTGTCCAACTTTCTTCTGAGGACTCAGCCAGGTGAAGGGGGCCATACTATGACACCCACAGTATTGGGTAGCTCTTTACCCATCTCTGCTAACCAGAGTTCCCTCTCTCTGTAAATGTCCACATGGGGAATTGAGCCAATACTGTGTGTTTCTACATTTGCAGGGCTTGGTTTAATCTGTGAGCTCCCTGAAGGAAGCAGCCAGGGCAGCTATGTTTATTGTTCCCCACTGTAAGGGAGGTCTGAAGCAATTAAACCAGTGGGTGTGGGCACAGAACCGTGTCTGGGCACTTCGGTGTCTCTGTGAGTTAATTCACAGGAGCACACACCCCACTGCTGTCCCAGTTTTGTGCATGAGAAAGCAGACAGGAGGGGGCAGCTGCAGTCAAGGCCTCACAGCTGGGAAAGAGCAGAGTGTGGCTTTGAACTGGATCATTTGGTTCGGCCCATGATCTTAAACTCTGCTCCAATAATCTGGGAATTAAACCAGGCGACAATGACCTAAGGGCAGGGACGAGGGAGGAAAAATGGCTGGCTTGTTGTTCGGGGTCCTTCACCCTGTACTTTTGACACTTCCGTAATCTCTTGGAGGGAACACAGAACAGAGAAGGTACTGCGGGCAGTGACATTCTGATCCCTTCCTCTTGGCTCCACCCAAGAACAGGCCACACTAAGTGCCTGCTGCTCCTTGGCTGTGCTCTGCCTGCTGTTTCCCAAGCCAGCCTTTCATTGTATTGGCTCTCCCGGGCTGCCCCAGGAGCCCAGGGCTCTCATGCTGGTCCTGGACCGACCACAGGGACTAACTGCTGCCTGGACCTGTGGGTTTAGACGTGATGCGTGTTTTCCCAATGTTCCTCCCTATCGAATCTGCACTGTGTCCACATCTGACCCCTCAAGCCCATTTGGTCAGACTGCAAAAATGAACTCAAGCTAGAGAATAGGCAGCTGGCATTGTTTCCCTCTTACAGGTTGCAGCTAGCTTTTATAGCTGTAGTAGCAGGCAGGCCTGGAGACTGGGGACATGTTTCAGACTGGGAAGCCTCAGCGTCCTTAGTGTCAAGGGCTGTTAAAACAGAATAGCTAGTTGCTGGGCCACATCAATTTCATTCCCCTGCAAAGCCGAGCAGATAGACCAGTGATGGAGACCACAAAATCCCTAGCTGTCTTCCCCTCTCTCCTCCCTCTGGGAAGACCTGCCCACTCCTCTGACCATGTAGAGAAAAGGAGGACTGGGAAACCCACGGAGGCGGATCAATAGCATCTTTCAGAAAGTCTCTCAGGGACAAATGCTTCGTTTTTACAATGTCATCCTGTGCCTCATTTTCTGTGGTGACCCTGTGCCCCCATACTGAACTGTCCTCAAAACAAGAGAGAGTGGTCATTTCCTCTTCCGATCGCTGAGATGCACAGCAGACACATCTCTATTGTGCAGTTCCTGGAGTGGGGGCGTGTTTCTCTTTTCTTCCCAGTAAATCCACTTTCAGAGGCCCCAGCTACTTCCTCTCTTGACCTGCCCTGGCCTGCACAGTGGCTGAAGAGGAAGTGAGGGCCAGGGAGTAATTTTGATCCTCATCCAGTATTTAGGACTCTAGCTTCCTTTCACCTCCCTGGAGCTCTCGTTCTGGAAAACAACAGTTGTTTTCCATGGGACAAAGGCTTCTGGGAAGCAGGAAGGCTATCCTATCCCCAAGGAGCCCTGTGTGGGGACGTCTGCTAGAAAGCTCCTTGGGTGATTTTGACTAGGGAGGATTCGGGACACAGACCCTGGAAAGCTGGCTCTGAGGGGCAGGCCATTCGCACTCCCTGCAGGACGGGGCTCCAGCCTGGCACGGTGAGGACTCAGGCAATATGATTAGCCTTTTGGTCAGTCTGGCTCTTCTAAGAATACTACTGTTGTTGGACCATGTCACTTGCAAAATGGAGGCAATAGTACTTCCCCCATCTATCTTGTAGGGTCAAAAAATTCAAAGAATTCCTCTGTTTCAGTCCTGCTGGGTATGCTCCATCAGGATGAAATGCCCATCTTCCTCTTTCCAAAATATAGTGAGATATTGGCCCCCTCCCTTACAGAGTCTAAGTCCTGAACTAGTTCTCTGGATTATGGGGCTTACTATTTCTAAAGTGGCTACTATGACAGGACATCATTAGAAGGCCCAGTGAAGAGTCTTCTGTTTGGTTTCATTTGGGAAATATTGGATTAACAAGCTGCGAACATTCTTTACCTGGAACATTGCTATGAGGATCTCTTGGAGTATGTCAGAGTAAGGATTGAATTTAGCCTTGCTGGTTCTACTCTTAAGAGTCTGTACTGCTGTTGTAGAGGACCTGAGTTTGGGTCCCAGCACTCATGTCAGCAAGATTGGAACTCCAGCTCCAGGGGATGCAATGTCTTCTTCTGGACTCTGTGGGTATTTACACTCACATATGCACATAGATACTCATATGTGCATTATTTAAAAAATAAAGATAAATAAATAAATTTTAGCCAAGTGTGGTGGCGCATGCCTTTAATCCTAGTAAAAGGGAGGTAGAAGCAGGCAGATCTTTGTGAGTTCTAACCTGGTCTGCATTGTGAGTTTCAGGCCAGGCAGAGCTACATAGTAAGATCCTATCTTTTCTTTCAAATATGGCTTTTATGAAATATTTTTGGTCACAGAGGAATATTTTTTTAACTGCTAAGATGTTTCAGAACAGTGGAAAATGCTAATGTTTACTTTTATGCTTCTGGCTATACAAAAATATCTATAGTCTTTATTGACTTAACAAGATTATGCTATTTTTTATCAGCCTCCTTAAAAGAATCTCTCACTTGAAAACCATTCTCTTAGATTTCTACTTCAGGGAAAATGAAATAAAATATACTTCCCCCCTGTTAATCCTTCTAAATGCAATTTAAACCCATGGACATTTGATCTTTTACATAGCTACTTTCTCTGAATTGAAACATCCCCTCCTAGAAGGAGGAAGGAGTTTGGGGAAGCTTACTGAACTTATGATGTTCAGGAAGCTCATAAAACTTACAGGATTCAGGGAGCTCAGAATGTTACAAGACTTAGGAGACTCTGCTGTGAAATTGTGTAAACAGTAAGCAATTGGTGGAGAGAGCAGACTCTTCAGTAGGGCTGCCTGAAAGATGAACAGGAAGTTCCAGAGATGCCGCTTTTATGAATCATGAAGTGTGATAGGATAGATTTTTTTTCAGTGAAGGAGCTGCCCAAGAGTCTCCCATCTCCTATAAACAACACCTCTCACATGCTCTGGAATTTGACCCTGATAATCTTACTGGTTTACCAAATATACTTGGCTGGAATAGTTATATTGGCCCATTGAACCCTATTTGGGATGGATAGACAGACATCTTTCTTTCTATGTCTGAGTAGGAAAAGTTACACAGCTATCTAATGTATATGTAAGAAGGCTCTGAACAGTAGAGAGGGGGAGACTGACTAAGGGCCGGACTTCAGGAGTTACACCAGGATGGCTCTCTGGGCTGTGCTTGTGCCTCACACACCCTAGATTAGATGGACACAGTGGCAAGTGCAAGCCAAACAGCCTCTTTAGAGCAGCCAAAGACCTGAAAAAGGGTGTCCTCACAGCCCGGGGGTTTGAACAACATCAGCTCTACTCCAGCAGGACAGCACAGGGAAACTCTGGCCCATTTGTCCCCTTGCCAGCAAAAACCAATTAAAGAGTCCAGACCTGTGCCCTCACAATGCCTAAAAGGAACCTAGTGTCTTCTCAGAGTGGTGACAGAAAGGGCCATATGGGGAGTTTGCCCTTGATATCGGCCAAAGGGACACCTTCACTCCATAGTGTGAGTGGAAATTACACAGGAAGTCTGGACTCTGACCCCACCCAAGAGTGATAATGTGTCCTCTGACCCTTTGCCTAGTGGACAGTCAGGACTTTTGTCCTCTCCTAGTGGTAATGAGAAGAAGAATGAAGGGAAAATCAAGATACTCAGAGAGAAAGGGAAATTGACAGAACTTATTGCAGGCAGATGTAGTTCAAAAACATGGCCAGAGGAAGCTTTCCACATAGAGGGGATCTCTCTCTCTCTCTCTCTCTCTCTCTCTCTCTCTCTCTCTCTCTCTCTCTCTCAGAAGAAAGTTTGGACTATTAAGGAGGAAAGAATATGATTGGGAGGATGTAGATAATTACAACAGGCTTTGCCTTTTTGCATAGTTTTCTAAATCATGATATTTGAAGTAAAAGCCACAACTGTTTAATATGATTCTGAATGTATATAGAAGAAACATTTAAAGAGATAATATTTTATAAGAGGTAGTTATAAAGAAATGTAAGAGGGTATGATAATTCCAAACTTTATGCACACTGCTAAAATGACACAAATAACCATAATAAATCATGTATATGTATTACAATGCTTACAGTAACTGCTAAAATGCTATACCAAGATTTATCTACATCTCTCTCCTCCCTCCCTTCCTCCCTCCATCCCTCCCTCCCTCCCTCTCTCTCTCTCTCTCTATATATATATATATATATATTATACACACACACACATACACACACAAATCCAAGTGGAATTCTACAAAATTTTCCAAGAATCCACTAGGAGGTGGAAAAAATCTGAAGGCAAATGAAATGGCTCAGCAGGTAATGGCACGTGACACCAGACCTGATGATCCAGGTTTGTCTCTGAAGACTACGTAGAAGGAGAGAATCATTTCCTGCAAATTGTCCTATGATCTCTACACATGCATGATGGAATGTGTACACCCACACCCCTACCCAAAGGAATGAATAAATAAAATGAAAAACATTTGAAGAAAAAAATTGAAAACATGAGAACAAATAGAAAAGAAGAAATAAAATGGCAGATTAAGTCCTAGCATATTAGTAACTGTAAGTGATCTAAAGTGCCACTTAAAAGAAAGAAGTTGGATGAATGCATTAGTTACTTTTCTGTTGCTGTGGTCAAACACCATGACCAAAGGCAACTTGTAGAAGATACCGTTTATTTTGGCTTCTGGTTCTAGAGGGATAGAGTCTATCATGGCCGCCATGGTGGCCCAAGCAGAAAGACCAAGAGCTCCCATCATTAAAAACAAGCAGAAAACAGAGAGAATAACCTAGAAGCAGGACAAGGATATATAGTCTCAATCCTAAATTTACTTCTTCCAGCAATCCTGAACCTTGCCCAATAGCTCTACCAACTAAGAACCAAGTTCAAATACCTGTACCTATGGCGACATTTCTTATTCTAAACATCACAGTGAGTGACTAAAAGACACCAATCATATTCTGCCTACAAAATTTCTTTAAATAACATGATAAAGGCAATTTAAAAGCAAAAGGATAGAAACATTCTCTCTCCCCCCCCCTCTCTGTGTGTGTGTATGTGTGTGTGTGTGTGTGTGTGTGTGTGTGTGTGTGTTACTGTTCTGTTGCTGTGATAAGGTAGCATGACCAAAGCAACTTGTAGAAGAAAGAAGAGTTTTGGGGGTGGGGGCTTACAGTTTCCAAGGGTTAGAGTCCATGACCATTGTAGCAGGGAGGATGGTATTGAGAGTTTATATCTTGAGACACAAGCATGAGGGAATGAGAGAGAGGGCGGGAGAGATAGAGGGAGGGAGAGAGAAAAAGAGAGCGAGAGAGCTAACTAGGAATGGTATAGGCTTTTGAAACCTTAAAGCTCACTTCTAGTGACACTGTCTCCTTCAACAGATCACACCTAACTCTTCCCAGACAGTTCCACCAACTGGAGACTAAGAATGGGGCCATTCTTATTTAAACCTTCAGAAACAGATAAAGCTGATAGGAGGGTTAGAACACTAAGCACACACATTAGAAGCAAAGATATGTTGGCTGGCAAGATGGCTTAGTGGGTAAAGACACCTAAGGTGAAGGAGAGAACTAACCCAATAAAGTTGTCACCTGGCCTCCACGTGTGTGCCACAGGACAAACCCCACAGAAATAAATGAAGACATCTTCAATTAATGATCTTAGCTGCTGTAGAGACACCTCAGTAATCTAGATGAGGAAAACAAGCAAACCAACAAAAACCCAAAGAAAACAGAAAGCAGGAAAAAAAAAATCAAGTAACATCTGAAACCCATGAAATTAAAACATAAAACAATCCAGAAAAATCACCGAAATGGAGCTTGTTTTTTTTTTTTTTTAAGAGTGATAAAATTGTTATTTTAAAAGCAAATTTTGCAAGGGCTTGGTGGTTAATAGCATGGGCCACTCTTACAGAGCACCTTGATTCAGTTCTCAGTACCCACACAGGGGCTCACAAACACCTGTATCTCCAGTTCAAGGGAATGCAGTGCCCTCTTCTGGCTTTCATGGACCTCAGCCATGCATGTGGTACACATACATACATATATGCACATAAAATTAAAAAAACTTATCTTTAAAAAAAGTAAAACAAGGCAAAACACAAGCTCAATATCAGAAATCTTGAAAAAAGCAATTACTTGGATCTTGCAAGTGTCAGAAGGTTAATAAAGGATCTGCATGACCAACTCTATTCATGTTTGATAGCATAAGCAAAACCATTTCTAAAAAAAATCCAGACCACCATCATCCACCTAACAGGGTGTTTATAGGTCCAGGTAGTCTATTAAATATTTGAGGAATTATTAGCACCAATTCTATACACTCTCCCTGCTAGAAAGCAAAGGTGTGTGTGTGTGTATGGGTGGGTATTACTTTGACACCATGCTGCAAGGAGACACACACCTAATCAAACGGTTACTAGAAAAATATTCTATCTGTGATAGCATCTGTGACTGAAGACTGTAGAGAACTGAGGTCTCCCCTGGATTGCTGGTGGGAACACAATGTGGTAGAGCCACAGTGGGAAGCAGTTTGGCAGCTTAAAGACATGCAAACATAGGGCTTGAGAGATGGCTCAGAGGCTGGGAGCATTGGCTGCTCTTCTAGAAGACGGGTTCAATTCCTAGCACCCACATGGGAGCTCACAACTGTCTGTAATTCAAGTTCCCATGGTTCCAACTCCCTCACACAAACATGCAGGCCAAACACCAAATGCACATAAAAATTGAAATTAAGCTGGGCACTGGTGGCACATGCTTTTAATCCCAGCACTCAGGAGGCAGAGGCAGGCAGATCTCTGAGTTCAATGCCAGCCTGGTCTACAGAACTAGTTCCAGAACAGCCAAGCTGTTACACAGAGATACCCTGTCTCAAAACACAAACAAAAAATGAAAAAGAAATTTAAAAATTACCTTAAAGAGATGTAAACATACTACTACCATCCAAGCCAGCAATTACACTTGTGTTTACCCCAGGGGGTGGGGTAACAATTTAAATCCACATCAATAACTGTAACATATCCATTCATAGAAGCTCCTTTGTAATTAGAAACAGTCTAAATGTACAATGGATGAATAATTAAAATGTGGTATGTATATGTATATCATGGGGTACTATTCAGCAATAAAGAGGAATGAATGATTGATAAAAATAGCAACCTAGATTATTTCCAGCCAATTATGATGAGTATAGGAAAGCAAGTTATATACTCAGGGAGTCATTTCTATGAAATGATACAATTATAGAAATAGATGATCTGCTAATAGATGCTTTGAATTAAAAGGGAATGAGGTTGGTACAGATTGGAAAGCTTCAAAACATAGGTTGAGGGCACCCCCTGGTCAAGATACAAATTCTGTCAATGTCCTGGTGATGAGACTGTAGTATAGTTTCATTATTTTGTCACTGGAGAAACTGGATCAAGGATATATGAGATGTCTGTATCATTTCTCATAGCTACATTTAGGTCAACAATGTTTCAATATAAAAAATCTAATCAAAGAAATCTATTCTGAGTTTATCATATCTTATATACATGTATGAAAAACATCACCCCATAAATATGTACAACCATATGTATCAATTGAGAATAAAGTAAAACTTAAAATCATCCCACATAGTTATTAGAAGAGCAGATTAAATTAAAATTCTCCATCTGCTCTGCATGATTGGCACTCACTCAGGGCTGGTGATTGTCTCCAAGGCAACTTGCAGTGAGGAACTGGGCCTCCTAGATGGCTTAGTAGAGGGGACAGAGCATATAGAGTAGCAATGGTCATGAAGCTGAAAACCCAGCTGTGAGGCTCAGTTCCTTAGTTACTATTACTAGCTTGAGATCATGTGATGTTCATGAGCATTGTTGTTGACACTGGTCAGGTGGTGACAACCACATCCTCCAAGATACTGGGAGTTGTAGGTGACAGCTCCAACACAAATATCACCAGCCATTAATCTGAGAAGCATAGATTCAGGCAGACTCCAGACTCTGACATTGCTTGGACAATGTGTATCCGGAACCTCTGAAACATGAAGTCAAAACAGTTATGGATTTAATGCAATGACAAAGTTCTACCCCCACCATGAGGAAGAAATTTGTTGCTCTAAATGACCCAGGTAGCTTTTTGGCTCAGTGATCCCCAGAAATAGGGAAAATTCGGGTGTCTCAGAAACCAGATCTCCTTCAGAAGAGTTATATAAAGCGCTGGTGCTGCATGCGTTGCTATTTTGAGAAGGGATCTGGCTGTGTACACCAGGCTTAGCTTTGAACCCACTTCATAATTCAAGTGAGCCTCACACTCACAGAAATCCTCCTGCTTCAGCCTTCCAAGAGCTGAGAGTGCATCACCATACCCAGCTCTATTTTTAATTTTGTTTTTTCAGTGTTCAGAACTGAACTTAGGGGCTCACATGTTTGGCAATTGCTCTACCACTGAGATATATCCCTATCCCTTCAATCATTTAAAAAAAGTCACCTGGACATGATTGGCTGAGAAAATTAAGATACACCGATTTAATGGAATATTAAAGATGTTTCTGAAGACTTTTGATGTTTATAACTGTAACCTTAGTTTAATGAATGAGCATGCAGATTTTCAGAGTATAGTAGAAGCTTCATGTTTTGGGAACATTTTTAGCTTTATAGAGCATTGAATATATGTACACAGCATCTGTGTGCCCTTCTCTCCCTCACTGCCACTGTTATTACATCCTCCATCACTGTTAACCATTGAACCAACAATACCTCTCTATCAACTAAAGCCCATATCAGGGATCCTTCATGCTAGTCTATGAGTTTTGATCACTGTGTACTGTCCCATAGCCTCAATTACAGCAGTGTGCAGAGTACCTTTGCTCTCAAAATCCCCACAAGTTTTCAGATGTCTTGGCAGATGATGACTGGATATTGGGAGAAGAATATTTTGTCTTTGTAAGAAACCACCAAGCCATCTTCCAGACGGCCAGCACCATTTTATACTTCCATCAGTAGGGCATGAAATGCCTGTTGTTTTATAACAGCAGCAGCAGTAGCTGTTGATGTTGGTTTGCTTGGTTCTTTTGGGGGGGTGTTGGGTTCCATTTTGATGGGCATGAAGTAGTATTTACTACAGTTACCCTCCCATGTTAGCAGGAGGGAATTCTGAAAAGTTAACCACCTAAATGCTGCCAGCAGTTATGGTTGGGCAGGAGTTTTCCAATCTGGCTTTTGCTCTTGCTCTTGTATATATCTATATCTATATCTATATCTATATCTATATCTATATCTATATCTATATCTATATCTATATCTATATCTATATCTATCTATCCATCTATCTATATATATATATCTACAATCGTATTTATTGTACATTTAGTTGTAAAGGATTGTTCACTTATCTTTGGTTTTTGACAGTTTGAACATGGTGTCCTTGAGTGTAATTTTTGGAATTATTTTTCTTAGTGTTCGCTGAGCTTCCTGGTTCACTGATATTAATTTTAGGAAATTCTATTACTTCTGCTGCTGCCCTTTGCCCACATCCTCCTCCATCTCCTCCCCGACCTCCTCTTCCACATCCCTCTCCCTCTCTTTTTCCCTTCCTCCATCTTTCTTTATCTCATTGTGTATTGTTGCTTCTTTCTTATTTGCTCTGTATAGATCTTGTGTATTCTGCTCAGTATTGTCTCAAATTTTTCTAGGCATATCATCGAATTTACCATTTTTTTTCCTTGTAGCAGTGTTTATCAAATGCATGTTTACCTCTGTTGCAGTATTTTTTCTTTAAATCTCTGGTCGTTCCATTGTATTATTTAGCTTTCGTCTGTCTGTGAACGTTACCCACCTACTCTGTGTGTGTTGACAGCTTCTCCACTGAGGCTCTACTTCAGAGTGAGCTTTAGCTTCTTGATCTGACTCAGTGAGCTAAGCTCCACTGCTTCTTTAGTTTCTTTAGCTGTGCTGTTTGCTTTTAGGATGCCTTGTAATTTTTGGTTAAAAAGCCAGACAGGAGACACTTAATAGAAGAAACGTGAACTGAGTAATAAATACAATGGCGAGGTGTAAGGGGAGGACCCTGAAGCAGGAGGGTGAGGTGTGACGCAGAATCCTAATCCTAAAGTTGTTCTTGACCTTCTGCTGAGCCAGTGCCTCTGGCGTGACTTTCTGGAAAGCTTTCGGTAAGCCCCGCAGCACACTTTGGTGGGAGAGGGCATGAGGACAGAGCACCGCCATTAGGTGTCTCCTTTTTCTCCCTTGTGGAGCTGGAGTTGACTTTCCCTTTCTCCCAGCAGGCGGGCCTTTGGGAAAGTCTGTTTTCTGGGTAGTGGGTCTTGCTAAGGGCATGCTATTGGGTGTTTCAGAAACAGCTCTGGGCAGGGAGCATTAGGGGATTTCACTGGCTAAACTCCTAGAGATGAGCCTTCCAAAGCACAGAGGTCTGGCAGTTTAGGGCTCCCTGGAATTCCCAATGCTCAGCTCTGTCTACCTGTAGGCTGCAACAATCCAAGACCACAGCTAGCAGCTCTGCTGTAGAGATGGCTCCCCATTAAGCTTCCTTCAGATTTTACTGTAAACAGTGATACTCAGATCTTCAGCCCTGCCCTTCGGGATGAAGGACTGCTCATTTGTCTTCTCTCTTCTGTGACAGATCTGAGAAGAGCTAGCTGTTCCTTCTGTTCTTCAACACGTTACTAGTAAGGATGGGGCAGGAAAATCATGGCTCCTCAAGTGACAATGCATCAGAGGCCCCAAGGGCTGTTTGTGAAGGCTGTGGACTTGCTGTTTCTTCAGCTATTTCATAGGCCACATGGCAAACAAGCTGCTTAGACTTTGCTTTTGGACAGCTGCCTCCAGGGGATCTGAACAGAAAACCTCACAAGGGTGTGCCTCTTGGAGGAGTGGAAGGACTTCCTAAAGCCAGCAGCTACTAGGTTCATCTTTCTTTGCTCAAAAAACCTACTGCCACCCTGCTTTCCACAGGGGACAGTCTTGGGAACAGGCCCCTGTCCCTTGCAAACTCTTTCACTGTCAAGGAAGATATTTGCCGGGAGCTCGAAAACCGAACAATCTCGAAAAAGAAGTAAATGAGCAGTCTGTGCCGTCTTGGGGAAAACATGCCTAGGGATGTTTTGACATGTTTAATCCTCCCGAGTTGCCGTGGCTCTTTGAACAGGACTTTAATTTTGTTTTCTTAAGAATACAGACTTGCAGAAAATGTAATTTAGACAAAGGCTGTCTAGGTGGTAACTCTGGATACCCTGTGCTCGGGAGAAGCACAGAAGGGTTGGGGATAAGGGCCGAGAGCTTCATACCCAACCGGCTCCCTGGCTGGTGGTGTCAAATCTTATAAACCGAAGTTTCCTGTTCCCTAAATTAGGGAGAATAGCAGCCACCTCCTTAGGCAACAGTGTATAAATGACATGATGTAAGAAGCTGAGGGCACGGGAGGGGATTAGTTAAAGCTGCTGTCTTCTAGTTTCTTTGCCTTCTCTGGGGCTGTTTTCTAACACGGAGATCCGAAGAGAGACTGGCAAAGAGGAACAAGGAATTACAAGGTGAAACTTCCTTTTTCCTTCACGGGTTCAGTTCTCTACTGCTGTCTGACAAACTACCCATCAAGCTGTGCTGCAAAGCCATCTTATGATGCCCACCAGTCAAGAATGAAGTAGGTTATGGTAGGTAAGCTGCTCCCTGCTCTGTAATGTTTAGGCCCAGGGTGAAACTAACTGAAGATTTCGCCTCTGAAACATCTCAGCCTTTGGGCTGAGATTGCTTGAATGAAGGATGAGAGGTTTGTGGTCATTTTTCCTTCTTCACTCTCTCAACCATCCTTCTCTTGGTCTCTCCACCATAACGACCTCAAGATGGTTGGGCTCCTGGCACCAGGCCCCTGTGAACAGTGCAGAAGATCACTATTCTAGTGACAGCAGTCATACAAACTCGCTGAGGTTCAAGGGAAGGAAACATCGGGTTTACCTTTCGGTGGGAGGTGTATATGAGCTTGTGGCCATGCTTTAAATGAAAACCACCACTGCAGTCATTGTGGGGGCTCACGTCTGTAATCCTAACACTGGGGAGGCAGGAAGATGGCAAGTTTGAGGCCAGTTTGGGCTACATGTCAAGATCACATCTCAGAATAACCATTACCACGCAAAAACCATGAAGAAAGTGAAAGACTTAAACTAGCAAAGAAATGAAATGGAGCCCAAATAATTGGAATGCAGGGCAATCTGACCCAGAAAGCTGACCAAGGCCACTGTGACTTAGTTCCTGGAATTTGGTAACCACCCGCACCTCTGCCTTACAAGGCCCTAAGATAGCTGGATACAAAGAATTTCCAGATGGGACCTAGAGAAACAAATAGATAGCTGCAACACCCGTTTGCTTAGGCAAGATTGATTAGCACACCCTAAACAGTGAGACCATCTAAAAAGATAAAGAACATGCTAGAGCCCATGACTCTGGTCATGTACTCATGGTCAGAGGGTCACGGCCCCTCCCTAAGCTTGTGGGTTTTGCCTTTAAAAATACCCACGCCCAGAGAATGATGCTTCTCTCTAGCCTGCATGCTGAGGGAGCCCGTTTGCGCAAATGTTTCCCGTTCATTAAAGCCTCTTGCTTTTTGCATCAACTGGACTGGACATTGAGTTCTTGGGGGAACCGACGGAAACAGGGAGACTCCTCATTTTGAGGGTCTTATAAAAGCAAAACACTGCCAACAGAAATCCCGCCTCAGGCACCATGGACTCCCGACAGACCCGAGCATTCCTCTTAATTTCATGTGACTGTGTCCTTTATGAGGAGAAAGGCTTTGTGTGGGAGGAACATCGGAGGGGAAGGCCCTAGCTTCTGGAATCTAAACTCAGCAACAGAGAGCTGCAAGGGACGGGTTCATCTTTGTTGCTTTCCATTCCCTTCAGGGCTGCTTGGCTATTTAGGAGTTAAAAGTGGACACTATGTTTTGTATTACAAAATGTCTATAGCCACCACTCCCACACAAAAGGCCATTCCTTTCTAGGGTGTGGTGGGCTGAAAATTCACACTCAACTTCTGAGGAGACCTTATTTCCTTATTCGGTTTAGAGTCTTTCTTTCTTTCTTTCTTTCTTTCTTTCTTTCTTTCTTTCTTTCTTTCTTCTTCTTTCCTTCCTTCCTTTTCTCTCTTTTTAAAAACAATTTTGTATTTGTGTGTGGTTTGGGTTTTTATAGATGGAATTAGTAAGAGAAATGAAGAGAAGGCCATGTGAAATCAGCAGAGTGGGGTGGGGGACACTTGACTAGCATGTGGCAGGCCCTGGGGTCCGTCCACCACACTGAGGAAAGGACAGAGGCAGGTGTTAATTTTTAATGCCATAAGCCAAGGAAAGCCTAGAGCCACCAAAAACTGTGAGAGGCAGGAAAGGGCCCTCTCCTACATCCTTAATAGGACATTGGCCTAGTGGCACTGCAGGGCTCTGCGGCTATGAGAAACAGGTTACCTTTCCTCAGTGTGGTGGACAGACCCCAGGGCCTGCCCCATGCTAGTCAAGTGTCCCCCACCCCACTCTGCTGATTTCACATGGCCTTCTCTTCATTTCTCTTACTAATTCCATCTATAAAAACCCAAACCACACACAAATACAAAATGGTTTTTAAAAAGAGAGAAAAGGAAAGAAGGAAGGAAGGAAGGAAGGAAGGAAGGAAGGAAGGAAGAAAGAAAGAAAGAAAGAAAGAAAGAAAGAAAGAAAGAAAGAAAGAAAGAAAGAAAGAAGACTCTAAACCGAATAAGGAAATAAGGTCTCCTCAGAAGTTGAGTGTGAATTTTCAGCCCACCACACCCTAGAAAGGAATGGCCTTTTGTGTGGGAGTGGTGGCTATAGATGTTTTGTAATACAAAACATAGTGTCTACTTTTAACTCCTAAATAGCCAAGCAGCCCTGAAGGGAATGGAAAGCCCTGAAGGGGCAGTCAAGACAATCCTAAGGCTGACGTGCTGGGCATGAAGAAGAACTTTCTGACAGGACCTGCAGGTCCACAGAAGCAGTAGAGGAAGGTGGTCACCTTGACTGGGTCACCATTGCTATTTGGGGCCTGCTAATTTTTTGTGACAGCTAGCCCAGCATGTAGGATGTTCAACAACAGCCCTAGCATCTTCTATCTAGATGCCAGTACCCTGCCACCCCAGGTGCCACCCTAAGACACTATCTAGCTTTGTCAGATGTCCCCCAGGGAGGCAAAAACAATTCCCTGGCAGAGAGCTGCTGCAGGAGATAGGCAAGCTGTGACCAAGGAGACAACAACTGGTTTGAAGAACTGGAAACAGAAAAACAATCACGTTTCTGCCTCTCTCGGATTGCTGACAGGCTGGTGGGTACGGTAATAGATGGATGGTGCGTCAGTCGGCCCTTCTCCTGCAGATTGATTCCTCCATTGTCCTGGACACATTCAAGGCTCATCTCTAGAGGCACTACAGGCTAGTTCCGAGGAAGAGTGAGCAGTCAGGAGAGGGTAACAAGCAGGTACCGAAGTCAGAGGCCTTTTGCTGTGGCGCCTGCAGGGGCTGGTCTGGGGGACTTTGGAATTCAGTCCCTGGGGCTGTGGCTTCTGGGGCTGGGACAGGGAGTACCACAGGCCTGATCTGGCTCTTGAGGATGCCTGTGGAAGACAGGGAGAATGGGGAGAGGAGGGCTGAGCACAAGGATATAGGGGAGAGCAGATTAGGCACAGCAAGACAGGGAGAGCAGGGTTGAGCACAGGTCATAGTACTTAGGAGAAAGATGGCCTGGTTAAAACAGGATCAACATGCCCATGGATTTCTTTCTCCCTTTAATCCTTTTTATTATTTTATTTTGTTTTGTGTGCAGATGTGCAGAGGTCAGAGGACAGCTTGTGGCAGTCAATTCTCTCTTCCCATGATGGGGGCAACAGGGATGGAACGGGATTCAGGTGGTCAGGCATTGTGGCTGACACATTTCCTGAGCCATCTCACTGCCTCCTCCCCTTTCATCGTGACTTTACCATTCCTCTCAGGAGTCGACCCTGTCACTAATTGTTCTGTGCAGCAGACTCTTTTATTAGCAGCGACAGGAGTCAATGGCGTGTAGCTATTGGAAACCCAGAGTGAGCTCAGGGCCCACTGCACGCCATGCCATGGCGATGCACCTCTCAGAGATCCCCAAGAAGAAAGAAGAGAGACACCAAGGAGAGCCACAAAAATGACCAGATCAAGCTGACAGAGCTGTTTGTTTTGATTTTTCTCGTTCCCTTGGTTCTTTGAATTTGTGCACCTGAGTCAGCTGACAGCACCCCACCTCACTGCCTGGCAGTGCACAGTGTACCTCAGCTGTTCCTCAGGGTCCTGGTGGCTGAGCGATAGTGAAGAGCATTTCACTCTAGACTTTACAGCTTTAGTGCTGGGTCTGTGCTTCTCACACATATACATGGGCACATTCGTACCCCCCTTTACTAAAAAATACACAAGAGCACAAGTCACACAGGACCTCAAGTCCTGAACAGCTTTACCCCCGGCCAGCTCTGCTCAGGCCCAGGGAGAAGGTGCTCCACATCCAGATCCCTGGAATTGACACTGAAGATCATGATGCCCAGGGCTGTGGCGGGAGGAAGGCAGGCATGAGGATGCTCAGCCAAGAAGCAGAATCCTGCAGGCTCCACAACAGGGCTGCAACAAGTTGTGCATCATAAAGAATCAGATCCCAGCTGCGACAGGTTCCCATTCTGCGGGCCCTGCTTTTCTTTGCAATTTTGGTTTGCATTGGATAGGTGAGCACTTTATTCTGG
The DNA here is from genome assembly GCF_943737965.1 of Phodopus roborovskii. Classification (NCBI taxonomy): domain Eukaryota; kingdom Metazoa; phylum Chordata; class Mammalia; order Rodentia; family Cricetidae; genus Phodopus; species Phodopus roborovskii. The sequence goes on from NW_026126418.1 coordinate 44,752,341, forward strand.
AGTGACCATTAGCCTAGTGCAAACACAGTTTTGGAAGGTGCCGGTGAATGGAGCCCCTCTCGTGGACTGAACTTGTGACGTGACCACCCACGTTCTATGATACAGGAGAGATACCTAAAGTAAAAATCTACCCTGCACTTGTCTTAATGTGGGCTCACTGTCTACTCACTTGAAAACCTCATCTGTATCTTTCATCTTCGTGTTTTCTCTGGGCAGCATCCTAGATAATTTTTTCAGAAATGCTACTCATTTCATTAACTTTCCCTTCAATTGACATAGATGCCACAACAGGGATAACCTTTGTATCTAAAAAAAAATCTCTTTTGGACTTTTTACAAGCATGACTTGGTCATTTTAAAAGTGGTTCACTCTGCAACATGTTAAATATTGCTTTGGAATTTTAATATAGTGGCATTGGACACAGGGTTGTGTGTGGTTCTCCCTTTCTCCACACCTTCCCAGTGCTTATCTATCACCTTTGTTTTGTTCATAGGTGTCCTTACTGGGGCAAGGTGCTAGCTCATTGTGCTGTTGATCAGAATTTTCCCAATGATTACATTAAAAGCAGTCAGTATGGGACATCTCCTCTTACAGAATATCTGTTTAGATTCACTGGCCATTCAAAAAGTGGAGTTATTCATTTTTATTCTGTGAGGTTTTGGAGTTCCTTATATACCAGAAATACACATCACAAATATTTTCTCCCATCTGTAGGCTGCCCCCTTCTCTGCTGATTACTTCTTTCCCTGTGCGAAAGCATTTTAGTGTGATGTGTTCATGTGTTCTGTTCGTGCTTTCAGTACCTGTGTTTTGGGGGGTCTGTCCAAAGAAATTTTGCCCTAAAGCAACCCCCATGCTTTTCTCCTGCTGATTTAATAGTTCTTAGTGTAAGGCTTTGAGTTCATCTTGGAGTTGAATTTTTGTAACTCTCTGGAGTCCTGTTTTATTCTTCTTCATATGGGTAGTTAGCTTTTCTAGCAATGTTAATCTGTTGGAAAGATTGTTCTTGTCAATAAATGTTCTTAGTACCCTCCTTGGCCGTGGATATGTGGGTTTACTTGTAGGCTTTTATTCCATTTCATTGGTTTAGTCTGTTTTCATATTATTAGGCAGTCTTTTTGCAATTTGTAGTGTGTTCTGAAGTCAGCTAGTATAGTACTTCTTGCATTGATCTTTTTTTTGTTATTCAAGAATTATTTATTTACTATTTATTTAGTTGTGTATGTGTGTTCCCATGTAAATTTTAGATTTTTTTTTCCAGTTCTGTGAAGAATTCCATTGGTATTTTGGTGTTAATTGAATTGAATATGTGCATGGATACCTGGACATGTTGATTCTTCCATCCATTAACATGGGCCATCTTTCTGCTGTTTTGTGTCATGTTTAATTTCTTGCATCAGTGTCTTATAATTCTCATGATAAATCTCATGATAAAGAGATTTTTCCATTTCTGTTAAATTCAGTCCTACCTTGATTTTACAGCTGTTGTGAGAATACTTTCTTGGTTTGTGTTTCCAATAGTTTATTGACACAGCAATGTTACTGATTTTGTATGCTGATTTTGGTCCCAAAACTTTGCTGGATTCCTCTATGAGTTCTAATTTTCTTTGGTGGAGTTTTGTGGGGTTTTCTACATATTAGCCCATATCAGCTGTGACAGATTGACTTCCTGTTTTTCAGTTTGAATGCCCTTGATCTCTTCCTTTTGCTTAGTTGTCCTGGTGAGGATTTCAGGGATCAGGTGAGTACAAGGTCAGTAGAGAAAGTGACCCTCTTCTCTTTTAGAGCTAATCTTTCAGCTTTCCCCCATTCAGTGTGATACTAGCTGTTCACCTATTATGAATGGATTTTAAATGGAGAAGTATATTTTTCCATGCCCCAGTAGTTCAGTATTTTTCATCACAAAGATGTGTTGAATTTTATCCATTATCTTTTCTGGATCTATTGAGATGAGACCATGGTTTTCTTGTCTTTTATTCTGTTCATATGTATTATGCTTATTGATTTTCAAATATTGAAGCATCCCTCATCTCTAGGATGAACTCATTGGGTCTTGGCAAATATCTTTTCAATGTGTTAATGGGTTTTGTTTGCAAATATTTTATGAAGGGTTTCTGTAGCTGTGTTCATCAAGGTCACTGGCTTGTAGTTTTCTTCTGTGTCTGTTTCATCAGGGTCAGGTTAATCTCAAAGAATTGTTTGGGATGATTTTTTTTTTATTCTTATTAGGTGGGATTCTTTTATTAGAATTCATTACTTGTTTTTTTAATTACTTTGTTACTTGGTTTATTTCAGTTCTCTCTCTTTGTTTTGTTTTTTTTTGAGAATCTTATACCATGTAACTAAGGTTGATCTTAAACTCACTATATAGTATAGGCTGACTTTGAACTCAATTGTTCTCCTGCCTCAACCTCCTAAGTGCTAGGATTCCAGGCCTGAGCCACCACAGCCGACCCAGGTTTTCTATTTCTTTATGATTCTGTTTGGAAAGGCGTGTGTATCTATTTTATCCTTTCTCTCCTGTAGTTGCTAACCATCTCTGATGATCCTAAGGGTTCCTGTGGTCAGCCACAATATCTCCCTCTAGTCTTCTGTCTCTGTTTCTTAGTTTAGACAAAACTTTTTCTCTTTTGTTTATGAACCAGCTATTCACTTGTTTTTCAGTTTTTGAGACAGAGTCTTGGTGTATATAGCTTAGACTGGCCAGGAATTTATAATAGTTTTCCTGCCTCAGCCACCCAAATGCTGAGATTGCAGGCATGAGGCACTGATTAGTTGATGGATTTCTCTTCTTCAACAATAGCTTACAACTTGTGTAGACCAGGCTTGAACTCATAGAGATCTGCCTTTTTGCATAATATTTGTTTACACTGTGTGAAGATATGTTACTGTGATTGGTTTGGAAAAGAGCTGAATGTCCAACAGGTAGGCAAGAGAGAATAGGTGGGACTTCCAGGCAGAGAGAGGAAGAGGGGGAGGAATCTAATTAAGAGGATTCTGCCAGCAGACTTGGAACAAGTTGGATGTGTCCTGCTGAGGAGAGGTAACCAAGCCATGTGGCAGAATGTAGATTTTAAAATATGGGTTAATTAAATTATAACAACCAGTTGAAAACAAGCCTAAACTAAAGGCCAACATTTCATAATCAATGATAAATCTCTGGTCATTATTAGGAGGCTGGAGATCCAAAGAAAGTATGACGAGCAAGGTTGCTACACTGCCTGCCTAGGCATGTGCCACCATTGTGTGTGTGTGTGTGTGTGAGAGAGAGAGAGAGAGAGAGAGAGAGAGACAGAGACAGAGAGAGACAGAGAGAGAGCCATTAATAGTTGAGGCTAACCTTGAATCTATAAACCTCAAGTTTTATCTTCCAAGATCTAGAATCTAGAATTACAGGCATGTACCACCATGGCTGGCATTTTGCACTATTATTTTAAATCCTCATTTAACTTATTTCTGCTGTGAACTTTATTTACTTTTCCTGCTGCTCATTTGGCACTTGGCTCATTTCTGGTTTTCTACTTTCTTAAGCTGCAGTGACTATTATTTGAGCCCATTCCACTCTTTGGATGTGAGCCCCTGATCACTATTCTCTTCCCTTTTAGCATCACCTTTGTTATTATCTCTAGGTTTCAGTACATTATGTTTCTTTAGTAGTTTTAAGAAATTAATTTTTTTGAAACAACCTAAATGTGCCTCAACTAAAGAATGGATGAGGAGAATGTGGTACATTTACACAATGGAGTAAAAAAATGACCTCATGAAATTTTCAGGCAGATGGATGAAACAACACCACCACCATCCTGAGTGAGGTAACACAGACTCAGAAAGATAAATATGGTATGTATTCACTCATAAGTGGATATTAGATAAAGCAACCAGACTAAAATTCACAGCTCTAGAGAAGCTAGGAAGGCCCTAAAAGGGACACATGGATCACCATGGGAAAAGAAATTAGATGATATCTACAATAAACTGGGCTTGTGGGTGGGAAAGGGAGGGTAGGGGAATGAGAACAGGAGGGACTGAGATGACCTGGCAGGGTGGGATGCAGTGGAAGAGCAATGAAAGAGATATCTTAATAGAGATTGGCTTAGGGAGAAACCTGGTACTAGGGTAACTCCCAAGAATCCACAAGGAGGATCCCAACTAAGACTCCTAGCAATAGTGGAGAGGATGCCTGAACTGGCCTACCCCTGTAATCAAATTGATGAATACCCCAACTAAGATCATAGAGCCTTCATTAAGTAATTGATGGAACCAGACGCAGAGATCTACAACCAAGAACCAGGCCAGCTCCAGGAATCCAGGCAAGGAAAGGGAGGAGGGAACATATGAGCAAGGAGGTCAAGATCATGATGGAAAAATCTACAGAGACAGCTGAACCAAGCTTGTGGAAACTCATGGACTCTAGCCCTACAGCTGTGGAGACTCCAGGGGACTGAACTAGACAGTTGTTAAGCTTGGATTATCAGAGGGGCCCCTGGCAGTAGGACCATGATACAAACCTGGCACATGAGCTAGCTTGTTGGAGCCCATTCCTTAGGGTGGGGTGTCATGCTCAATCTTAATGCACGGGAGAGGGTCCAAGCACTGCCACAATCTATTGTGACTCCTCATGGGAGCACTTACCCGTGAGAAGGAATAGACTGTGGTGGGTTAGCGGGGGAGTTGAGGGAAGGTGAGAGGAGGTAAGGGGGGTGGGAGGAGAGGTGGGAGGGAGAACTGTGGTTGGAATGTAAAATGAAACAAAAAAATGGGAAAAAGAATTTTTTTTCATTTTATATGTATGGGTATTTGCCTGTATGTATATCTGTCCACCATGTGTGGAGGCCAGAAGAGGGCATTGGATTCACTGCAACTGGAGTTACAGATCATTATAAGCTGCAGTGTGGGTACTGGGAATTGAACCCAGGTCCTCCAGAAAAGCATTAAATTCTCTTAATCATTGTGGCATCTCTCCCCACCTCAAAGAAATATTTTTTTTTAAATTTTATGTTCATCCTTTCCTTGATAAACGCACTGCTTGTTCAAAAGAAAGTCGTGTCACTTCCCTGCATTTATGATTTGCACATTTTCTCTTGCTATTTTTCTGCTTTGTTTGTATTATGGTCAGAAAGATATTTGATGTGATTTCATTATATATATATATATATATATATATATATATATATATATATGTTGAGTCTTGTTTTGTGGCCTGGAGAATGTTCCATGTTCTGATGAGGAAAAAAGGTGTACTTGGCAGCTGTTGGCTGGAATGTTCTTCAGATCTGGTGTAAGGAGCTATTTAACACTGCTGTTCCTTTGTTTGGTTTTTGTCTGGGTGATCTTTACTGAAAGTGTCCTGTTAAATCCCCCAATGATGAATGAATTGGCAGCTGTTTCTCTCAGTTCTTACTCATGTTTTCTTTCCATGTGTGGATGCTTTGATGTTGGCTGCATCCCTATGTAGAATTGTTATTCCACTTGCTGAATTTACTCTTTTATCTCTGCAATGGATTTCTTTGTTTCTTCTTATTGCTTTTGATTTGAAGTGTGTTTCCTCTGATGCAAATATAGTTACTTCTGTTTTCTTTTGTGTTCCATGAGCAGGTGATTTATTATTCCATCTTCCATTTTCAGTCTATGTGTGTCCTTAGAGGTGAGATCATGTGATCAATCTATATTAATAATGTAGATAGCCTTGTCCTTTTAGCCTTTCAGTCGTGATGTCTGGAAATTTCTTCTTCCCTCCCTCCTTTCCTTCCTTATTTATTTATTTATATTGATAGAATCTTGCTGTGTAGCCCAGGCTGGCCTCCAACTTTGTACCATTCTTCTTGTTCAGGCCTCTGAGTGCTGGGATCACAGGTGGGGACCACCGTGTCTGACTTTCTCCTTCATTCTTTGTTTCTCAGGTGAGAATCTTGTTCACTCTTTAGCACTGTCTGAAGTTTGTCCTGAGATGTTTACAGTTAGGTGTCAGGACACCCCTGTTGTTTGCTCTAGTTTCTTGAAGCCTTGGGAATGCTATCCAGCTACTCACTCTTTTAAGGCCATTTCAAAATTTCCATGAGTGCTTCTCATTCCTTTCATTTATTTACTCTTTCCTCTTCTCTTGTTACTGTATTTTCAAATAGCATGTCTTTGAGCTCACAACTTCTTCTGTTTGATGCGTTCGATGACACATAAACTTTCCTTGCCTAATTTTTGTTTCCCTATCTTTGTTAAATTTTTCAGTTACAGTGTTGAAACATTTTCCTGTGCTAACTTCTCCATCAGCTGGAGTAGAAGTTGAGTAGACAGGGGATGCCCATCTACGCTTACCACTGGAGCTACTCCAGTGATGTGGTTCGAATTGATGCAGCTGAAACTCAGGTCTATCCCAACAGCATACCAACCTCCACTTGATGCTGGGTTCCAGGAGGGACAGAGGATGTTCTCAGCCTTCAGGCTTAACTAATTTGCATTGACTTATATGTTGGTGTTGGCCTGGGGAGAGGCCTAACACTGGGTTTCATTGTAGTGGGCCTGGTACCATTTTTCAAATCTTAAGCCTGGATTTTCTTCTCTTTGCCCTCTCCAAGTGACAAGATTAAAGATTTGGGGATTTCTCTCTCCAGCCTTCTTCAGTATACTAAAATTAGGGACTGTGGTCTATTACCTGATTTCCTTAGGTCTTATCAGTGAACAGGTGTATTACCCGAGTCTTTGGAAGATTATCCCTGGAGGACCAGACTCTTTTACCATCTTTCCTGGTTCCTATTTTTTGTTTCACAAGAAACCACCAAATGTCTTTATTTTTACATTTTTATATCTTCTCTTTGTATGGTGTGTGTGTGTGTGTGTGTGTGTGTGTGTGTGTGTGTAGGCATGCCATGAAACATATGTGGAGGTCAGCAGACAGTTTGTGAAAGTCAATTCTCTCCTGCCATGTAGTGTCAAGGATGGGACTTGAATTGCTAAGTGTTGTGGCAAGTGTCCTTGCTCACTGAGTCATCTCACCAGCCTCTAAACTAACTTAAAAAACCACTGTAGCAGTCTGCATTGACACCAGCAGTGAGCAGGCATTCCTGTTTCTCCACACCCTTATCAGCATTTGGTGTCAATGTCATCAGTGTGGTTCTGGCTACTCTAACAACTGCAGAGTAGTAGCTCTCTGTTGTAATTTGAAATTCCTAGATGGCATATAATGACTTATTTTTATACACTTACCAACCATCTCTGTATCTTTTTTTTTTTCTGGTGTGGTGTTTAGAGTTTTTCCCATTTTAAAATCATTTAAATTATTGTTGAGTTTTAAGAATTCCTTTTGATAACTCTTTTTAATCAGTTGTGTTGCTTATAGACTTTTCTCCTTGTCTATGACTGGTCTTCTGTACTCTTTATATTACCTTTTTAAAGAATACAAATTTTTAACTTTAGGTCAATACATGACATGGACTAGCTTGGCAAATTCTCCAATCAACTCATTGAACATGGAGGATAAAACTGACTCAGATAGCCATATCCTGTGTCCCAGGCCACCATGTTAGACACTGACCAAGTCAGGATCTATATTCTACCCCCTTAATTTCAAAAATCAAACTTTGTCTTCTCCACACAAGAGGTGTTTTTCTCTGTTTCAGAAGGGTGAAGATCTAGGTAATTATCTCTCCAACCTTCTTTATTGCATCTTTTCACTTTATTATACCAAAAGCAACTCTACAACCCCAGCCTCACAAACACAAGGGCTTGCAGAGCAACCAGAGATCTAGCTATAACATTGGCATGAAGCAGGGTCCTTGAGGAATCCTTTTCTCTTATTTTGGCCCAAGGGGCGAGATTTGCTTGCTGTGTCTGGGAGTTTGCCTTAGGTCTTTCCACCTATTCTCTGCTCCCCTAGACCTTTCCTTCAGCGGGTCTCAGGGAGCTGGCCCAGGGTAAGGGGCTCTGCATGGGGGAACTGGCAGCATATGGCTTTTACACTCAGGTCTGTTGTTTTTCTTTCCTGGGTTCAGGTTCCCTTTTGTGTCTAGGCTTCAGACCTCCATGGGGCAAAGATGAAAGACTGTTTCATCTTTTCCTATGTGAGAAGAGGAACAAAAGATGAATCTTCTTGGCTGCCTCGTATCATGGAGCCATGGGAACCCTGCAGGAGAACAGAGCATGGATTATAGATAAAGCTTAAATCCATTTTGTGCAGGAATTAGGTGGCTTACAAATGAAAGCAATATCTGTGTTTGGACAATGACTATCTTGGGGCCCTATGGCTTTAATGAAATTCTATAGATCAAAAATCTTTAAATCCTCTGAGGCAAGAATGTACAAGCTGACCTCTGCTCTGCTGGCTCCTAGGAGCCACAATGGACAGTGACTGGGAGGGGCGAGGAAGGAGCTCTGGCTGGGGATTGATGGGCAGGCCAAGCTCACAAGAGGGACAACGGCATATTGGGGAATTTATTAGTCACAGGACTGGGGAGACATCTTTGTCTCTATTTCTCTCGTGGGTGTGCAAAGAAGGAAGGAAGTGGGCCAGTTATCTAAAGCAGTAGGTTTCGAAGGGTAGTGTAGATCCTTGGGGTCCAGAGACCCTTTCAGGGAGTCCCCAAAGTCAAAACTTGCCATTTCCCATATACTTTATTCTCTCATGAGCACATAGTGGTGTTGTGCTGAGTCTCCATGACATGTGATGTCACGCTAGCAGAAGTTGGAGAATCTAGCCAGACATAAATGAGAAGCATAAAACTAAAGCAAACAAAATCTAAATTGCAGTTATTTATTAATTTTGTAAAATGGATAATTTACAGTGGCAATTTATTACAGTGGTGATTTGTATACTGGGTTTAGCTTTGTAAATGAATTTTTGAGTTTTAGAGTTTTACATTTTCTTCCTTTCTTGAATGCTTGTTTTGCTGAGAATCAAATCCAGTGCTCTTGTGTGCTAGACAATCAGTCTCCTAGTGAGCAATGCCACCAGTTCCAGAGTTTTATGTCTAATATCATAAGTATAAATACAGAGAACACTCATTCACAAATGTTCTCTGGGGTACTACTGAAGTTACCTTGTGTACGGCACACATGTCATTAGTGTCTCTGGGCTACATTATGTATCCACACTTGACTGCTTAAATAAATAAATGGATCTAGATGTTTAGACTATTTTAAATTTCAAATTTAGTCTAAGAAGGTATATTTTAATTAAATGCTGCACAAACTTGTAAGTGAAAAAAGAACTGTCACTCATGAGTCAGGGGAAATAACTTTTATGTACTCTGATTCTGGTATTTATTGTATGTCTTCTTAAAGCCTCCGATGTGAACTTTAAGGCATTGTGAATCTCTATAGGAAATACACCACATTGCACTTCCAGACTTATTTAGTCATAAACCTTCTCTTTGTGGTATTGGATAGACCCAAGGGTGTAAATAGCACACTTAGGGAAAATGATGAACTTGGCAGAGAAGAATGATCTGGTATCTTGAGGCACCGGCCACTGGTTAGTATCCAAACATATATAGAAAAGTCCTGGTAGCTGCTTTTCTATTGCTGTGATAAAATCATGGCCAAAGCAACTTATAGAAGAAAGCATTTAATTTGGGGCTCATGGTTCCAGAGGGTTAGAGTGTCCATGACCATTATGGTGGCAGAAAACAAGGTAGCAGGCAGGCATGAGGCTGGAGCAGTAGCCGAGAGCTTTATATATAATCCAAAAGCATGAGTCAGAGAGAGATAGAGAGAGAGAGAGAGAGAGAGAGAGAGAGAGAGAGAGAGACAGACAGACAGACAGACAGACAGAGACAGAGAGACAAAGAGAGAGAGCAAGCTCATTCACTTTGAATGTCATGGGTTTTTGAAACCCCAAAGCCCACCTCCAGTGACACATCTCCTCAAACAAGGCTACACCTCCTAGTCCTTCCTAAACAGTTCCAACATTCAGATATACGAACCTGTGGGGTTCATTCTCATTTAAGCCACCACAGCAAGGGGCAGCAGGCCTGGTTGTACCCTGCACTCTGGGAATGTGCAGGTGTGATTTCAGTGGGGAGTGATATAGACTGGGAAGTATCCACCCCAACCTGATGGTAGGCAGGAGGATGGAGGGAATGTGAAGCTTTGAAGAGGGAAGCAGACATGGAGGCTTTCTGGATCTGGTCAGAAGCACAGGATCCTGGAGATAGTGAAGTACAACTATTCACAGAACATCATGCTGTAAGGGTTGGAAAGCTCTGTTTGGCCTACTCCACCTTGGCCAGAAGAGCATGGAGCCCCATAAAGCTGTTGACAGCACTCTGTGATCCTCCTTTTTGGTGCTCCTCAGCAGAGATAGGTTTCTTAAATTCCCTTTGCTGATCTTTCTCACCTCTGAATGAAGTCAAGACAGTAGAATTTTCTTTTCAAGCCCCTGCTGAAATAATCTATGTGAGGACTTTATTTATTGTGTCTTGTGAGCAACTGGGCTAAGGTGAACCCTCTCAAAGTTTTGTGTTTTATGCCTATGGATAAACACTGATAGGCTGATAGACCTGTACACTTGTAGGATGGCTGTGGGAGGTTCTCCACTCTGGTTTCTCTGGTCTCTCTTGTGGATGCTGCTTGATTGGGAAGTGTACCAGCTAGTTTTATGTCAATTTGACACAAGCTAGTCTTCAGAGCAAGAGAACTTCAGTTGAAAAAAATGCCTCTGTAAGATCAGTCTGTTGGCAAGCTTTTAGGGCATTTTCTTAATTTGTTATTGACAGGAGGTGGTCCAACACAATGTGAGTAAAGTTGCCCCCCTGGCTCTCTCTCTCTCTCTCTCTCTCTCTCTCTCTCTCTCTCTCTCTCTCTCTCTCTCTCTCTCTCTGTGTGTGTGTGTGTGTGTGTGTGTGTGTGTGTGTGTGTGTGTGTTGTCTCAAGCCAGGAGAAGGAAGGCAGTAAGCAGCACGGTTCCTTCCCAGTTTGAATTCCTGCCTTGGCTTCCCTCAGTGGACTGTGATTCAGGATATGTAAACCAAATAAATCTTTTCTTCCACAAGTTGCTTTTGGTTATGGTGTTTCAACACAGCAATAATAACCCTAAGACAGAAGTTGGTACCAGGATCATGGGGTACTGCTGTGACACACCTGATCAGATGTTTTTGGAGGACCGTGGAAGGACTTTGGAACTTTGGGCTGTGTGCTAGTTTGGATGTAATTGGCCTCCATAAGCTCATGGGGAGTGTTACTATTAGGAGGTGTGGCCTTGTTGGAGTAGGAAGTGTGTCACTGTGGGGTTGGGCTTTGAGGTCTCCTATGCTCAAGCTATGCCCAGTGGATCTAGATGTCGAACTCTCAAGCTCTTTCGCCAGCACCATGTCTGCCTGCAATGCCACTATGTCTGGCCATGATGATACTGGACTAAACCTCTGAAACTGTAAGCCACCCAAATGAAATTTTTCATTTATAAGAGTTGCCATGGTTGAGGTGTCTCTTCAAAGCAATTGAAACCTTAACTAAGACAGGCTGGAAAGGCCACTGAGTGTTCAAACTTGGTGAGCTGCTGTGAGAACTTGGAAGATTAGAAGATAATGCTGAGAACAGTATAGAGGATGGAGGCTTCGCTTGTGAAGTTTCAGAGGGAAGCAAAGCTCTATAGGGATCATTTGAGATGTCTCACTAAGAATCTGTGGTTCTGGTCAGCTGGGGCTGAAGAATCAGCTGTAATTAACAAGAAACCATAACCACTGAAGTAAAACTGATGATTTTCTGGGGCAATGAATGCTGGTCAAGGGGAGCTGAGAAATTAGCGGCGATTCAGCATCAACCAGGTGAGATCTGGAACAGGTTTCTTTAGGGTCAGCACATAGCTTAGGCTGCCAAGGTTATACGTTGTGCTGGCAGCTGAACTGTGAGTTGTGAATCACCCAGGTGGTACTGGTTTTGAAGGCATGAAGGCCATGGAGAGCAACTGTGGCGTGGCGCTGTGTGGCAGGGCTGGAGTCTCTGAAGAGAGCCCAGGAGAGGCTGTTGGTTCAGTGAAGCCCAGTTGCAGCAGAAGACCCCAGCATTTTGGAGACGCCGGGCCCAAGGGGTGACCCCCAAGGACACCAGCAAAAGTGGTGTAGAGCAGCCGGAGCCTAGGAGACAGTCTTTGTGGGTTGCAGAGGATAGAGCTTTTGGAGGCGTCCGTAGGTGTGAGTGAAACTGAACTATCTTTATACTGTTGCTGTTTGGGTTACTTTGATTGGATTGTGACTGTGCCTTGGCTCTTCTGTCTTGGAATAAGGAAATGTTTAACTTATTTTGGTTTCATAGGAGCCTACAGTTGAGAGACTTTGAACTTTTAAAGACAGTTTGACTATTTTAAGAGTTTGAGAGTTTGAATTTTTAAAGTGTGTTTTATATAGGGATGTTGCTATTAAGGTGTATTTTTTTTTTTTTTTTTTTTTGGATGAACAAGAAAGGGAGGTTTTAACGTGATGTATGTGCCTGTCTGGTTGAAAGGGGTCGATTGTGCTGGGTAGTTCTATGTCAAATTGACACAAGCTATAATCATCTGAGAGGAGGGAACCTCGATTTAAAAAAAATGCCTCCATAAGATCAGCAAGCCTGTAGAGCATTTTCTTAGTGATTGACAGACAGGGAGGGCCCAGTGGGAGCAAGCCACTAAGCAGCACTCTTCCGTAGCTTCTGTGTTTGCTCTTGCCTTCGGGTTCCTGCCCAGTTTGAGTTCCTGCCTTGGCTTTTCTTAGTGGCCTGTGATTCAGGATATGAAAGCCAAACCCTTCCTTCTGCAGTTGCTTTTGGTCATGGTGTTTCATCACAGCAGTAATAACTGAAGACAGCGAGGTCAGCTCAGGCCCATCCTGTGGGTTTGGTTGCCTCAGAGGCCATGTGGGGTGGGGAAGATAGAAGTGGGAAATCTACTTTCAATCCCAGGCTCGGTCATTCTCTCCAGAATGAGTTCTGTGGAAGCTTTGGCCTGTGTGTCCCTTGTGTCTAGAATATTGTAGGAGACAGTTGAAGAGTATTTTTTTTTTGGATCGAGACTCTTGTCAGTCAGGGTGTACACACTCACAGGCTTTAATCCTTCAATTCTTTGGCCCAGGTTAGCAAGGTGGGATTTTTTCCTTGGTTTGTGCTAGCCCTGAGGCATTGGAGAAGAACCTCCCCCTTCCTTCCCACTCCCAGGGAAGAAGCCTGCTTTCTCTTTAGACATCTGGTTTGGTCTGTGTGCACTAAAGAGGCAGGCCACAGGTTTGAGTGTGCTGAGCTTTCTGTAGACTCAGGTACAGCCACATTTTTATCACGTGGGTAAGGGCTTGGGATGCAGAGGGGACATGTGTTGGAAGATGTGTAGACTTTCTCTGTTGCGAGGAGGCTTGGGAATGATAGCTTAATTCAGAACAAAAATCAGGCTTTTGTAGATACCAGCATGAGCCGAACTTACTCAACCAAGATGTCCAGCCTCCCCCAAGTGCAGGTGACTTGATGATCCCACCTTGAGAGATGGGTGCCAAGTGCTCTGGACTTCACCTAGCCAACTGAGCCCTTGGATTTTCCTCACTTCCTCAGCTGGCTTCTTTTGGAATGTGACATGCCTCCACAATTGCTGAGTGATGGTCCTTGGCTGCTGGCTCTGTTTGGGGAAGTGTAGCCAAGCTGGAGGAAGTAAATCTCCGAGAGTACGGCTTTGACTGCTATACTTGGTCCCTGGTCACCCTCTGCTTTCTGCTCATATGAGGTCACTATGAGGTGAAAAGCCTCCTCTGCCACATGCATGTCACTCCCACAGTGATTTTCCCAGGTGTATGGGGGGCAAGGGTCAAAGGCTGGACCATGTGAAACCTTCCTGATGTTACTGTTGAAGACATTTGTTTACACAACCAAACACCTGTCTAGTCTACACCTCCATTGCTTCTGAAAAGCAGTAAAGGATAAAAATGTCTATGAAGAAGATGAGAAAAAGCTTCTATGTCTTCCAGAATGTCTGTAATGCCTGAAATGATCTGTTCCCAGGGATGATTTTTTTTTCCCCCCATAACAGCTAGGCAGGTTAACCACACTTCTCCCAGCTGAGGCTGATAGCTCCATTTCCAAGCTGATCTTCTGAGCCTCCTGCCAGGGGGGCCAACTGTCCTCAGGTGAGCTGCTTCTGGAGGTTGACCAGGGGGTGGTGGAATTGGACAAGGTGGAGAGAAGTCTCTCTTTTAGAAGTCACTTGTGTGTCACTTGTGGATTCTCTTTTTAAAAACTGTAACTGTTGACATGAGTTAGCTTCACTAAGGTAATGTTTGCATTCTTGAAGCTCAGTAGACCGTGAAGCTACCAGAGACTCCTGTCTGATAAGAGGGCTGGTCAAGGGTTTAAGTCATCATTAACTTAGAAAACACAGAGCCCCAAAGGTGAGACTTTTTGGCTTTCCCTGGCTTCAAACCTCAGCTGGTGTGACCCTGAGCCACCAGTTACACGTCTGAATTCTCGTAACCATGTTGGGATTTTTGTGAGTGGAATAATGTGGGTTGAGCCCATGACACAGTCCTTGGCACCCAAGAGCCTAGAAAATGCTCAGTGCACAGGTGTTACTGTTTTTATTAGGAGAGGTCAGATATCTGCCACTTATTTCACCCTCCCCCTCAAGCAATAGCTGGAATCCAGTGCACTTTCTCTCACTCTTTACCCTCTTCTTGAACTCAGTTCTCTGGGTTCCTCCTTCCTGCAGACCCAGCCAGTCTCACAGGTTCCCTAGTGCTTTAAATAAAACCAAGTTCAAGTTCCCCTGTTCTCTGAGGCTGTCTTTGACAGCACATCCCGGACTTGGCAGTAGGTCAAGGTTTGCAGAGTCTTGGGGCAAAGGTAAATTCATTAGCCTCCCAGCTCCCTACAGTGTCTAGAATATTGTAGGAGGATGTGCCAGAAACAGAACTGTAGTGACTCTCCTGGGTGGCTGAGGACGCAGGAACACATAGCCACAGGCTTGAGGGAGCTACCCATGAGGTTAGGCACTGGACACATATGATCCACCATTATGTTTTATTTTGAGACAAAATAATGTAGCCCTGATTGTTGTGGAACTCTATATGTAGATCAGGTTGGCCTCAAACTCACAGGAATCCTCCTTCCTCTACCTTGTGAGTGCTTGGGTTAAAGGCATGAGCCACCATACCTGGCTGCACCATTATTTTTGTTTGTTTTTAACTATAGAACCCTTGCTAGGATGATCTTTTGTGGGCACAGAATATAGAAGATTCTGCATATTACAATGGATGAGGGATCCAGTACCTTAACACCTATGAGATTCCCCATGGCCAGAGACTGATGGTTAGTCGTTTTCCTCCATTAACCTTTAGGGTATGAATTGCCTGGGGTTCTTACCTAAACTTAAGATTTTTAAAATCCAGCTTTGTTGTCTTCTCATGTTTAGGAGAGATGGGTACAATGTCTTCTGCTCAACTATGGAATTAATACAACACAGGTTGGACATTCCATTCATAGGAATAGAATAATAGCAGTACAGAAATCACCTCCTCACATCATTGGTAATCTTGGGCAGAGATTAAGAATACTTCTTCCATCCATCCCTTATTTCCCTCACTAACAGAATCTCTGCATGAGTAGAACTGGCAAGGGGCTCAGTTTAAAAAGCTTTCCAGTTTCCTGTCTTCTCAGGAAGGATGTTCAGTGAGATACATGGTTGGGCATTCCAGGCAAGTTTCTTAAGAGGTTGACTCACCTGGCAAACTTTACTTTCTCAATTTTTCTACTTGATGCAGAATGTGTCTGTGTTAGTCGGAGTTCCAGAAGCCAGAAGGGAAGCCATGAGGGTGAGGGTACACCCACAGGGATAGAAGGACAGAACTTTGGGCTATGCAGACATTGGTAGAACCACCATATTAACTTTAGAAAGTCTTATTTTGGTCATCTCTGAAAATAGTGAAGAAAAGATACAAACAGAACATTTTACAACTTGTCTTGTAGAATCAACCACGATTGCTGGGACTTTGTTCTTACCAGCCAGACAAAGTTCCTTCCTTATGTTAGCTTTCCACCATTGTGGCATAGCTGTGATAGATCAAGTTGAAAGGAGAAAAGAGGGAATGGAGTGAGAGCCCCAGAGGACCTGGATTTGGATCTCAGCATCCGTGCTTGGTAGCTCAAAACTGCCCATGACATTAGCTCCAAAGGTTCTGATACACTCTTTCTGGCCTCTGAGAGCACCAGTCATACAGGTGGGACTTTCTCTCTCTCTCTCATATACAAAAACAAAAGATGTGTTCTTTCTTATTCTTCAAGAAAGATTTATAGTTTCAAAGTTTTCTGCTGATGGGAATGTCATTCTATAAATATTTTTCTCTTATGGGTTAATGAATAAAAAACTGTTTGCAAATAGGAAGGCAAGATAGATGGGACTAGGAGAGGTGGAGGATTCTGGGAAATGTAGTGGAGTTGAGATGTGATCTTGGAAAGAAAGGACGTGAGTCTGGTGTTCGGTAAGATAAGACCATGTAGAAATACATGTATTAGTGATTATGGGTTAATATTTAAGACAGAGCTAGCCAATAAGAAATTGTAGTAATTTGCCAACAGCTTTATAACTAATAGAGTCTCTCTGTGTTATTTTGGAACTGACAAGACTCTGACAGGAAAGTGCTTGTAACATTCTGCCCATGGTCAGTTGGTTTTGTTGTGTAGTTTCTGTTGGGCTGGTGGCAATGCGGAATATTTGGGCGAGCTTGTGGTAATGCAAACTCTTTACCTTAAAGTAAACAAGAAGCAGAGAGACAGAGGCTCTGGGCTCTCAATATCCCCTTCAAAGGCACTCCCCCAGTGATTTAACTTCCTCATAGTAGGTCCACTACTGAGGTTTTACCACTCACTAGGACCTACTACAAAAGTACATGCATTTATCCCATCTCAGAGTCCCCAAAGTCTTAACTGTTTCATTATTATTGAAAAGCCCAAGTCTGAATTCTCTCCTGAAACTCAAGGCAAACAAGCTTTGAACACCCATAAGAAATACTAGTAACATACTCAAATATATAAAGGCACAGGGTGAATCTTCATTTCCAAGTGGAAGGAATAGGAAGATACACCAATCCTAGACCAGATCCAGCAGGTCAAACATGAGGTCCTGCAACAGAGTGGGACACAGAGTGCCATAATGTGAGCACCAAATGGCTTCCACAGGCCTATCCCCACAGCCCTCCTGGCTGAAGTCATTATGGCCTGTTTCTTGGGCCCCTTTTCCTGGCTGAGGCTTCTCTGGTCAGGCTGTCTACATTGCTTGTATTTCTAACTTCCAAAGGTCTCCAATGCAGTTGCTTTCATTCTAGGTTCAGACATTGCACTCTTGGGGCCTGCATGAGGCAACTCTGAACACATTGCTTAGCTTCCAAGTCCTTCCTTTGAAATCTGGTAAGCTTCCGCTACCCACAGCTCCTGTATTCTGCAAGCCTGTAAGCTCAACATCATTTGCATGCTGCCTAAATCTGCTCCTCCAGAAAGCCACACAGCTGCAGTGTCTCCGGAGTAACTTGATGACTGAACATGGAGAAAAGAAATCCCAAGGAAACTATATCCAGGTAGCTCCATGCAGGAGGCTGCTGCAGGGGTTTCTTTCAAGCTAATTCCTGTGCATCGGTCCTGTTCTCTAAATGCAAAGTGTTTTGCATCTTCCTCTTTTAACAGCATGCCCCTCCCAACTACCATCTCCTCCTAGGTTGTTAGTCCCCAGATTCCTGGTCTTTTTTCTTTATTGTTGATTTTTGTGGGGGTGAGTAGTAGACAGATACCTTGCTGAGTCTGTATGTATATGTCTCTATGGCTGACTGCTTAGGTTCATCCCTGAGAATGACTCTCTCTCTCTCTCTCTCTCTCTCTCTCTCTCTCTCTCTCTCAGCAGTCTTTAATGAAGAGCCTGTGAGACCCCCCCCCCCCACATTGGCTGGATGGATTCTTTTTGTCAGCTCAGACTTCAGGCCAAGCAAGATTCCCTGTTTGCCCTCAGCCCTCAGAAACCTGGGCATACCTGAACACCATCTTTCTCACTCTTAGAAAGGAGTTAACAGCTCAGTGGGATTGGTCTGGGACAGCCCTAGCAACTGAAGAATCAAAAAAGAGCCCCTAGAGGGCCTGCCTTCTTCCCTGAAGTCTTTTCATTAGATTAGCACTGAGTGGGTATGGCAGCTTATCAAGGCACCAGGAGCCAAACATATTACGTTTCATTGCCAGCAGACAACGGCACATTTCAGGGGTGCTGCCTTCTGGGGAGTAAACAGTTACAAGAGATTTGTGAAGGGAGAATTGGATACTTCCCCTCTGATTTCAGAATTATACCTTTGATCCCGCATAAGTTGTGATTAATTTTATTTTCTGAGCCAATGCATTGGTCAGCTCTGGAATGAGCTCCTGTCTATGAATAGAGAGTAAAATAGTGCATCATATCATTAAGTCTTTATCAAAATTCCCCTAACTGGTAGATGGGAGTTTAATAATGAAAAAGCTAGTTATGGCTTATGCAAATGATTATGACAGTACAGAATGTTTTTCAGTGATTTCAAGTTAGAATTAGGCAACAGCAATAGGCACAAACAGCCACTTAGGGGACATGCCAGCTGCTTCTAGAGAAGCTGCTGACATAAAAACAAGGAAAGGCACTAAAACAGACACAATTCAAGTCATAATTTGCTTGCTAAAAATTTCTTTTTTGTGTCTGCAGCCTTTGAGGAGGGTCCCGAATGAGGGCATTCATAGTGACAGCCAATCAGATCAAGCTACTATTCGAATGAGCAGCAGACTGCTGTCACAGGGTAAATCAAGATGGAGGTGTAAAGGGAGGGAGACAGAAGTGGACCAGACTCAGCTGACCTGTGTTCTCCTGGCTCTGAGACCCAGTTCAGCCCTGGACATGGATCAGCAAAGTGAACTAAAAAGCTCTGTCTGTCAAAGCTGCTGTGGAATCCCCAAGCTCCTCTAGCCTCCATGCTCTCTGAATCCCCTTTCCAGCTGCACACCAATTAACAGTTAAGTTTGCTTCCTCCCGAAAAGGGTCTCCTTGACCAGAAGCAAAGCTCTCCCTTGGTTTCCAAGTCTGCCCTGAGAGATCTCGATGTCACTGTTCTGTGAGCTTTCTGATGATGCCTCTCTGAAACTTGGCTGAAAGGGGTCTACTCCCACACTCCTTCCCTGTAGTCGGGGGAACTCTGAGGCAGATGGGGCGTTTATTTACACATCTCTTTGGATCATTAGGTAAAAGGGTTCCATATTCCTCTCTCTTGGCAATGCTTTCAAACACAAGAAAGCCTGAGCCTTCTTAAATTACTCTCTTGTCAACACACAACGTTTATTTTGTTTTGTTTTTTAAACAGGCTAGTGTACATAATATAAAGGGATTCTTTTTCTGGAACCTTTGCATGAGAAACTGAGGCTATTTTGTTAAGGTTGATAATAAATTGCATTTTTTAATTCAGAAGAGACAAATAACTATAACTTTAATGGTAGGTCATTAAACTATGTCTCAGGCTATGTTATTTCTTTACTGACTATTGTTACTTTACTGGGATAGCTTTATTAGCATATATTAAGTATACATAATAAGTCTCACTATGTTTTCATACATGTACATTTTGATCATATTTACTTTTCATTATTCTCTCGTTACTTCCACTTCTGCAGGTCCTTCTCCCAACTCCCTTTTCCTTGGAAGTTCTTTTGGGGGGTGATTATTGATGTAATTTGACACAGTGAAATGTAGATCTGATGTGTATATTTTGAAGACTTGCTGCATGTATACTCCTGTGTCATTATTAAGTTAGAGGACATTACCATCATCTCAAGTAGTCCTTGCCCACGGCCCCCTTTGTGGACATTGTGGTCCTCGCCACTATTACCTTAAGGGAATCTTCCTGTTATTGTATGAGAATCATTCAGCATGTACACTCTGCCAATCTCTTCCTTCTTTGGAACAACATGTTTTTTTTTTTTTTTTTTTTTTTTTTGGTATTTGTCCAGGTCATATTTGTGGCTCATTGTTTATTGTCAACTAATATTTTAAGATACAAATATATGTTGCAATTTCTCCCATTCTTGGATAAAATTTGTGTTTATCTATTCTGCTGGAGGATAGTTGTGTTGCCTCCAGGTTTTGACTATTAGGAATAATGTTACTATAAACAGTAGTACTCAAAATAAAGGAAATACATAGATAATAATGGCCACATTTTCAAATGTTTTTCTCTGTAGTTCAGTTTGACAGTGGAAACAAAGCCACAGTCTGATGGATTGACAAGAGTGTTGACTTAAGGGTATTACTGAGGCCTCATGATGCTAGGATCGCATGGGGACAGACGTCCTTGCTAATAGACATGGCTCACAGAGTGAGTTCCCAACGCTCACAATGGAGTGATCACGATTCACGGTTTTCAGTGAGGCTCGTGTGACGTCACAGTGGACAAGGTAGATTTGAGGATATTTTTACTTTTAGTAGCTATTTACAATATTTAAATGTTATTGTATGTGTGTGATCACATGTGCCATGGCATGCATGTGGCAGTCAGAAGTCCTCTTCTACTTCCATGTGGGACTGAACTCAGGTCGTCAACTTGCCTAGTAAGCATTTTATGTGCTGAACTATCTTTCATGCTTAAATAGTCAATTTATGGTTGCTTTTAACTTATAGATAATAATAATTCCCTTTGGTAAATTTAAGGTAGTGATGATCAATATCTAATAGACAGTATGTAGTTAGAATTTGCCACCAGCATTCAGTTTAGACCACACAGCTACCCCTGCCTTGGTCACTTACTGGCTGTGACCTTTAGTGATTTATTCTTGTTTGTTTCAGGATTTATAAAATGGAATGTCATACATTGGCTGTGAGAGTGAACTGATCATGTATGTGTAACCATTAGTACTTAGGAAGGACTCAAAAATAGTATTTCTGTATAAGAATCAGCAATAAGGTGGACAAACATCGGCCAGGAATTAAATGATGGGAATGCTATGTGGTCATGATTTCCAATACTTAGGAGGAGTTCATGATCTTCAAAGGGTGTAATCCTTTGAATCTAGGGGGCTAGAGAGACGGCACCTGTTGCTCTTGCGAAAGACCTAGATTCTGTTCCTAGCATCCACATGGCTCCCAGCCACCTGTAACTCTAGTTCCAAGGCATCCAAAGCCTTCTCATCTCTGGAAATTAGACACATATGTGGCATACATGCATGAGTGCAGGCTAAACACACACACTTGCACACATGTTCCAGCAGAAAGTCTCATGGCTTTCTGAGTTTAAGATATTGTTCTGTGACAATACTCCCCACTCACTCCTCCCTCCTTGGTAAACTCCATATTCTGACATTGAAGTCTAAATGCATTGGATATAAGGCTGGATGGTATCTAGGAAACAAGAGGTCTGCACATTCTGCACTATACACACTTAGCCAGGGAGCTCTTTGGCAGGAAGGACAGGCTTGCTTGGTCCACACCGTGTGTTTTGTTGGTCCTGGTTGGCTAGAGCCTCATCTAGCAGAAGTTGCTCAGATACTTCGAAGGTTGAGTCAGGGTGAATTGCTCTAGCTTTCTGACTGGTTCTGTTCAGGGCTTATTCTCAGTTGGCCCTGGCCCTGCAGACCACACACCTCTTGCTGTGGGCTGATGCTATTTGGTACTATCAGGATCACGACAATGACTGAACAGTTTTAGCAGGTTGTGTTTGCTTTCACTGCTGGAGGGGGTGAGTCTATCTCTATGATCAATGATGCAGGTTTATACCTGCAACTTTTCTCCAGGCACAAGTTAGATTTAAAGGCCTCAGATCTGCTCTCTCTCACCATGGCCCCTTTCTTGCTACATGAGGTCTTTCGGGAGGCCCAAATGAGTTCTTCCCAACTGTGATCTGCATTAGTTGCAGTAAGTGTTGCCAAAATCATCACTAAAAGAAACAGTTCCTGTCAATCAGCATTGGAGGCTCCAGTTTTTCTGCCTTTCAGCAAATAGCCTTTACGTAAACCCAGGTACCAAGGAACCAGGGTCAGGAACGTGAGATCAAATAGGTGTGAAGTCCAAAAGTCTGTGTCAGTCCCTCAGGAACATCCAGTGACTTGTTATACAGAAGGCTGTTTCCTCTGTCCAGCCAGGGCACGTGTGGCAGACAGCATGACCCTGCCAGCTGTCTTAGGTGTCCCTTGCAAAGCCTAGAGTTCAGAAAGTCTCATCATTTGCAGGATTCAGTTACTTTCCTGCCTACATTGGACCCATTTTACTTCGAATCCTAACCTCAGGCTGTTTTCAACTCAGGAAAGTACTATTTCTTGGGTCTCTTCTATAGTCACAATGCTGCAGAGTAGCACTGGGGCATGCTTACAATATCTGTGGGGCTGTCTCCCTCCAAGGCTGTCTATAATCTAACAAATACTAAGCACAATAATTATTTAGAATCAGTGTTGGCTTCTAACATTGATGCCACACAAGCAAATGCCCAACTGTCCATATGTAATGACTTAGTTTCAAAAAATGATGCTGTAAGTGGTCCTTGCCAATGTAGTATGGCCAGGATGCCAGCTGTAATATCCCTTAGGTAAAAAGATGTTAAATACATCTAGAAGGCTAGAACAAAGCAGAACCTGCTAAAACTAGGGTGGGTATCAAGTTAAAACAAATAAACAAACAAACACTCCAAGAAATACAGAGACTGAGGTCAGTAAGGTAGCAGCCACATTGTCACTGTCCAGTGTGGCCCATCTCACAAAAGACTTGATCTGTTTTCCATATCTCACTCAGAAGAAGGGGACCAGAACACAGTTTCAAGGATGAAATTTCCACATTTATTATTCTTCCATGTGCATAGAAAATGGCAGTGAAGTGTCCTGTGAAAGAGGCGGGATGAGCATGGCGCTGCTGTCACACTGAGCTTTGTGCTTCCAGGGGTCACTACTCACTGAAAACAGGATGTCAGGGTTTGTGTCAGCCGCTAATAGTTCCTTGGGCTTCCCCTTTGTGTTTTAGGCTGTCAGTTCTTCAAATCTCTTTTCAAACGACACACTGCATTACAAATGATGGCACTTAACCAATGTGGCATTTCCATATTTACACCAACAGAATAAATTTTTACAAGACATAATAGCATACAATCTTGACATTTAGTAATAGCAATAAAACATGAAGGGCATCCATTTTATTATTTTTTTTCTCTGTACAAACTATCTGAACATAACTTTATTCACATTAAAAAAATCATCTGTAATTTGATTTGACCTACACATACCCCATCTCATTTCATCCATTTCTCAAACCTCTCCTCACATCACCCACACCTTCACCACTAGAATCTACAAGTAATTAGACCTAACACCTACACAGAGCTTAGAACGTCCTCTCCCAAGAGTTTCCTCACTTCCCTGAAAATTCCTCAAAAAAAGAAAAAAAATACTCTTCACTCATTCCTTCCATTTCACTTTCACATTTCATCATCAAATCAGCAAGACGGACTTTTCACCTCAATCCAAGCAAAGTTAGCAAGAAAGAGTCCCCCAATAGGCGTCTTGATGCTACACCCATGAGTCCGGGGACCCTGGGTACTGTTCGGCTCTGTAAGAAGGTCGTTTAGTGGAATAAAAGTCTACGTAATTTGTGGTTGATTTCAGTCCATACTGTGTTGAGTAATCAGTAGAAGCTGGAAAGTGAACTCGGTCATCAAAATAAGGGTCTTCATAGCTACGAGGAGACTGCAAGTACAACCTGTATGCATCCAAGGTCTTCCTGGTGGAATCATCTTGATAGTACAGCTGTGGATGCTGCTGGCAAAAACAGAAAGTCGAGTGAGAGCATTTTAAAAACACACATGGAAAGAACACTGATGTGGGCTTCCCATTTACATTTTAAAGTTTTTATGGGCTAAAGGGGGCAAGCTGTTTCAGGTGCACACCATGTTTACTCACAGTAGGGAGGATTTTAAATTATGTTTATAGGCAAGCTGGCTTTGTTTGCTCAAGTCCTGCCTGGAGGCCCCAGGAGAGCATAGGCCCTCAGTGGGAAGTGGCATGGGATGTGGAGGAGGCAGCTTTGCACAGGAAAGTTAAGCATATCATGGACATACTTGAGGGCTGGGGTTTTAGATTCTCAGATAATTATAATTATGATTGTAAGTGAATCCACCACTCAATTTTAAGAGATGTAATACAGTGTCATGAACTCTTGTGTACAGTGTACTATTAGAGGACAAGCAATCTCAAGGCAGGAAGATAACAAAGTTGCAGACACATGAGCAAATAGCACTGTGGAGGCAAGGACTTCCACTGATGTCCTCTGAAGAAAATGAAGTGTCACATGTTACCATCCACACAGGGCACTGGTCCCCCCATGTCATTTTGTGCTGTCTTACTTTGACCTGACCACATAGGTATTGGCATTCTGACATGATGGCACTTCAGAGTTAAAAAAAAATATACTTGGCTAGCTATCTCCTCTTTTAAAGGTAGAGTTTGATTTCTCTTGACTTAAAAAGAAATAGCATAAGCTGGGTGTGAAATCCTGGCTACTCCTGTGGCAGAAAAGGAAGGGTCAATTTAGCTCAAAAGTTTGAGATCAGCAGGAACAACAATAAGACCCAGTCACAAAACAAAACTGCTAAAAAGTAGAGCATAAATTATTAGTAATGAGGGGAATTCTTCTCTTCCTAGCTAAGTAAAAAAGGTTATGGTGTAGAAGGGGGTCTTAGAACACTCTTAATTGGAAGGACACAATGCTGTTCTGACTAGGAAGCCCTAGTTTTGTGGTTGAAAGGGGTGTGTGTCAGTATAGTCCCAGGGGCTAGCTTGGGAAGGCCCTCATAAGGGAGCTGCAGACTCAGGGTTTTTAAACCATGAAGCTTGGATGAGGAGGGTGTCATGATGATGGAGGAAGTGTCCAGAGAGAACAATGAGGCTGAGAGGTTTTGCTCACCAACTTTGTCTCACCCAAAGTTGGAAGAGTCTTTCTAGGTTAATGGGAAGAACTAAGTCAGAGATGGAAACTAGTGAAGGACAAAGAGCATGCACCAGAGGTTTCTCCTCCTCGCCAGAGGCATGCAGTCTTAGAAGCACTGATGGAGACAATTTATTTGACCCACAAGAGGGTCTGAGAAGCAAAGCTCCTCAGGGGATGCTTCTTTGGCCGTGCATTGAGGCCCAGCTCTCACCAGTGTCCCCTTACTGTGTGACTGCTAACCAGCCTTCTGTACAAATGACATTGCAAATTCACCTGTAGCCGTCTATTTTGTTCTCTTGCTGGTGAGGAATAGGAACTGATGTAAATTGGTGAAGGTTTGCTGGAGCCTGTAAGAAAATAGTTTATTAAATTAAAACTAATGTTTATTACTCTGGTTCACCAAGTTATGTTGGTCCTGCTTTCCCTAGTGCCAGCATAGACAGAAGGGCAGCAGTTCAGGCTCCCTGAATGTGGACAGCACATCCTGGGCCTGGGAGGCTAGCAGCAAAAAAAAAAAAAAAAAAAAAAAGACTGTGTGTGTGTGTGTGTGTGTGTATGTGCGCATGCGCATGTGTGTTAGCAAGAAGCATGTAAATTCAGAACCCATGCTGAGAGGGGCTGTCTCAAGCTCTGCTCAGTCTAGGGGGTTTCTGCAGTTGGATTTGAGCAGTACATAGCTCCCTGTGCTGAGCTGAGGATCATTCACCCCTCTTCTAGGGCCACAGCGTGAATCACAGAGATGGGAAATGCAACATTAGAATGCACCTTGTGCCTTTAGAGCAGCTGTGATTCAGACCCTGGGTTCTGGACAGGGCAGGCATAGCCATGTTCAAAGCAGCAAGCTACACAGAGGAGAGGCACAGTCTTGGATCTGCTATGATTAAGTATGTAGTAAATGGAAAAGTACTTGGTAATTCGGCAAGTGTCTTCAGGAGCCCGGGGCAGACTCCTGATGACATCCCTAGTTGCCTTTCTATTACTGCTAAAACTAGCAAAGGTTTTAATTTTTTTAATAAGGAAAATAAAGCATACTCCAAGCAAATTAAGTTTATTGAAGCAAGCAAAGATAAAGGGTGCATGCTCAAGAGGCAGTCTCTACAGAGGGGCTGCTGTAGACGGGAGGCTGCCTGCCTTCAGCTTGTATGCGTGTTTCCTTCTGCACAGAGCCTGGTATTTGAAATGGAGCATCTGCAATTTTCTGAGCTATTAATTGCCATGGTAACAATACTTGATTAGTAAATAGTCCTGTGAAATCACAATTTCAAAGACAACGGTACAGTTCAGACTCCTCCCCCAGCAGTAGTTAAGTTGCCATCCGCTTTCATTTATTCCTTTTTAATAAATAGGCATTTCCCCCTCCCTCTTTTTCCTCAAAAAAAAAAAAAAAAAAAAAAAAAAAAAGTAATGTTTTGCAGCAGCTCATGACTTGTTCTAGAGTAGTTTTAATTTTCCAAATATTTGAGAATGGACCAATTAACCTTTATACACATCTTCCTGAACAGGATATAAAAGTATTAACACTACAATACTATTTTCTTAAAAAATAATCACGCTTGAGGAAAATCATAGTCTACAATTCACTCAAACTCTTTTCCATGAAAAACTAAATGGACTCAATTGCTCCTGATCAGTTTGAGTTTAGAAATGGGTCAGTCTAGAGGGTCTATGCAGCTCCTGCAAAGCTACATGCATTGGGCCCTTGGTTCTGATACGTAAGGGACTCTTGATAGAGCAGGAGGGGACAGGAGCAAAGAGAATGGCACCTGGGGCAGCCAGAAGTGATGAGTGGCTCTAGTGCTCTTTTTAAATTTGTAGCTGTCTTATAACTATAATGGCTTCATTTATTTAAAATAAGCACAAAAGGCAACAATCCTGGCAGTAGTAGAGAGGGGACAGGGATATGGTTTGCTGCTGGGGGACTATCTCGATATAAGCACGGGCTAGTTTTCAGGACACTGTCTGAGTGCCCAGAAATGTGGTTCCTCCAGGTATTGCATCACACACCCAACTGGCTTCTTACCAGGGTACAGGCCTTTATGTGTGGTATCCCCTTGGCTATTGTAATACTGCATAGGTGGCTGGGTCCTATCGTATTCAGAGCGAGGCTCTCTGATTCCTAACAGTGCTGGTGAGGAAGAGGTACTGCCAACTGAAGGGAGAGGCAAAGGAAGGAAAGGGGAAAAGAGAGAGAAATCAGATTGTCAGCTCCAGAAAACCAAGTGCTCATTAGCAATTTGTCAGCCAAATCAGCTCTTAGAGTTGCCAAACAAGAAGAGCAGCCAGACCCCAAGGACCATGAACACACGGTACATTCCCATACCAGCAAGGGTGACATTTGGGCTGATGCCCTAGCTGCAGCAAGCAGCCAGCTGCAGGAGCCCAGAGTACAGGGTGGCGGGCAGCAGTGTGACTCAGAGCTGTGACCCACCCTTGGAAACCGAGTGGAGTAACTTAGCCACACAAGAGTTACTTCTACTGGACAATCATGGGTTAGCTGCTTATAAATACTCTTGTCAGCATTTACATACATATATTTGGTAACAGGTTTTATGGCATGTTGTGATTTTTGTTCATTAAAAAATATCTGTGTGCGCCTAGAAGTGCCCAGTCGTATAACATGTAAATTCTCTTCAAGGTGCTCTAATGTCCGGAGATCATGTGACCCCCTAGCCCAGGCCACACACCTCACACAACTGATAATGGTAGCCATCTACCAAAAGGGTTCCCTTTTGAACAGTTTTTTTTTTTTTTTTTTTTTTTTTGGCCAGGAAGGAAGAAACAGGTCAACAGGTCCCATAAGCCCCCCCCCACCCAACAGTGTGGTTTGTAGGAAAGCTAATTACAGATAAGTGGCCATGTCTTTACCGATTCACTTGAAAGTGGTGGTCCTCCAGCCTTAGCCCCTGTGGCTCGGCACAGCCATGCCTTCGGAGGGCCCTGGTTGGGTCATTCTTTTCAGGTGCTGTCCCTTCACTGACACCGGGCTGCTCGTGTCTATGTGCTCCTCCCACCTCACTTTTGGGGAGATGGCAGGCCAGGAGAGACTGGCTTCCCTTTGGGGTGACACTAACAAGGCCCATGAGCAGATGCCCCAGACAGCTGAGAGACAGGAGTGGGGGCCACTAGCACTTCTGCTCGTATGTGTGAGAGGCCCACATAGCAATTCTACTGCAAAATAGCTGTGTGCCAATCTGTTTGGGATGATTCTGTGCTTGTTCGAAAGCCCCGTGCCTGGCAGCCACCTCTACTGGCTTCCCTGACATCCCTATTCCTGAGTCCTGGACATACTGAGTTTTTTTTTTTTTTTTTTTTTTTTTTTAATAAAAGAACAGTATGAAGGCTTATCAGGGGTGTCCAAAACAAGTAGAGTTCTTGTTGAATGAAACAGCTCATAATTTTAAAGCAAGACATATCTACCACACACAGTAGGTATAATTATTTTTTTTTTTTAAAGCGACCCAAGAAGGTAAACAAACAAGAAACTCCCAGCACAGACATTCCATTATGTGGCCAGAGCCCCCAGGCATGGATATTAGTCTTTTTGTCCACATTTGTCCACATGAGCGATAGGATTGTCAGAGGCAGCACGGCTGAGGACAACAGATAATATATGTGTGGGAATGTGTGATTGAAAGCCGAATCAAAGCAAGAAGCATCATTTTTCCTGTTTCATCCAGGTAAGAATCAAAGTCACAGCACTGGCTTGGCTTCACAGTCACAAGGTTTCTTTACGTTTAATTTAGTGTGAAACTCAAAACATCCTTTCCATTAAAGCTACACTCTGCAAACGGCGGTGGCACAGTTGCCAAGACCTCAGCTTAAAACTCCAGGGAACTTTCTAGAAAGCCACATTGTGAGGTGGGGTTGGGTGGGTGTGGGTCTGCAAAGCAGCCCGACACGAGTCACTGCAAAGCTAGAAAGATCTAAGGTCAAGGAGTCTGTTCCTGAGAAGTTTCACCAAAAAACCGAGAAAAAAAAACAAAACAAAAATGCTGCCCAAAGCAACAGCAGCAGCAATAAAGAGACTTAACACTTGTGCAAAGTTGGCACAGACATTCCTAGTCAGCCAGTGCATCTTAAATTACCCACCACCTCCCAGGACTCTACATCAGGTTGTTGGTCCAGCTGGTCAAATGCAGATGCCAGGGTCCCACCCCAAACCTGGTGAAGTAGCCAGCATCCAGGTGTGGGGACAGACCCTGTTTTTTTGTTTTTGTTTTTTTTTTTAAATGTACTGCTGCTGATGCAAGCTGTATTATCTTTTCAAATGGAAGAGAGTGGGCTGTTAACAGTACTGTGGTCAGAGCAGGCTCTTGGGTTGATGGGCAGTGCTAAAGTACAAGGATGAATTAGTTCATGCTTTCAGAACAATTCTGTCACACAAATGCCCACTGACCTGATTGAATGATGGGTGACATCTGTTGGTTGGTGGTGGACAAAGAAGGGTGTGACTTGAATCGGTCTCGCTCTAGCGTGGACACAGGTGTAATGAAATGGTTCTGACTCCACCCATCCTGTGGAGAAAAAGAAATGTCTCAAAACTAGTAATGGCACTTCGTTGCTGTAATGACTAGCAATGTGTGCTACGAGGAAGGCTGTTCTGGAATGTTTACCTTTTTGTAAATGCTCCGGAGGTCCCGATACTGCCACAATGTATTTAAGACCTGGGCTGCCGCCTTCACCACTTTCAGAGAGGACCTGGAGAGAGATGGTGGTTTAATGAAGGGAGGCGACAGGGTCGTTCGCTCTGAGAG
The DNA here is from genome assembly GCF_943737965.1 of Phodopus roborovskii. Taxonomy (NCBI): domain Eukaryota; kingdom Metazoa; phylum Chordata; class Mammalia; order Rodentia; family Cricetidae; genus Phodopus; species Phodopus roborovskii. The sequence continues at coordinate 44,781,978 of NW_026126418.1, forward strand.
ACTCAGGCCGCAAGCTATAGCAGCCAAAGTCGCAGGATGGATTGTGTGCAGAAAGTGGATTCCTGAGAGATGCAAAGGTGCCTTCTCACCTTTGCAGCACAGGGGGGTCCCCTCAAAGCTGTTATCTACACCTCTCATCTCCTCTTAAACTCACACCTCCACACTACTGTACGCAGTGACCAGACCTCGTCCTACCTGAGTAAGCAGGGGCCCCTGACTCTTGCCTGCCTTTCATCTTCTCTTTTCACTTGGTCTCTGAGTTAGTGCATGCTTCTGCAGACTCAGTTCTGGCCACTCCTTTCTGGGCTCATTTTGGGGTCCTCATCTCCCTGACATCTGTCAATCTTCACTTCTATAAACAAGTCATTTAGATGCCACTGACCCCCAAGTGTATTTTTCCAGCTGGAGCGTAGGCCCTGTACCCAGCCTGCCCCTCTCCCGCTGACCACATGCTCACTGGATGTCGTCTAATAGTTATTGCTAAGCATCCAAGTCCAGAGAAAATCCCTGGTGGTCCTCCTGCAGGCTTCCCTGCCTTGGGATAACCTCTTCTGAGAAAAACATGGGAGTGGGAGTTGATTACAACACTCTCATTTTGAGTTGCCTTTCACCTCACCAGAGATGCTGCTGTCTTCATCGCTGTAGCTGCTGCACTAGTCTGGGGGAGTGAGGTCATGCCCATCTTTCCACAAGGGTAACTGACCATGCCCTTCCTCTGCTCATAGTAAGGTCCTATTGTTCTCTGACTGTCCCTTTTCTTTCTTCTTTCTCATACTAGCTCGGTCTCAGTCACAGCAGGTTCTGCTGTCCTCCCTGGCATAGCTGCCTTGCAGAACACTCTGTCCCCGAGAGCTGCCCTCCCTTCCATCTCCAGGTCTGCTCCCTGCTATCACCGTGAGGCCTTCCAGGTCACTTCTTTCTCCCTGACATGCTCTGTCACCTTCCCTGATTTAGTCGTTTGCCCTTGCGGGCACCATCACTAAGCTCTGTTGCTGTTATTCACTGGGCCCCTCATCTGCCTTGGCTCTGGAATGCTGTCTTGTGATCTGTTCACTGATGTAAGCCGGGCACTGAGAACAGCAAGTGGACATCAAGTAGGCAAAAAAATACGGGGACAAACTGTGAGGGGAGTGAAATGCAGGGAAACCAGCCACAACTGGATTTGGTTCAAGACTTCCTTCTTTCCTTTCCATTTTTAAAGGTATTTATTTATTTTTATTTATGTGTATGAGTTTTGCATGTATGTACGTGTACCATGTACATGGCTAGTGTCCTCAGAGCCCAGAAGAGGGTGCTACAGACCAAACCCAGGACCTCTGCAAGAGCAGCGAGCCATCTTTCCAGCTCTGCCTGGTTCAAGAAGTTCTGAATTTTTGGCTTTGATTAAGAGATTAGACTTACATACATATTTATGTGTATATTGTACATATGCATTCTTGCATGCCTTGTCACTGGCTGAGCATTTCTACAAGGCGAATTTTTTAGAGTGCATAGGTGATCATATGACTCTGTGTGTGTGTGTGTGTGTGTGTGTGTGTGTGTGTGTGTGTGTGTGTGTGTGTGTGTGTCTGTCTGTCTGTCTGTAGGCTGCAGAGGGAGCCAGTGGAATGGGGTCTTAACTGCCTGAAAATTTTCATTTTCTTAAAAGGAAAGGTAGAGTGTGGTGACTTACTCTTGTAATCCTAGAACTCAGAAGACTAAAGCAGTAAGAATTCAAGGCCAGCCTGGGCTACAGGATGGACCCTTATTTGAGTGGAAAAAAAAAAATCAAAACAAACATATTGTATGCATTTGTTACTAATGACATTTTAAGAATGCAAGAATTAAGGCTGAAATGACACATGTGGCTTCTGTCAGGTAAGGCTGGTTTCCTGCATCATTCCTATATTTTAACAATTCCTTTGAGGTATCAAGCGAAAGACTAGTTGAGCTGTAATGTGAATCCCAGCTAATTAACAAAGCGTTCCTATGCGCCACATGTTACCAGGGCCAAGCTTTGTTCTTGTTGTTAAGGATACAACAGCGGATGAGAGGACAAAGCCCCAGCCACTGCGGGAGTGAGATTCTAGAGGAAGACTCAAATAACACACAAGGGGAGTGAGTCAGGGCCAGAGTGAATGTAGAGGGAATGGGGTGGAGGGGGAGGGGTGCAGTGGCTGCTGACCTACTGTTCAGAGTAGGCATTGGAATTCCCACTTCCATTTGCTGATCTGACACTAAGACAAATTTAGTCACAGCTACAGCCCCATGATGAGAAGCCTCTATTTGGCTACTGATTCGTTCTGCCCACTTGTGCTGCTTCATCAGTTACTGTCATCCAGAAGCAAAAGGAGAAGTGTGACCAAGCCCAGAGCACACTCATGCAGTGGCACTTTTCATGCTTTCTGGGCACTTGGCAGCAGAATCAATCTCAAAAGCCACGATTTAAAAAGACATTCTTGCAGAGTGGGCCTTAGGCTTGACAGAGCCCAAAGTGCAAATGAAATGGTGGCCCTGAACTGTCTCCAGCCTCGTGCTTTTGGTTCTTCTAGGAGCTGACATGAACCATGTGGCTTTAGAGATGGCTACAGTTGAGGGGGGCTGAATCTCCAGACAGTTCCAGTGCACAACTCCTAACTCTCAATGTGACAGTGCTGAGAGGTGGAGTCTTTGGGAAGAGTTACCTGAAGAGTCTTCCATGTGAAAACAAAAAGGTCACTCTATAGAACCAGAAAGGGGCTTGCACCAGACATCAATCTTTTGGTGCCTTGATCCTGGATTTCACAGGTGACGGGATTATGGGAAACAAACCTCTATTGTTCATAAGCTCCCTAGCCCACAGCATTTTGTTACAGCAACCGGAGTAGAGAGAGGAGGCGTGGCTACACTATATTAAAGGGGATGGCAATACATGACAAATCAGCCCCTCCCACTGTTATGGGTCTTACTGATGTAGACTGCTATTCAGCATATGAGTAATCCAGAAATAAATCCGTGAACTAGGCGTGGATCCTCTAAAGGCCCTCACCCCAAGACAGTCCAGGGACCCAGGCACCGGCACCACACACTTGCCTGTCTCCTCTGCCTTTGGTTATGTTCACAAGCTTCTCAATACCTCCTGAGTCAGCCAGCGCTTTGGCATTCTCCATATTTTTGCTGGTGACCTCATGAAGAGCACAGCAGATTGCTGCCACGGTCTCATCAGACAATATGCTGGGGCCGTTGCCGCCTGGAAGCCGGTTCACCAGGTCTCGCATGGCGTATTTACCTGCCGGGTGCACAAGACCAGGGTCAATTTTTCACAGGTTAGTTACTGTTGTTGAAAATCCTGATAATCCATATGTTTTAAAAAAACAAAACTTCAAAAGAGACATGAACAGGAAAAAAAAATTTCAAAGCCCCACAGCAAAGAAGAAAAACACATATGTGACTGAGAAAATTAACATTACTCTCATGTCCCTTGGACAAATGACTACTCTATGAAATATCACTGTCCTGCTGAAAGAAACGAATCAGTGCTTAGGAGTCCACTGGATGTCGGGCCACATTCATTACAGCAATGGCTGTAATGAAAGATTAGGCCAGAAATTTTGTTCTTAGTTCCAGTGTATCAAAGTACTTCAATTTCTGCTCAACGCTGTTTAAAAAACTTCGAATTTGGACTAAGGTTGCCAAAAACCACTTTGCATTCAGTGAGTCACTTTCTGGGTGAGTCTAGTGAGTTAACTGAGAACAGTTAACAAAGCTGAGGGTTATGTGGGCCAATCTGGTATCAACAGTTAACCACACACTAGTTTATTTAAAAGACACCAGGAAAAACTCTCCTACTGAAATTCCAGGTATATTATCTGAGAAGACAGGGCCGAGGGAGCCTCCACCAGGGGAGCAATTCTTTATAAACATCCAAGCAGAGATTATCTCTAGCATTTTCAATTCCAATTACCAACTGACAAAGTGGGAAATGCACTACAAACAGGGGAAATTAACTAAGGTGAGAGTACACATTTTCTTAGGGTTGCTGCCATGCTAACCAGGGTTTTCATCAAAGGGCTGTTTATCTGCAGTGGTGGAGGCAGCAGGCAGGTCTCCACTGCATCTCAGGCAAAGCTCGTTAGAACAGAGGTGGGCATGAGTTGGGGAGACGGCAGTGAGAAGTTAGTACTGGTTATTTCTGAATACTCACCAATGACCAGCATGTATGGCAATACATGACTAGCCACACTTCTTAGCAGCAGAAACAGAGTATGTATCTCATAAGAAATTCAGGGAGGATAGATGTAACTTCTAAGTCTAGTTCGAAGGAAGTGTGGGAACTGGGCAGGGCAGGGACATAGAGACTCCCTGTCTGTGGGGCTGACCTGCCTCAAAGGAACGAAAACATTCATCTGGACAATAATAATTTAAAATGGCATTTCTGCCAGGCCAGGTGTGAAGGGCTTTGCCTGCAAGTCACTGTACTCCATTCAATTTTCAGTTACGCCTTTTTAGTGGGAATAGGCTTGAACCTAGGGCCTTGTGCATGCCAGGTAGTCTACCACGAAGCTACACTGCAGCCCTCTTTTTATGCTGAGATGGGTCTCTCTAGTGAAGATTGACTTGAACCTACTCTGTAGGCCAGGCTGGCTTTGAACTTGTCATCCTTGTGCTTCTGCTTCCCAAGTAAGTGTGATTTACTGGCTTGTTCCACCAGGCCAGGATCACAGCTAATCTTTTGTTGTTTCTGTTTTTCAAGAAAGGATTTCTCTGTGTAGTCCTGGAATTCACTCTGGAGTCTGGGTTGGCCTCACACTTGGAGATCCGCCTGCCTCTGCCTCCTGAGTGCTGGGATTAAAGGCGTGAGCCACCACTTTCGGCAATCACAGTTAATCTTAAAGCTAATAAATATTCTCATTCTCTCTCATGTTTTCTCTTACCCCATTCCCAACCCTGCCTCCCTCTTTCTATTATTATAGCATGCATATTTTATATAAATTGAGTCTAAGTTCAAAAGAATCCTTTAAAAAAAAAAAAAAAACCAAACAAAAAATCTCCCTTCCCCATGTTCCCAGCCACTGGGCTGGCATGAAGCTTGAACGGATGGAGGGTACTGTCCTTACTTCTCACTTCCTCTAACAGTGACCCTGAAGGCCTTGTCAATTTCCTTTCAGACACTGGCAGAGAGGGAGCTCCTACTGCCACCCAGAAGCAGGGACTGAGTAGCAGAAGGGTTCACAGGACACTCTGGGCTATGAGGTCAATGAGCTGCAGGTTGAGGAAGAGGGTTCTGGTCCACAGAGTTCACCTCCTTTTTCTCTTAGCCCACAAACTGAGGTAGAGCTTAGAGACCAGCAAGCTGCCTGGTGTGCGAAGGTGATGATGGGTCGCCTTCTCTGTTCTTTGTATGAGCTGATGAGCTTTCTCTTTGAGACCCGAGAGCAAAGGCCTCCTAAAATTGTGTCCTGGTGGCCTAGTCCTTACCTCCCCTCCATCCTGACCCTGCCTGCCTTGGGATGGGATGACAGTGGTTTGTCTCTGGGTGAGCATTCAGACAGACCTGGGAGGGAAAGCCACATAGTATTCACCTGGTTTCTTATTAGAAGATGGTAGTGTTGGCAAGTTAGCAGATATCGGCACAAATACTGGAAAAGGAAATTAAATCTTTTTTCTTGTTCTTGCTGTTCAGGATATAACTCCTCTTAGGGAACAGAGACAACAAATTCATCAAGCAGCGCTGCCATGTACACCTGAAATTGCTGGGGATCTCTGACTTTTCACTGTTTAATTAACGAGCCTGACTCTTGTTGAAAAAAGACAGTTGAAGAGCAGGTCCAGACACATCAGGAAAGGAGGAGTAGACTCAGGTGTGGGGCTTTGTAACCGCTACAGGTCTGTCTTTCCTGCACAGCGGATCCTGTCGCCAGTACATACCTATGAGCTCCTTGTTCCGAACGTCCAGTGCCATGTTCCTTAAGGCGGTGGCCACAGAAGATACCACTCTGTCATTATCCATCCTCAGGAGCTCAACAAGGATGGGGAGCCCTTTTTCTTTCCGGACAGCTGCCCGGATGTATGCTGCGAACTGGTGAGCAGAATAAGGCATTAGTGAGTGACACGTGGAGATCCACTCTCACATGCTACAGCAATCTGAAAAGATAAACTAAAATTAAATGTTTTCTCTCTAGTGGAGATTAAATCAGTGCCACAGTTTGGGAGAAAGACAGGCTGGGATGGCTGATTTAGAAAGAAATCCCCCAAAGCCTGAAGATCTCAAACCACCATCTGTCAGATTTCTGTATAGGACAGAGAACGTTGCGATTACTTTCCCTCACAGATATAGAAACATGATTAAGGAAGGAGCCCCTGTTTTCTTGGCAGTTGGCCCCATGCCAGGTCCAGAGGCTAAAAGTGGGATGGTGGAGCCAGTCCCTCAGCATCCATTAGGGGGAAGCCTGGCTGGCTCCACTGAGTTAACTTATATTTTAGGACATGCTCCAACAATATTAGTAGCTAGTCAAAAAGATTGCTGGAAAAATTCCTGTCCTCAGAAGAATGAGAATACTCCAGACACCAGGCACCATAATTGATACCCACAGCTAAAGCAGGTTTGGGTACAAAGGCATTCTCACTCAACATTAACTGACTACTTTTTGTGTACCCTGTGAACTAGAAAGCAATGTTACAGAATAGACTAGGATAATTCAAATAAGTAATATATACTAGTAATAGCTAATATTTTCCTGCTGTGGACAAAGCATGAAGACAGAGATTCATTAGCTCATGAGGTCAAAGATGCATTAGCTCTTTACAATAAATTACTGTTAATGTTAAAATATATGATTGACATCCCAGTTTCTTGAATTCTAACAGAGCAGATTATCTTAATAACAAACATAACAGGAAAGATGTCTTTCAAAGATTCATTTTCCAAATCAAATGAAATCTACAGGGAGGAGATAAGAACAAGGCTGGCTACTGCAGAAAGCACTGGGCCAGTGTGATCAGTTTCCTGGGACTGCAGTTTCCTGCTTCCACTGGAGGCTGCTCAGCCCAGCGGGCCTTTCCCTAAACAGCTGTCCCTTGACTGTATATGCAATATGACCCACATATATAATATACATATTTCTTAACTTTCAATTATGTGCATGTGAGTGTATACGCCCAGAAGAGGGCATCAGCTTCCCTCGAACTGGAGTTAAAGGCAGCTGTGAGCCCCTGATGTGGTGCTGGGAACCAGACTCCTGTCTCCTTCAACAAGCTTTCTTAACTATCCAGAGGTCTGAGATTTTGAGTGACTACTTTTGATATTGAAAACCACTTAAATACAATGTTCGTATTTAAATAAGCTTGCCATGTGACTTTTACTTACTGAATGATCCCAGAAATTAAATTCTGCAAAACCTAATCACATGTGTTTAATTATTATAATTTTGTCATCAAGGAATTCTTTGGCTACACAACACAAATCTCTTATGTGAGGAGCTGCCCTTAGCCTTTGTTCTTTATCATTTTGCTCACTGCTCCCCACCACCTGATTAAGTGAGTACAATATTCATTTCATCATTCATGCTGAGGCTCGGGATCCTCTACCTCCGTTCTGAGGAACCAGGGATTTTCAGAATCCAGCCAGCCCCTAGCACTAAGCTATAAGCACTTTAGGAACCACAAGCAACCATACAGGCTCGGATAACACCATACCACACGTATTTGTATAAACTCTATGTCAGTCACCTGAATGAATGAAATATCCATACCCACAACTACGAGCAGAGTTCAGTCATGGAGGATAGAGCCCCAAAGGGCCTTGTTTTGGGTGGAGTGGGACAAGCATTATAATCACTCTTTCACACAAGGACCGTCTGGGAAGATGAGAGACAGTATCTATCTAATGTTTTAAGAAATGGTGGTAACAAAAGGAAACCATTTCCATGTTCACAAGGTTGCACATGTGTAAAGATACTTGCAATGCTCTGGAGGAGTCTGGGAGACGTGGGGTGGGTGCTCACACCAGCCCTGGCCTGACCTCAGCTCGAATCAGGTCCTCATTTTCTCTCACTATGACGTGTGTGGCATTGGATCCCACAAGGAATCCCAGCTTCTACTCTTCCTTGACCTCACCCCCTGCACAGCCACAGAAGTGACCCAACAGTGTCCACACCAGCTTATTTTTGTCACTCTTCTGCTTAAAAGTTCAGTGTTCCCTTGTCTATGGCCAGGTTCCACCCCTGAAGCAGCATCCAGCTCTGGATATGACGGCCAGCTCCCAGGCAGCCACTCCTTGTCCTGTCTGCTTTGCCTTAGAGCAGCCTTTAGTCTGAGCCCACTGTCCTTTCCTCACAGAACATCCTTTTCCTACTGTCCGTTAATCTCTCTCTCACCTCCTCTCTCTACCCCATCCTCAGATCCTGCTAGCTTAGTTTGTTCATCCTGCAGGAAGCCTTCAACTGCACTCTCCTCTCTGCCTCCCCTGCTCCCCACCAGGCCACCTTGGAAGTCCTTCATGGCCACACAACATGAATCTTGTAGAGACTATTCTGATTGCTCATCAATCTCGGATGCCCAGGGAAGGGACTCTATCATACTCATTTTAGGATGCCCAGAGTGACTTCTTGGCTCCTCCCCACACCCTCTTAACCGGCCCCTTTAAGGACAAACTCTATAATCAAGTGTCCCTTTCACCATTGTGGTCGCTCTGACCACAAGGACAGAAGCAAACGTGAACAAGGAGGAAACATCCCACCTTCCAGTTGCCAGCAGAGAGGTTCTGGAGAGATCCGGCAGAGCCTTCCAAGGTGGCTGGGTTGGAACTTTCTGCTAACAGAGTCAGGTACGGTTTTACCACTGATGGGTGCCACAGCATCTCCACCCCTTTGGGGGACTTGGACAGTCCAGGGATAGGCCCGACTCCATCCCACTGAAAGACAAATGGTACACACTAAGTCAAAAGGAAGTGGACAAGGTCTCTGACTGCTGAAACTACTCATTATGCTGGACTCAGCTAAGTAGCAACAATCTTTTCTGCCAATTATATGACTTTACTCTCAGACAAATAGAGGAGTAAAATGCTAACTTGATCCTCCTGTGGAGTTCTCTTTTTCTTCTTCTTTTTCTTCCCCCAACAGCTTGGTTCTGAGTCTTTGCTGGGAGACTCTTTTCCAAGTAAGTCATCCAGTTCATTTAGTCCGAGCAGCCGGGCCTGCGGGACTTCCAGCTCCAGCCGATATGACAGGTTCCTCAGGGTACACACACAGTTCTCCACTGTCTGAAATGCAACACAGTGTGTAATTAAAAACATCACCCCAAACACCCTGGCCCCGAATATACCAACAGTAAATAAATGGAGAACATGAAGGAAATGCTGTTGTGTTTCTGTGACTACCACAATCTAAGGAAAGAAGTACCATTCTACAATTTGTGGGCCAGGGGGCAGCTGTACACCGAAGATTTGGCATTACGCTGACTAGGACACATCAGGCCTGTTCAGTGTCACATGGTACTCATGATTTCAGAGACTGGGTTGTATGAAAGCGGTTAGGTGGTGGGGGTCACCTGCCACCGGGAGTATAGGTGGCTAGGACACTGACCTTGCTGTCGTAATCAGAAGTGTTCACACACGTGTGGATCACATACAACAATGAGTCCACCAGCCCTTCGCAGGACCGCATTTGCTTTCGTGCTTCCTCCCCTGCAGAGCTGAGGTTCCTGGATGGACAGAGACGGGGGAACTGCTGAGATCAACAACTTACCCTTCAGCCACGAAGCCTAACTTGAATGATTCCCACTCAAGAATGGCAGCAGAGAGAAGCCAGTGCAAGGGGACTTGAGATACTTGAGATCCTGAACTTCAGCATCTGCAGCATTCTCAACATTGGCCAGAACCCCATTATACCCACAGACAGTGAGCAGGACAATTAACCTCACAATTCCCTGAGGCCATTATTTAGTGGCCATCTTCATCAGCTTCATCATAGGCAAGTGGAAGAAATAAAGGTGACTATCTTAGGGTTGTGATGAGGAAGAGAAATGAACTGTACAGTAAAGCAAATAGAAAAGTGGCTACCACATAGAAGGCAGGATGTGTTACCCACTGCAGCCATTGTTTTGGGGTATGTTTTCCCTCTTATGTTAGCCATTAGTTATATATTCACCTTTAATTATGTTAAATATGCTACATGAGATACAACCTTAAACCATCAACAAGCAACCCTAGTCAGCCCCAACTTTTAATCCTTTCAATTCCAAAAAACCCAAATAAACAAAACAAAAACTTCAAAATTACTTTGGGTCTCATTTGAGGCCTTGGTTTTGTTCTCCTTTCTTTGCCTTCCCTCAAACATGGATGCCAGATTATAAGCCTCTATTTTTATGTTCCATTTACAAGGGTTCTTAGATAATTAACACTGAAGTAAGGCAAATTGAGAATTTGTAAAATTGAACTAGCTGGATCTCCTGTGCATTGCCCCACCAACACAGTCATTCAACAGCTGACCCCTCCCTCCCCTTTTACCCCTGGCTTCCAACTTTCCTCTGGGGCCTCTTCTGAAAGCGAACTCCCTTGGCCTTAGCTTTTGCTTTTATTTTTTTGCACTTTCCCGGGTGCCTTTTTCTGCTTGGTGTCTTTATCACAACCTATGACCCATGATGAGCAGATGTCTATCTTTGCTTGACCCTTGAGAACACATATATCTGATTTATTGACATTACTACACAGATAGCTAATTCAATTTCTCAAAAATGGACATGGCCAAAACTCCCAGCAACTCTCTGTAGTACATTCATCCAGCAGACCAGTCAAAGATAGAGGTGTAACCCTTGCCTCTACCCCCCCCCCCCATCTCTTATTTCAACCCATTAGCAAGCTCTGTTAGCTCTTCTTCAAAAAGCAACCTACCTGTAGCCCCTGGCCCAGGCTTTGTCTGTAGCATTCCTGGACCACTCTAGCAGTCTGATCTCATTTCCATTTCTGCCTCCACTCAGTCTTCCACAGAACAGGAAAGGCCCTCCCTCTCCCTCCCTGCTTTAAACTCTCATGGCTTTTCATAGTAGTTGAAGTAAAGGACAAAGTCCTTCCATTCGACAGAGATCTGATACCATCCATAGCCACTCTGCCATTTGTTCATGGAGCTAGCTCATTCCTTTACATTACCAGTGACTCGTCCTCTTGACCCCTACTCCTCAGATGAGTAGCTTCTGTGGTATTTCAGATACAGGCTGTGATGGCTCTTCTTGGTTGTCATCTTGACTACATCTTGAATTAACTAAAACCCAAATCACTGGGCACCCCTGTAATAGACTTTTCCTTGATTAAATCAACGAAGGGGAAAACCCACTTCTAATCTGTATCTTTGAGGCAGGAAATGACCACCACAGGATTCACTAATAATTCCTCACCATTATTTTTTATGGTGCCTACCGTTATCTTCCTGTTCTCTATTCCTCACAGCTGGGGCCCAGTTCATCTTGTTCCATACTGGTTTTACACAAGTGACATTTACTGAGGATTACAGCAAGAGCCAATGTTGTACTCACTGCCTAATGGGCTGAGGAGTGGGGAGTGGGTATGGGTCACACATCCCTGGATCTAGGGTAGAGGATGGGATGCTGTTTTCTGCTGACCACAGGCTAAATGACCTGTCCACGACCGGTGACATGAGTGCCTTCTGTCACAGTGCAGAAGGCTTCAGAACAGCAGCACAGATCCTCTCCCTATGGCTCAAACTCTCTGCCTCAGAGGTGCCTAGATGTTTCATTTCTGTTTTACTTTTCAGAGCTGGGACTTGAACTCAGGCCCTGTGCACTACAGTACTATCACTTCTGTTCTGCAGACGAACACTAAAGCTGGGCTCCGCGGGTCCCCCTGCCATTCTGCCAAGGCTTCTGTTTCATGTGCTTAGAGCAACATGAGGCTGGGGAACAGGGTTACATGTGAGCGGCTAAGCAAACAAGGAGCTGTTCCAAAAACATAAAAGAATGACACGTTTTATGTTAAAGGTAATGACTAACGAACAGCATTTGGGCCGGCTTACTTACAGAACTCAAAAGCAAGAGCTGTTTAAGCCACGCACTCTTCACTTCTCTTTAAAAGTAACAACACAAACCTGAACTTTGGTGACCATAAGTGGAACTGAAACAAAAACCAGGCCATGCCAGGTCTGTAATAAGCATGTGATAGTCAGGAAACTGGCAACTACAGTAGAAAATGCTAGATTGCCGAAGTGTCCTCAGACTAATGAGCCTTTCTGAATACGGGAGACAGTTGCCTTGGGGCCACTGGCCTGTGCTCACAGTGCTTCCTCACAGTGACAAATTCCACTCTTTGCTATGAAGGAGAACCACCTTCAGGATGTTTGGCCAGAGAGCACCTTCTATAGTCCATTTACTTATGACACATTCTTTAATCACATAACTAATTGAGAAGAAAGTACTCACCTCAGGCAACCTGTTGTGTTCCGCAGAACCAGCGAGGTCTGAAATTTAATTTTATGATCATCATCAAAGGAAGAGTTATTCCACCCAGAATGTGGAACGATCACAGTGTTTGTTAAGGTTGAGAGAGCATCTCGAATGATTGTCATCTTTACAGCATCGCATGAGGATAAATTCCAAAGAACTCCTAAAATGAGAAGTTTCAAGTGAAAATTATCAGATTCTGCAGCTTTAAGACAGAAACAATCACATGAGTTCTAACCCAAAGGAACCTAACCTACTCCCCACATTTGCAAATGGACTGGGGTAGACCTGTGCTTAGTGCTGGGCAAACACATCTAGCTTCTACAATATATTTCGAAGTCTCAAGACTCACTTTCCAGTTTTGGAGCCGGGGGAGGGTGGGACAGGGAAGTAACCCAAGTACAAGGGTCATAAATACAACATGCCTGATTTTCATAGAGCTTGCTTGTTTTGCAACTCAATGGCTGATATGACAAGCCTCTAGAATTTATGACTTAAGACAAAAATTTCCCTTTCCCCAAAAGATTGGCATATTTCTCTTCATTAATCCTCCTTTCCAGTATTTTTCCAATTTTCACTTTGTTAGCAGGAAGCCTAGCTTCAACAGAGTTCCTGGAAATATAGTGTAGTATAGCATCCTACAGTGACTAGCAGCATGGAGGGTCACTGTATTTGCTCCATTCGCCTCTTTAAAAGAGTTATTGCCATGTGATTGAGAAAAGAAAGGTAATAAATGAAGTATGTTAACGTACTGCCATAACTCCTTATGATTCATAGAGAAATGGGAATGAATCTGAGATGTCATCTACTCTAATACATTTTTAGATCAATGCACTTTGTTAAGTAAGAAGGAAGGAGGTAGAGAGGTGGCTTTTGGTGCCCAGAAGTCTCTCAGGGCTCTACACTCCTGATATTGTGACAAGCTTCTCCAAAGGCTTCATGGAACGCCAACACTGGGCACTTGTGGCCCTGTGGAGAAAAGGGACTGACACTGTCTGCCTGTGTCTATGGGCCTCTGAACAGAGCTCATCAAGCACTGGGCCAGACAAGACTGAACACTGCTGCTCCAAACGCTGTGACCTAAGGAGCCAGCCTAGAGCCAGCCTGAGCAGCCTTCTCCGGATGTAAATTACGCGGAAGATATCAAGCAGACAGCAGCTTTTGTCTCTGTGGGAGGAGAGGAGAAGGCAAAGGACAGCTGAAGGGTAAAGAACAGACCCTGAATGTATGCCCAAGGGCTGCCTTCACTGCCATCCCTATGCTGTAGAGATGTGGTTCATAATGGAGACTGATGCTGTGTAAGCGTTGCTCTGCCTCTGTGCCTGTTCCTTTCCTTCCCTCTCCTGTCCTCTCCTCTCCTCTTCCCCTCCCCTCCCTTACTTGGCTTTGATTTCTAGAGTCATTAATTTGGTATCTCAACCCCCTTCCCTTTGTCTTTCCACACCATTCTGAGCACAGCCTCTCAGAACTTTATCTTTTGTGGTGCCCATTTAGTTGGATCCAGGCTAGTTTTCCTTTAAGAAGGGTAGTTTGGTATAAAAGGGAGATTTAGACAACTCAGAATCTGGAAGATAAATGCCTTGCTTTGTTTCTGAAAGCTGAGTCTTCTCACTATGACCTTTGTTCACATAACTGTATCAAGGCATACAGACACAGGGTTGTACAGTTCAGTCTAATAGAATGTCAACTCCACTGTCAGTGACTTCCCTATGGAGTGTTATGGGGCAGTGGTTGGGTTCTGGAGTTTTGGCAAGACTGTCTTAGTTGGGAAAGAACTGACTCTGAATATGGACACATTTATCTTTGCTCCATAGTGGCTTTCATGGTCTATTTTTTTTCCTGTGTAAGACATTGGCTAAACATTTTCTTAGGAAGAAACATTGGAAGACAATGACAGACAAGACCAGGAGTGAATTCTTTGTTGGTCTGTGCTGACCAAGGAACAAGAGAGAAGTAAGGAGACAGAAAAGTGGCTTGAGGCACAGCAGGGTGGGGTCAAGGCTTTAACAGTCACTGCTAAAGAAGCCATCATACTGGACCCAGAGTGCTAGTGATGACTACCCAGGAGCACGAGCAAGCTACAGTGGGAGTACACAGCTCCTGGCCATTGATGGGGAAAATGTTATTACTCAGAAACCACCCCCACTGACAATTTTGGAACACATGATTCCTAACATGACTGTTGCAATTCTCTTTCTGTCAAAGCCTTTAACATTCCTCACTTCACAAAATACAACTCCCGGGACAGCTTCATTTTCCAACAAGCTGCTTCCTTCTTCACAGAATAAGTGCAATCCAGCCAAGTTAACTACAAGGCAAGGTTTATGAAAAGCAACAGCCATCATATCATAGGCTGTAAGGATAAAATTAGACATATAGTTTGCCACTCACTGTCCATGGGAGGGGTGGGGGATGAGTGGACAGATGATGAAGACAATATTGATGATGACAGAGTCTAAGTATCCTCTGTAGTTATCAAAGTGAGCAGACGCTCGATTTCATTGCAATAAAATGGTATTTATAGTGTTGTTTGCATATAATCTATGCTCACTGTCTACTGTAAATGCTGTATCTCTCAGCACACATACTCAATGCAGTGTAAATACTTGTTATATTATATTTGAATTTTTTTTCTGTTGTATTGATTCACTAATGTTGTCCTGCTGTCAGCTGACTGTGGGTGTGTCTTATATATAGGAATCTAGATCTTTATCTCTATAAGGAACTAAATAGCTTCCTCCAGAGACTTCAGATGAAGTCACAACAGAAAAACAGGAAGGGTTCAGGATGAGAAATTACCTAATGTTGTCTCCAAATTACCCCGTTTTTGTTCTTCTGCCTTCATTCCTAGCTGTTCCTAAGCTTTACTTCAGGCAAGAGGGTAGTTTTCATATTTGAGAGAGGGTTTCCTGACTTTTTTTGAGGGGAGGGGTATTGAACTAGAATTTTCCCTCTTTTCCCCGGGATTCAGAATGTCCAGTAGACTTGTCATTCTATAGTTCATGAGCAACCAGCCCGGGACTGACATTAGATAGTGTCTTCAAATTAACAAGAACAAAGCCTTCATCACCTGATTTATGGTTGCTTTACTCTCCACGTGCTTAGAGCTAAGATGTCCCCAACAAATTAATGTTCCCACTCAATTACTTTATAGATGTGGAACTGTGAATGTGGATTTTCTTAAAGGAAGATGAACATTTTGCTTTTAAAATTGTTGAGGCACATGAGGGCAGCTACTTAACTATGTACTCCCTTTCATGTTTTGTTAAACATGTGCAGGATATCTGGCGCCTGCACATACTTGTTCATGGATTCATCTTATGTCTTGTATGTCTTTATAAATCCCCTTTTTGTTTTCTGCCTATTAGGCTTAGAGAATGGATTGTGACTTTTCTTGAAACAATATTCAAGAGTGCTTTTAAGGTCTGTAACTGCAGAGAAAGGGCCAGGACAGTGTCTGGAGCTTCATCAGAATCTGCTGGTGGACCTATGCTGCCTTCCACACTGACCCACCATCTCCAGGTTCCACGTCCTAGAATCTCTACAATTCCCATCCCTTAGATTGTGAGGCGGAAAGGAATAGGGCTGCCAAAATACAAAATGTCAGGTTGTTTAAAGACACAGTAGATGAGTTAATTACGCTATCTTTTGATCAACTGGGGTGACTTACTGCTCATAAAATGTACCAAGCAGTGAATTCATTCAGGGTTTCACTTCTGTGACCAAACAACTGGTCCAATTTATTCATGACTTGAAAAAGGGAGATAGATCCTGCTTTGCCAAGTATACGGTACTGACCCACACAGCAGCAGCTTTATTGTCCCGTAGTAGTTTGTGCTACACACCATGCATTCTGCTCTTTACAAGTCACCTGAGCCCATGGTCATGGCCTGAACTACCCATTTCCAAGGCTGTAGTAAATCTTAAGGCACTGGTTTTGATTTCCTACTCCCCAACCCTACAGTAGAGTTCAAAACAACTAGTTCTGGTCAACAAATACTAGAGAAAAAAAGGCTCAATGAGACATAAAGGCTTGAGTTAGGGCTTCTGTGAATTTGGTTCTTCTACTCAAAGTCCAATTGGCTAACAATCCTTGTATATGTTCCTCCCTGCTAGAGTCGCAAGAAAACTATGTTTTGTCCAGTTTCTCTCGGGATCCAGGGCAACAGGGAGACTCTTACAAGGGCTGTGAGTAATGAGGAGAGAAAAGTGGCTCCCCGATGTAGCAAGACTGATGAGAACACAAAGAGCTGTGAACCTGGCATTCTCTATCATACATACACACAAATGAATTTATAAAGTATTAGGGATTTCCGGATATGTTATGAAAATGTTGCTTATTCTCTACAACAGAAAAAGTAGAGATAATCATGAGTAACCAATAAGCAAAATGAAATGCTGCCGCGGGAGATGAAAGTTTGTTTTCTTCACAAAGAGCGAATAAAGTAATTAAAATACCATTTCACATCAATCCTATGCTGCAGAGTTTTGAAAGCGCCTGTGTTTAAAGCTGGCTGTATAACTAATCTAATGCCCAACTGATAGTTTTATTATTCACGTTAGACGCTGATTTTGCTGATTAATTAAAATAATAACAACTACTTGCAAGGGCAATTTTAAAAGAACATTAAAAAGTAAATAACATTTGAAAAGTGCTTTTGCTGGCGGCCTGCATACACACCAGCCGACAAATGTGTTTCTCTCTCTGGTGGGAAGGATCATTTTAAGCCAGTTTTGTATAAAATCACATTCAGCTTAGGCTCTTTCCAAATTAACCAAAATCAAGCACCTGTAGACACTGCCAAAGGTAAAGCCTAAGAAGTGCCAGTGCTCTTTACATAGTCCTGGCTGTACCTTTTTCCTTCCCATGAGTCAGCACAGTCTCTGTGTCAATCTATTTTGTTCACATCTGTAGCACTGAAAGGGAATGTACAGGGTTATGCATGCTAAGCCAGTGTTCTGACTCTGACCGATAGTCCCAGCCCTGAAAGTCAGTTCCTGAAGTCTTTAGCTTCAGCACATTTCTCAAGATGCCTACAAGATAACTGAACTTCCCCAGCCTCGGAGATGAGGATGAAGGTTATCTTCCTGTCCAGTGTGCATGTGGTAGCTGAATAGGAATGGTGGCCATAGGCTCACAGATTTGAATGCTTGGTTCCCAGGGAGTGGTGCTAATAGGAGGCGTAGTCTTGTTGGAGGAAGAACCACCTATGACAACTTAGGGCTCAATTCAAGCTGCTGATGGTGTCAAAGATGAGCCGACTGCTTGCATATGTGCAAAAATACAGTGTTGTTGACAGAATGTGGAAGTTGAAGGGGTACTGAGGAGAGTGCATTATCAAAACGCCTGCCATTTGCAGCTGCAGACTAATCGCTCAAGCTTTCTACCAGGACCACTATGCCATCAGCAAATTACAAAATGAAATGGAATTGGAATAATGGGAAAGCAATTATTATGAGAGGGACAAAAGTACTGTTTTCATATATATATATATATATATATATATATATATATATTATATTTTTTTTTTTTTTTTTTTTTTTTCTCCTTTCTGTGGATAAATTCTGAGGAAAAAAAAAATACCATGGTGGCACACAATAATTTCCAGGGTTCTGAAGGTTCAACACCTTTGGGGAGGACCCAATGGTCCTAGAGCAGGTGTATACTGTTGCTCTTGACCTAAAGGCATGGACCGTGGCATCTTTCTTCCTAATAGGCCTTCTGGGTGGGAGCCCTTCTCTTGGCTCAACTGGCTTTGGCATGGCTCTGCCTAGCTCACCTCAGAACTCCCTGGAATTTTCTATACATTTAGATGAACACTCTTTGTCAGGTGTGGGAGAGAAACTCCCTCAGGTGTAGTTTTGTGGCGTAAGGATTGGCTTGAGTCTGAGGGAAGAAAACTTTCCAGAAGACAGCTGTGGAGAATGGAACATGGGGGCTAGCTGCAGCAGCTGCCCAGGGAGGGCCCCACCTATTTGCTCAACCTGAAGGTGCTTGCTTCTGTTACTGAGAATTCTTCCCACGTGAAGTTCATGAGAGGGTTAGCTCTTCAGTGTCTGTTTCTATGGCTTTCTAGTCATAAGGGTTGGTCTACCAACGCTAGGGATCCCTTTACAGGATCGCACTTGTATCTCAGCATGTTCTCTACTGAGGTACTGTTGCCACTTAGTGGGTGATTTGAAAGGATTAACACCACCATTTGGTTATGTAGTTCAATGTTCCCGGGAACAGCATTTCTTCAGAAATATGCTTACAGTCAGGAATGCTGAGAATTGCCCACAGGGGACAGAAAGACAGCTCCTTCTGTTGGAGGCTGGCACAAGGGAACAGACTGAGTAAGGGAAACGAGGAAGGTTCTGAGGCAGGGCTGGCAGGACGTACAGTGTCCCCACTTCCCACCCTTGTTCTGCTGCTGACACTTTCAGATTCTGACAAAGAGTTTGGTCATTTGCACGAGCAAGGAGAATTATCCAAGAGTCACTTAAGACATGTATTCTACACCTGACTCGTGTGTGCAGGGACATTGTCTCACCTCTACCTGCACTGAATGGTCAATCCAGCAGTCTGGTGGCAGCAGATTTGAGACAGTGACTAAAGCCGCACACAGCAGGGCATCAGACAGAATCAGACTTTGGCAGACTGGTGGGGTGATACGGAATCTCCATTGTGGGCCCCACCTTCTTCATATTTATAAGCTGTCTAGGCTTCTGAGGGAGCGCACCATCACAGGCCTCTCCTTTGCTGGGAAATCCTACTTTGACTAATGCTGGCCAATCAAGTTCTCCAAGTGACTTCAGTTTCCTTACTCAACTGCCTCATTTGCCTAGCACTCAGAAGCCCATATTCAGATACAAGGACCTATTCCATGCACTCTTGGTGCATCAGACTCAGACTGTCATTCTTGACCGGCTTAGAAGACTGAAGTCCCACTGCAGCAAGCTGAAACTTTAGGATGATGTCAGGCCACTAGCATGGCTTGACTACTGGTGGAGTTCAAGGGGAGCGCCCTATAACACTGGGTAAAAATCAAGTAATTAGATACTGGGATTTCCATTTGTTGGTACCCAGAAAGGAAGGACGTACTTGAAAACAGGTATTTGCATGTCCAGCGAGCGTTGCTTCTGTTTAGTATTTCTCAGTAGCCTGCACCAGGGGACAGAGAACTTTAGCCTGTGTGTCAGGAACCTGACCTCCTGCACTCCAGTTTTTCATATGTGATTCAGGGTGGACAGCTGCATCTCTGTGGAATAAATCTCTTTGGGGGCATTTTCTTGTTCTAAGTTCTTTATGAACTAAGAGCTGGCCTATCTATAATGAACTATTTTGTATTTTGGGCTATTACCAAATATACTTTTTTGGGGTTATTTTCTCATTACAAATTTTTATGGCTTGAAATGAAATTAAGAGGGAAGGTGGCCACAGACTGATGATGAATGATTTTGTTACTATTATTTTAAGTAGACCAGGTGGTAAGGGTTTTTACTAATTTGGGTTGGGAAGTGGGAAGGGCTGTTGCTAGATTTCTGAAAATAACACACAGCTCCTAATAGCTCAAGTGGTCCAGAAAAGCACGACAGAAAGTAATGGACTGTCTCCTGTCTAGATCAGGTAACAAATGGCTTTATAAAAGGCATATTAATGAGGTCAGGGAGACAAGAATAGAATTTTTCATCTTGCAGGAATGTGGCTCTTTATACTAGAAATTATCTCCTCTTACCAGGATCTAGTTTGCTAAACCTTTGCCTGGTTCACTGGTTTTCCTTAAGATAGCCCAAAACTATCTTAAGTAAAATAAAATAAAATAAAATTAACATCAGTTACTACACTTAAAGCAACTGCAAGACATCTTTTTCAGAACAGTTAAAATTTCTTCACTTGTATAGTAAAACTTGCCAAACTGAGACAAAGAGGGCAAGATGGGGGGTTGGGGAGACTTTAGACTTAAAAGTCTAAAGGTAAGTGGGAGTATGCTCTGCATGGTGTCTGCAATGCGGGTGGCTCAAATGTCAAGACCACCAGTATGGAAATATTCTGCTAACCACATGAGTGGATCACTACTTGTTAGATTGGAAAGAGTGAATACAGGAGTTACACGAACTCAGTCTATTAATACTGAAGAACAAAGCTACTTCCTGGTACTTAACACTGGTATTACTAGGAGGGAACAACAGTGTGACAGCGCTGGGACATCGAGTTCATTACAGAGCAGGCTTCCAGATTCTTTATAATGTCTTCAACTTCTACAGTTTAAAATAGCATATTTTCAGAATGCCCAATAACCATAAACTCCTATCTCCTAGCTCATCAGTACAATTTAATAATCCGAACAAATGGAATGATCAATGTTGGTGGCAAGTTGGAAGCCACAGTTGTGGCCCAGAAGACAGTGACTTTCTAGCCCAATGGAGGGACAGTTAGACTTTGCACAGCTTTTGTGATGAAGCACAGTAACAGGAAAAGCCCCTCGGGCAAGGGAGGTCCACTCAAGGCACCCAGCACACAGAAGTAAGTCAGTACCTGGAAAGCACAGTATATTCCCTTATGGGAAATGCTCAACACAGTGATGGAAACACCAGAATCATGTTACATGCTAGAGAAGCACTTTAATTAGCAAAGACAGCCATACTGTCTTGGGAAAATAATGTTGGCAAGATGTTTGAAAATGCAAATGTGGCCAAAATTACATGCCCCAGGCAGTTACTACACTTAAAGCAAATGCAAGACATCTTTTTCAGACTAGGTAACATTTCTTCACTTGTATAGTAAAAATGACAAACTGAACAAAAAAGACAAGGGGATGGGGGAGCTTAGACTTAATAACTAGGTTGAATTACTTAGTTTTGTGAATAACAGAAGACCTACTTTCAAGTGAATAGTAATTTCTTCAATTTATTAGCAGTTTGAACCCAACAGTTTATTGGCCTTAAACATTTATTTTGTGATTCTAAGTTGATTTTAATTATCACTGATGAACTCCTAGTCCACACCTGCACAGGCCAAACACAAAACCTGTAAAGTCATTGTCTTTGTGGATGGCAAATGGCTGAATACTGAAAATCAGACAGATAATACTGTTTTCAGGGAGGGTTTTCTAGAACACTGGCAGCTGTATTTCTCGGAAATGGCTTCTGGTGAGGAGGGGTCCAGGAGGCTGGGTGTCTTTTGGGTTGTTCTTGTGAGCTCCCCAGCTTTGTGTCCTTTACCTCCTCGATCCTAACAAATGTGCTGTTGCTTCTGGGACAAGATTGATGCCCAAGCTTGTACTCAGAAGTTATACAAGTTTCCTGCCCTGGCCCACACAAATACACAGTGGCTGCTCATGGTACAGAGACTCATGTCTTGGGTGGTGGATCGGACAAGAGGCATTTGAAAACCCTTTCAACCCCCTGTGATCCTGCAGTTTAAAGAACTTGTAAATACTTGACCTGGAGAAGTGTTAATGAAAGAAGTATTTAAGATCTCCCTGATCTTCTGCTAGAAGATACATCATGGTGTGCTCTTCTTACATTTCTTCTGATGAACATCAGGAAGTCTAGTACTAACAAATGCTACGACCGAGAAATGGAACTACTAACTTTCTCCCTAGGTCTTAGGCTTCAACATATGTGTACAAATATCATGCCCCCCCCCATGCAAGCATGCTAGAAAGTTTTCTAGACTCACAGTATGACTTGGTAGTTTCATATTAACCAGACAATGTTTACACAGATGTCAAGCTGAGAGCAATAGCTTTAGGGAACTGGGAATATGTTTCTTGTCTTCTACATATGAGATCTGAATGATATGCTTTCATATTGATCATTCACTTTGCAATATTTTGAAAGGACTATCTCATAAGCAATCATCCCACTTAAAATTATTACTGGCTACTGTATATAGTTATAAAATAAGTCTTGATTTCCTCTATTATATATGTATGGTTGAAAAAAAAATGTTTCTTAAAAGTCAAAGTTTCTGGCATAGGGTTCCAGAAGAAATATCAGAAGGTGTTTGTAGTTTTATATTGGAAGAGTCCATATAGGTGTCTGAAAAATACACTCACATTCTTCTCCTCAAGGCTAGGGCCCAAACTTAGAAAACCTTGTGTTTTAAACAAATAAAAGAGGCCAACATACAGGAGTGATGAAATGAGGGGCAGGTATCTAAGCAAGCAGTTGGTCAATGTGCCCCAGGCAAAAGGACACGAGTCCTTTTGAAGTGCAGACTGTCTCTCCTTAAATCAGTTTGACTTAATTTTAAATAATAAAAAAAACAAAAAAAGGAAATCACTGAACTTCATGTACTTTTCTTCATGGCTAGCATTAAATCTTATAAATCCTTTGAGGTCTGATCAGGAAAGACAACAAAACAATTTCATACAAGGAAAAACTTAGCTGCGAAAAGTCCA
Source organism: Phodopus roborovskii (assembly GCF_943737965.1). NCBI lineage: Eukaryota > Metazoa > Chordata > Mammalia > Rodentia > Cricetidae > Phodopus > Phodopus roborovskii. The sequence continues at coordinate 44,804,771 of NW_026126418.1, forward strand.
CCAAGGTCTTAATTCCCCTATGAGCAATTATGAGAGATGAATAGAAAAGAAACCACACATTTGGGATATCAGGACCATGCCATGAAACATCCAACTACTTAAACAAGGGAACCCAGAGTGATGCCTAAGTACTGATATGCCCATTAGATGCTATGGAGAGCACATTGCAAATGTCTTCTAGGTGCATGTACTCCTCCACAGCTGCGAGCAACAGCTAACCCCAGCCATCTGCCCAGAACATCATCTATCGCTTAGAACACTGCTTCCAATGACTTCTCAAGGCCATCATGCAAGGGCACAGTCTAGAAAGTTTCCAGCATTCCCTCTAGACAGGATCACATTCTTTACCCACCTGTAACAAGCTCTCTTACTTCCGCATCAATAGATTTTCTCAAAAGTCGCAGCAAGGCAGGGATCCCACCAACATTCTTCATTGCTATTTTATTTTCATCTGTAGACTTGCCAAACACAAGGTTTCGGAGGGCACCACAAGCATTCTTCTGAACTTCCAAAACCCTGTGATCCAAAAGGTCAACCAGATGCTTGATTCCTCCTAGCTTGTACACCTGGAGTGGAGAAAAAAAAAAAAAAAAAAAAAAAAAAAAAAAAAAAAGGCACCAGGCCTGAGGGATATGCAATAAATTGAGGGCTGGACAAGTCTGCTAAGGTGAGATCATGGGACACACATGCTGAAAATTCGAAGGCCATTCTCTAAGATGGCACTACTTTCCTGTACACAGGCCTTAAAGAGAATTGAGATCCACGGGATTGGCAACTGCATGTAGGTCACTGTCACATGCCAGCTGTCTGCATACACACCAGGCCTGATACTTTCACTGTAGGAATGTGTGGAGTAAATACACAAATGCAGCACAGACACTCAGGGGCAACACAGAAGGGATTTCTAGACCTGCATCTCCAGGCTCCTCTCCTCACATCCTTTTCCATTTGGGAATTCTTTAGTATTTTACTTGCATGCTGCTTGGCTTTATTCACTTTCACCTTTAGGTCTGTAGCTATTATGTTGTTTTACAATTGAACAGATAATAAGTGTCATTGCAGGAGGATAAGGCCTGAAATACTAACAAAATCTGCATGCTACAGAACACTAGAAGTAACTAGTAACTCACTGTTTCCATAAACACCAAAATACTTGTCTTGACAAGAACCTTGTGAGATCAGTGCATGCAGTAATTTTTACCTAATCGATTCTTTGAAAATATTTCTAATGCTCATCTTAAAGAGATTTTAGCTTCATGTTTTATAAATAAGCTAATTCAGTGGGTGAGATTTGACAAGGCCGAAAGCACTCCAGGCTTTTCTGAGAGGCAATGAAATGCACAGTCAAGAAGGAAAGGGGGATCACTTCAAAAAGAAATTTTATTTTGTAGTATTTTTCATCATGTTAAGAATTGAACTTAGGGCCTTGCAAGCAAGTACTGTGCCACTAACAACACCCTCAAACCCTAGTCATTTTGTAATTATTATTATTTTTTTTTAAACTGTCATTACTATACGTGTATGGGTGTTTTGCTTGTATGTGTGTATGTGCAACATGTGCATGCAGTACCCATAAAAGCCAGAAGAGGGCATTGGGTTCTTGCTAAATGGTATTACAGCTGTGAGCTGCCACATGGGTGTTCAGAAACAAACCTAGGTCCTCTGGATGAGCAGCCAGTGCTCTTACCCACTGAGCCATCTTTCCGGCTCTCTCAAGTCCCCAGTTATTTTCTTTTTAAATAGAAAGCAAGCAGCCGCTAAGCGGAAGTCATGGCATGACCACATCAGGGTAGGCTCTAGTACCTCCATCTTCACTTTGTTGTCACCGAAGCACAGGTGTTGCAGGTAGGCTGCGGCATTTGCCTGGACGGATGGGAACTGATGTTGCAGCATGTGAATAACTTCTGGCAGTTCAGGATCACGCCAGGCAAACTCCCTACATGGAAGAGATATAGCTTCAGAAAGGAAGCTCCAAGAGGAACAATACATTTCTGATAGAAGGAAAAGGTTTAGCAGAGACAAGATTAGAAGTTACAAAAATCCTAATATATCTATTTGGAAATGATTTCTCCCAATCATATACAGAGGCCCAAATGCTTAAGATCCCCAAGAAATCATGGCACACAGACACACAGAGAGAGTCAGAGGAACGGAGGGAATTTTCAATATGGACAGCTTTTCCACACTTCAGGGTTTCTCCTCTGGATTTTAATTTTATGCCTTTCTACCCATCTAAGAACAGAGCAGATGCAACACACAGGTAAACAAATGCAGTTTAGCTAAGTGAGATGTCATGCCCAAGGAAAGAAAGGCCTGATGGGAAAGGATAGAGCTGTAACCAGCTGCTAATCAGAGATAAGGTGGGGGATCATAGTGGTTGTTCAGAAACTTAAATATCCATAGCTGCTTTTGATTATGAGAGAGAAACACACAGGAGTTCATGAAAGAAGAAATAACTTGTCAGTAGTGTTCTGTTCAGAGGAAAGCATTTCTGACAACCCCTGGCCTTTGTATTTTTAAGAAATTGTACTATTATTAAGTAGTCTTTAGTATGTCAAGAATCAGCAACACAAGTTCTGAGTCAAGACACTATCCCAGGTATGATTGCCACCCCCCCCACCATATGATGTGTATATATGAGAGTTCAGGGAGCTGCTTACACAGCCAGAGATTAGCAGAGCAACACCTGTGCACCTCCACCAGAAAATACAATTTTTTTTTTGTTCTATAATGATATAATGAGCAAACATTTACACTTACTATAGTATTTTATTTTACTGTCAAAATTTTCTGGTACATTTGACTGGTCTATTGTTTAGAATCTTTGTATCATGTCTATTTTACATGGAAGATGGCTTTTTAATTTTTGTAGAAAATGGTTCACAGAACAACAAATATGTAGACTAAGGGATGCCATTAAATTTTAATGAAAACAATGAATGTGGGCTGGAGAAATGGCTCAGTGGTTAAGAGCACCAACTGCTCTTAAAGAAGACCTGGGTTCAATTCCCAGAACCCACATGGCAGCTCACAACTGTCTGTAACTCCAGTTCCAGGGGATCTGATCCCTTCACATAGACAGACATTCAGACATAACACCAATGCACCCCATTTACATAAAAAGGAAATAATGAATTCCCACTAAGTTAATAAAAATTACATTTCATATTAGTAACAAATTGAGACTTCTATTGGTGAGTTGTTTTTTGTACATGGATGCTAATACACATCATTTGTGGCAGCCTATTTGGAGATATCCCAGTTGTTCGTCAGAGGGGCCTAAATTAACTGTGATGTGGCTGTGCAATGGAGTAGTCCTTGCCAATGAAAAGGAGCTGGCTGGTATGCTCAGTAGTGTGTTGGCTACCACAGTACAAGATACAAGATGGCACTGACATGAGCAAGCAAAGTGTATTGGTGGCAACAGGGATTTGAGTAGTAGCTGTCTATAGAGCAGGGGTAAGGTTTCAGTTAACAGGAAGTATAAAGAAAAACTTTCTAAAACAATGGGAACATTTCAAGTCTTTTTTTTTTTTTTTTAAACTCTTGTTGTTTTGTTTCTTGAGACAGGGTTTTTACACCGTAGCACAAGCTGGCTATAACTCATGGCAGTCCTCCTGCCTCTGCTTCCCTACCTACTAGTTTATAGATCCCAGTGTCACTTGGATTGGGAAGGCTCCAGGCATTAAGTTTTCAGTCCTCTTCAAAGGTATCTGCACACATACAACCTATGCAAACAAATATTTGGTATATTCCTATTGAGTTATAGGAATCACCATGGCTGCTAAAGACACAAATGCCCAATAAAACATGGCCTTTAGACACAGGGCTATGTGTGTCAAGCTCACAATGCTGTCCTTCATAGCAATGGCACAAATTAGCATTTATCCAGTTTACTAGCCCTACCATTTGCCTTTATTGCTCCCCTGAGGCAAGTACCACTAAATACCATAAGATACAGATAAGGAATTGGTGGAAACCAAGTCTATGTGTTCTTCCCTACAGGAAACAGAAAATAAACACAATCTGTGAAGTAGGAAATACAGCTTGGCCATGTTTATATGGAAGGTAACAATTTGAGAATGCCCTGGAATCAGAAAGGACTGCTGGTAAGACTATCTATATAGTCACTCAAACCAGAGATGGCTGTGACTGAAGTCTTCCCCCATCATGCACCTGATCTGCCTGTGGGCTCAGCTATCTGTCCTTTCCATCTTTCATAAACCAGCTCAAGACTCTTAGACTTTTTCTCTTCTTCAAATACCACCTTTCCTAGATACAGTCTTCGGCAGCCAAATGACCTAAAAATTCTCCCAAACCCACTCGATGCTAGTATGCTTGGACTCCAGCCTCAGAAGGGGCAGATGGGATCCCACAGCCAGCCAGCTAGCAGAGGCATCATTGGTGTGAAAGCTTGCCTCCCTGAGCAAGGAAGTTTAAAGAGCCACTGAAGAGGATTCTCAATGTCAGCCTTCAGCCCTACGAAAACCCATGCATATACTTTGGCTGAACAGTTAGGGTTTCCAATCACTGTTTCTTTGGAAATTAGCTGATCATTTATAGTGCAGTTCCCTCATCTGGAAAGTAAGAAGAATAAAACTGTTCTTTACCTGCTTTTGAGAATGGCTCCAATGACTAAGTGTGGTGGTGTACAGTCATTAACATTCACCTCTGAAAAACAAGGTTTTCCCAGGAAGAATTTTCTGTAATAGTCTTCCTTTGCTGTGATCAGACAAGATCAGGCGCATTCAGGGTGGTATGGCTGTAGACTAGTCTCCCTTTTGTACATTCAACTGAGCTAACCATTTCTGACCAAACATGTAAAGTCTGCCTTGGAAGGCTGTGTTGTAACTGACAAAGTGCCAGGAGTGTGGTCTAATCCTTTCTGAGAGCTCACAATTTATTGCAAACATAAGAGGAGCTCCCAGTAGGAGCAGGGCAATGGTTGGCACCAACATCATCCTTGACACAAGTTCAGCAGAAATTTACACTGGGAAAACTGCTACCAGTTTCCAAGCTAAATGGGTAGGTAGTATCACTGCAAGGATTTGCTTAACTACAACCTAAGTCTAGACTTTTCTTTTTAGCTATGGTTCTGTATTTTGATGTTCCATAAACTGCTAAAACAAACAAACAAAAACGAAACCAAGGTAAATGTGTGAGGGAACTGTTAATAGGCTCTGGATGAGTAACCCAAGAATGAAATCCTTGAGAGGAGGCAAATACCCAAGGAATCCCACATCTACCTGGATTTCTGCTTAGGGGCATTTTCTGCACCAAAATGCAAAAGGTTGAGAGGCTAAAAGAGAACAGGATGGATTTGCTACACAGGATTGGGGGAGTAGGGATGAGGACTGACAGTAAGGGTGAACTGGAATTTGCTGGTGCTAGAGAAGTTAAAAGGTATAGACAGGGTACTAGTGAGAAGAAGGCTGTGTAAGTGCAGGGCACTCAACGGGACTGGCTAGAGCAGTGGCTATTGTACGACAGAGCTGAACACACGCCAGACTTGTTGGGAGAAAAAGGTGAGTGCCTCAGAATTTAAGTCATAAGCCCACAGAGGCCATGTTTGAGCAGCCAGGACCATGCCACAGAATGAGGTCGATATTCTAGGGCTGAAACACATCTGAAATAGACTTTTCAAAGGGCAAAATCAGTATTGGCAGTGTCAGAAGCATCTGCTGGTAACTTAGTTACCTGCAGCAAGAAACTTAATGCTACAGCAGATCATCCAATCCAGGTCCCCTTGTTCACATCAGCCAGCAGATAATCAAACATCACCGGAGATGATGTGGCAAAAGGCAACAGTAGAAAGAGAACCAGAGGCAGCCCTGACCCTGGGCTTTTCAGAGGAAGAACCTGAAATAACTCCAGTTGTGTCCAAGAAAAGAGAAGGTGGGCATGGTGGGCGAGCCCTGTGATCCCAGTGAGACCCTGCCACAAAATCCAGACCACACCAAACAAACACAAAGACAATAATATAATGAATGAGTAGATGGGGACTCTGATCTGAGACATGGAAACTACAGAAAAAGAACTGGGTTGAGCTTTAAAGAGTTCAAGTATTTGAGATTTAAAACAAAACATCAATCAATGCGTACACCAGACAGATATCAGGCTACAGTAAATGGCGGGCTACGTTGAAGGCTGACCTAGAAGCTATGGGCCGAGGGAGCTTACCAACCCTCATGATCACAGTGTGACTGTACTACATGCAACTAGAATCCTAGAAGGAGACGAGGGAGTTTAGTGCAGAAAAGAATTTAAAGAACTAAAAGCTGATTTTTTTTTTCTAATTTTGGCAAAACCATCAATCTACATTCAGAGAATTTCAGTGAGCCCCAATCACGTCAAATGCAAAGACCCACACTTCAGTTCATCACAGTAAAATGCTGGAAGCAGAAGATACCAACAGAGGAGGCTGAGAGGAGGTACATTACACAATGAGAAAAATACAAATAATTCATTATTTCTCACCAAAAAACAACAGATGTCTGAAGACAATGAATAACACCTTTTAAAGTACTGAAAGAAAAAAAAAAATCACACTTGTAAATCTTGAGGACCCTGCAATGTGAGACAAAAACACTGATGATAAATGGTAAACTGAGCCTGAGAGAAGTCAAACCAAATTCTTCAAGCTGATGGATGTGAGATAGACGGTTACCTGAGTTTGCTTTTATTTCTCTTCATTTCCTTAAAAGTGACCCTTTTCAAAAGTAACAATAACACTGTATATTATGTATATTCAAATGCACATGACAATGACTTAAGGGTCAGGGGGTAGAGAAAGGGCCAGCTGCCAAGCAGAGGCCTGCACTGAAGGAGCATGCATTCTGTCACCTTCTATAAGAGATGTCCTCACAATGGTCTATGCAGAGAAAAAAAAATTCTATAACTAATAACTTTAGTTGTCAAGTCTGTTTTTCTTTTAAAGCCACAGCTGGGCCTGGTGATGGGTATCTGTAATCCTGGCATGAAGCAATAATAAGACTGAGGTAAGAAAATCAGGTAGCCAGCCTCAGCTACACAGCAAGAGCCTGCCTCAGAAGACCAAATAACCAAATAAAACCGTAAAACAAAACATAAAATCGAACCTAAAAAGCAAAGTCCTTACAGATTTCCTTTTATATGGTAAACATCAGCAACTTCCAGCCTCACAGAGAATTTATCAACTAATTATGTATCAAGAAGAGGAGTGTTTGGGGTGAATAAAAATGTTAAAGTTGTTATTTTCACAATTGAGGAATAGCAGTTGTCATGATTCACATCTGGATACTCAGTCTTCATTCATCTGGATCCAGGGTCAGCTATAGTAAATGTGCCTGTTACTATAGGATGAGCGTCTATGAATGCCATTATCAATGAAGTTGCACATGATCAAAGCTCATTGTAATAGTTTATGCATCAGACTATGAAATTACCATAGCATGAATAGCAAAAGTACATTACCATACATGAAATTCTTGTTTCTAGTGAATCAATTTATATTAGAGGTCAAAGCAGAAATCTTCAGGGTACATCTTCAACTTGAAACTCTAATCACACTTCATTGCTCTCAGAGGCCGCTATTATTACGTTGCAGGTCCAGCTAGGGTATCAAATCACCTTGAATTTACAATAATTTTGGAAAATTTTGCATGTGTTGGGGACCGGAGAATTTTGCCATTCTGAAGATTTTAGAAAATGCAATAAGAATATTTCTGACAATTATAAATTTCTTTTTGAAAAATCCTTATGATAGCACCAAGAGGCAAACTAAGATTACAAAAACAAAATGTATGCCTAAGCCCAAAAGAATTTTAGGCATAAAAGCAAACCCATAAAGTGTCTTCAATGCACCAGTGGCTTCCCATCCACCTAAAGTACACTACTTATTCTATTTAGTGACCTCGCTAATTTTAGTTCATAATCATTAGAATAAGCTGGCGGGTTGTTAAATCCAAGTAGATAATTATAACTACTTCCCAGTGAAACAACTGTGGGCGAACAGTGAATGAAATCTTGCTAATAATATATGGCTTAAAATAATACCAAAGTTGCTTAAAACTTAGTAATGATTCCATTCTTTCAGAAATTAAAATTCTTTAGTTTTGAAATATATTTTCTGAATATTTTAAAGGGATTTCACTAAAGAGGAGGCCAATTTTTCAGACTCAATCAAGCACCAAGTGGCTCATATTTACCTTGGAAAATGTCATGTATGTGGCCAAACGAAATAAAACAAGAATACATGCCTATTATCTGTCAAATGTGTTTTGCTTGTGAGATGAGAATTTCTTGTATGCTATCTTCTCCTAAATGGCACAAAGCCTTGCAAAGGACCTCATTAAAATAAGCTCTACCTAGCACTGAGTAATACAATTGAAGATGTATATATCTTTTCCAATTCAGAATTACTATATGAACTTTTAAAATCAGGTAGGCAAAGGGGGGGGGGTAACTCGTTACAGTCTTTTGTCAGGCCCTTCCAGGTAACTACCTGAGTAAAGTACCTATACGATGAATGCTTCACCTAATCCAATACACCTGTATGTTCCCTAGGTCAATTAAAGCATGGAAAGAAGCAACCCAGCTTCAAGACATGAAGTCAGCCTCGATGACCCACACAGGTGGACATAATAAAGATATGGTTATTGATAGAGACGTGGTTACTGATAATACCACAGACTTGACAGTTTAAAAAGACACAACAGTGGACATGGTTAGTGTGATATGGAGTGTCCTCCAGAGTCCCCTCCCCCTGCTACTTGCCTGGGGTCCTTCTGAATGCTGTCTATTGATGGGGATCTTGTGGCACCATCATCAGCTGGTCCTGTGTGCTGCAGCCTGTTGTAATTGCACTCTTGGACTCGGTACTGGATTGGCCTGTAGGGCTCCGCATAGGTAGCTGCTGTGTTCAGAGCATAATTGTTTCTTTGGTATGTAAGGGTGCTTCGTTGGCTGGATGTCCTTTGTAGATTTCCAAAACCTACTACAAAAGTCAGTGTTGAGAGAATGTTAAGTATGTTTCTTCTCCACAGAGTTGCACTTTTCAAACATACAATGTTTTTTACTTTTAAAACGATTAAACATTTGGCAATTACATCAACTGTTTATTTTTAGATTTCATAAACCTAGCTTACTGGCACTAAACGAGGTACCTAGAAAAGAGCCAATGGAACTAGGAGTCTGCTCATAGGCTTGGTTATATTAAGATTTAGGAATTTAAATCTCCAGGAAAAGAACATGAAATTAATCTCAGAAATGATTGGTATCATGTTATAATTTTAATTTAGTGATAAAAACAAGATTTTTTTTTTTTTTTTACAAGTTTCTAAGCATTCTACTTTTACAACTATGGTTCTTGGTAAAACTAGAAAAAAAAATCTGTTACATGAAATGTCGATTTTAATCCTATGGCTTCTCCCAGAAGTTCTTCCATGATGTTATGCACACAGCGAATGTGTGCTGCCCTGGACGATTCTCCCCTAATAATCAAAGCAGGTGTCTCTCCCATTGCCGTACTCGAGAGTCTTTAAGCAACCAGAACGGCTGTTCCCCTTTTCTCAACTCTCTCATAGAACTCATAGAATCCCTGCTCACAGTGCCTAAGAACAAATGGCCATTTCTTCATGAATGCTATCAAAAGGAAATCTCTTAGGTAGACCCAACATTCCATTTCTGGTGAAGTGGTGCCTTTCCTTTGCTAACGATCTGGGAGGGGTCTCCCTGTGGTGAGCCTGTGAGGGATCATAACTGCTAGCTGCACTTCTATGCGCATATTATGAGTCTGTAAGATTTGGGGTTTTTTGGACACTACAAGCTGCCTTTGAGATTTTTGCAAAAGCAGCCCCATACCACCTTCTGGCAGTGCACACCACAAGGACTGCAGCTTCTGGTGTAGCAGACCCTGTGATGTAAGACAAAGGTTAGCACTGTGGCACACAGCTGTGAGGCTCAGTAACCTGTCTATACAGGTTCTGACTGTATTCTGTTCGGGTTTGAGTCTCTCACAGTGGGCATCTCTGTCACAACATAAACATGAGTATTCTGAGGAAACCAACACTGTAAAAAAGAGTGAAGCCAAATCAACTTCACCTCCAGGCCAGCTACATCAGCCATCAAGTCACTCATGTGGATCATTTCAACACCTGGTTCAGACAACAAACATCACAAGGAAATACCTCAGCAGATGGTTGCCTTTCTCTGTCTGACATGAGTCTAACCCGAGGGAATCATATTCACAGCTTCCAAATTCACCCTTAAATTAACAGCACAATCACTACCTTCATTGATTAGCGTACACCGTGGTAAAAATATATTACCCCTAAGTATGTGCTAAATGAACTTCTGTTTTACTGTTCATTGATCTGCTGTCACAGTCGCTTATCTGACAAGCAACACAATTTCCTTCAAGCAGGGAACCCAACCTCAGTAAAATCCCCCTCCTGTTGGGCTAGGGAAATCAGGAAGGCAGCCGAGCAGGGCCCACCTGAGCCTGTGCGGTACAATGCTGTCTGCGATCCTTGGAGTTCCACAGTTCCGTGGTTTGGGCTGCGGTACACGGGACTGTAGTAGGTCCTCCCTTCATATATAGGAGTGATATGCAAGTCAGGAGACACAGCTGAACGAAGCTCTTGTCCAAGCTGACTGTGCTGGCTGGCATAGGAACTCCGTAAGCCTAGAGGTAGGAACATGGCACCATCAAAATGGAGAAAGTCACAGTGAGGTTAAATCATATACCTGGGGCTGGAGAGATGAGTCAGTGGTTAAAAGAACTAGCTGCTCTTCCAGAGGGCTTGGGTTTAATTCCCTGCACTCACATGACAGCTTACAACTGTCTGTAACTCTGGTTTCAGGGGTTCTGACATTCTCAGACATATGTGCAGGCAAAGCATGAATGCATATGAAATTTAAAAAAAAAATCATATACCCCAACTCAAGTCCCAACCAACAGAACAAATGTTAGGTCTGAAGAGGGAAACCATTGGAGTTTTATAGCAATGTTCTCTTCCTAATGCTGTGACCCTTGAATGCAATTCCTCATGTTTACTGACCCCCAACCATAATACTAATTTGTTACTACTTCATAACTGTAACTTTGCTACTGATATGATTTGTAATGTAACTATCTGATATATGACCCCCCCACCCCCAAAGAGACCCACAAGTTGAGAGCTGTAGGGACGAGGGCCTGGTGCAAAAGGGACTCTGGGCACTGAGTGTGTTTTGCTCTGTTTGTTTGTTTTTTTAAAAACACACAAGAGAAAAATTAATGTCCTAATAAAAATTTATTAAGTTTGATTTGCTAAAATGCACTTTCCAATTATGGGTTATTTTATGACAGTGACCAAATAAGAGAACGTCCCCTTTGCCATGATTGCCATTTGAAGATCACAGGATCAGGCACCACATAATTGACACTGTGGTCAGTGATGGACTGTCCATCAGTGTCCCCATGAGACTGTACCACATGGTGACAACATCAGCTTAGTTTGTATAAGTATATTCTATGTTTGTACAGAGACAACATAATGCTGGCAACACATCACTTGCTGTATCCTGCACGAAGGGAGCCACAGTGCTAACAGCAGTGGGATCCCTCTTCTGTTGCCCGCTCCATCTCACCAGCAGACAGAGCCTACTGTGCTTCACACTGCTATACCCCAAAGCCTGAGACACCATCGATAGAATATGCTTATTGGGAAAGGCTGATACGGAAGAGCTGTTTGAAATCTATTAATTCACATATGGTTTTTATGGGAAAATACTGGAAAGTTAATGGCACCAAAATCTGAATATTATTAGCAAACTAGTAACACTATAAAATACTGTTTTACTATTTTTAATCACTATGCTTTCCTTTCTTAAAAAGCAAATCAAAATAAAAACCAAACGTTCTTACAGGAACTTGGATAGCACTCTTATTTACCTCCTTTCTAGTACAAAGGAAAATGCAAAGGTACTATTTAACATTAGATAATTTAAAATATTTTGATTCATATTGCAATGTTTACAGATGAGGCTCATGATAGAAAGGGGATTTCAAACATACACATTTTATTTTTGTATATTAAATCAGTGTACTTCATATTATGCAGGTCATAAGTTTGTGATGTGTCACTGTTAGTAAGTAAAACCAATCATTTAGGAATATTAACTAAAATTACCTAAGCAAAAGGAGTCACTATATATTTGCTTTATAAAAAAAAAATATCATTCCCACCTCATTAGTTCAGTTAATCAAATCACAAGTAAAAGCAAGTGGAGTAGGCCACTGAGATGGCTCAACAGGTAAAGGCAATGCAGCCTGCAGGATTCAATCCCTAGTATCTGTATAGTATAAGAGGAGAAAAGTGAATCCGACCATTGTCCTCTGGCCTCTACACACTATAAGGAGATGTACACACACACACACACACACACACACACACACACACACACACACACACACACACGAGAGAGAGAGAGAGAGAGAGAGAGAGAGAGAGAGAGAGAAATGAGCCTGAATACATGCTGCTTAGTGAGGAATGACACAAGAGTTTATAAAAACACAAAGCTCTACAGTGATTACTGCCTACCCTAGTAGGTACCTACAACAGCATGGAAAGAGGCAAAATGAACAACTGTGAGCGATGCTGGGTCCCCCACCTATGAAAATAAAGTACACAGGTTCAAACAGTTTTTTAGCTGGACTATTGTCTAGCCAAGTGGTGTCACTGCAAAGCTAAGAGTCCAAAGATAAGTGTGTATACCCTACAATGGAGACAACTATGCTCCAAGGAGCAATGACAGAAATACTGGATACTCTACAGTATTATTTTACTCAATCAAAAGTTTCTATTTGCAATCCCACAAACAACCTTTCTGTTTACTTATTACAATGATGAGTCCATGTGACTCAAAAATTTGTATTAAAAATAAAATTTAACTATCAAGCACTGATTCTTTTTACAAAAGTCTCCAGACATTACATAATTATACCAAAATAAGAGTTTTGGGCCATATACATTTTTCTGTGGTAGGAAATACATTTTTATATTATTATTATAACACCAATTAAATTACAATCACAGCTAGACATGGTGGCACAAGCCTTTAATCACAGCAGTTGGGAGGCAGAGGCAGGTGGATCTCTGAGTTTGAGGTCAGCCTGGTCTGCATGGTGAGTTCTAGGTTAACCAGAGCTATGTAGAGACACTGTATCCAAAAACAAAACAAAACAAAGCAAAACAACAAATTTACACTCACCAAATGAATCCATAAACTAGACTCAGTAGTCAGGTAGATGAAACAAAATCTCCTTGAGAATCCTTTGTTTCACTCAAAAGTCTTAAAGTTATTTTCAGCAAACTCAGTGAGGAAAGGCTGATTCTTACACATATGTTACACACACACACACACACACACCACTTTCCATAAGCTGGCAATTCTGCATGGCTCTCCTACACATACACAGAGGAGTGTACAAGTCCTCAGAGCCACTCATCCATTGGGGTTTTGGGGCGGGGGCAGGGCACTTCATAACTGCCTCCAACATGACTTGGTTGCATGCCTTTCAGAGGTCTGCAGAAAACACTTAAGTCTATCATACCCCTCTGATGGCAGAATGATAAAACAGGTCATTTCACAACTAGGAATTTCTCTAAGCTCAAATCATCCAGTTTCACCAGAAATGCTTCATGAGAATTTGTTAAATTAGAATAAGCTTACAAAGGTTTCACATTTTCTAGAGGCCACAAGATAAAATATATTAATTTTATCCTCAAAAATATTTTAAAAATTTAATAAAAAAGCCCTAAAAGCAATGTAACAAGAAATACAAAGGAAAAACAATGTAACTTATCTCAGGTGTAAAACTTCTTATACATTATAAACATTACAGAAGGCCTGAGGCTGTTTTTATGATAAAATGGACAATAAACATGAACTAGTAATGGCCCCGGTTGCAGTGTCTTACCCACCAGAGTGGCCCATTCGAGGCAACAATGGCAGCATAAGGCAAAGTCAAATTACAAGGCAAAAATTACAAATGTGTGATGCTTTCTTGGAGGCCAACCTGACAGACACTTTCAAGGTAAAAGTACGCACATACTGTACTTATTTATATGAAAGAATGTGTCTCTGGTAGCTAAAGATAACCGACATCGTAGAAGCAGTTAACATATGACATATACAAAAGGAGCGAGTGTTGTGCACCTCTTAGAAAGAGTGTGAGCTCTCAGATACACCCGGGTTAAAAAGACACCAGAATATTTCCCATGCAACACACTCTTCTCTAGGACACATACATGCAGACTGAGCAGGTATATGTGACTTTGTGTGGGCAGAGAAGGACCTAGAGACTTCTGCTCTTCATCTCAACCTTTCCTGTATGATTTTTAAATTTTACTGCTCTGTATATATTTTCTTTTTAAAAATTCTTTCTGTCAACACACAGCCTCAAACCCAGGGCTTTGCATGTGACTAGGCAAGCACTCTACTACCACCCAACATCCCAGTCCTAAACATAGTTTTTTTTTTTTTATTTTAAAGAAAAATTTCTCTTATTGGAAAGAACAAGATCATTATGGAATATAGAAAATTGTTTATGAAAATCCCCTAAAGGGGATAGATATAATTCCAGGAACCTGGTGTCTTTCGAATTTAATTCAAATGGCATTTAAAAGAAATTCTTAAGGGCTTTGTACATTTCCCATCAGGGTGCCCAAATCAAGACAGTAGGGTATGAGGGTCATATTCTGGTACACACAACTATAGCATTCCTCATGATCCCACATTTTAATACATCACTATATCATGATATACCAATATATCATGATATATGCAGATAATCCTAGATGTTCAAAATCAATCCTTCATTAGAGTATAATACTAATAAAGACTTTAGGGATTCAATCAGTTCTTTTAAAACTCAATGTGTGCAAACACACACACACACTCTCTCTCTCTCACTTTATATATCATATTTTGAGGGGGAAAAATAGATACCTTACAAAGGAATTCTGTGTATATATTATTCAGTTTCACACATAAAAGAACTAAAGCTTGAAAAATAAATTAACCTTACGTTTATAGTAACTTTTCAAATAAAACGACCAGGCCTTTCCCCAGTGATCATCATGTTTGAGTATGGGAAGACTCAAACCCTGGGCTCTGTACAATGTTGTCACCATCCTTACCTGTTAGGCTGTCTGGCCGTGGTGGAACCATCCTCTCATAAATGTCATACTGCTGCTGTCCGAACTGATCCATGTCATGAACAGTCCTTTGCAATGAAGGTCCCAGATGCTGTGGTACAGCGGTCATCCCCGAGCGTTTGGGGGAGGACGACCCCACTTGGCCTTGGGATGGGGAAGCTACTCGAGTCTGGGCATCTGTCAGGGTCAGTGGGGACCCCACCCTGGTGGCAGTCTGGTATTGAGGAGCTGGTCCGTTAGGATTGGAGGTCTGTCTGGAGGTGACAGACCCAACCCTGCGCACAGCTGTTGGGGAGGCGGGTCTCTGTGAGTATGGAGAGGCGGCCCGCTGAGCAGGGAGCGTGGTGGAGGAGTAAGCACTGGGGTTCAGAGGTCGGGAGTCGGTCACTGACGGAGAGCCAAATCCACTACCCAGAGAAGTTCTCAGTGACCCCCTTGAAGGAGACACGCCTGTGCTGGTGACATAAGAAGGAGACTGTGCTCTAGATGGAACTGAACTAACTCTTCGCATGGCCCGATTGGCTACTGATGGCTGATGAGAGGGGGAGAAAAGAGAACGGGTTTATCCAGGGTTTTGCGTCCATTGTCATCACAGAAATAAAAATGCACATAGCTCACACAGAACGTGACCCACACGATCTCAGGCACCCGAGCTTCTTCTCTGCATGGAGGTTACAGTAAGATCTTAGCTTTTTTTTTTTTTTTTTTTTTTTTTTTTTAAGATGTAAGTAATTTGAACACTAAAACCAGTCAGTGAAAGAGATCTGAAGACATTTAATAGCTCTTTTTTGGTCTTTATGTTTTTCACTTGTTGCCTCTCTGCATTTTCCGACATATGAAATGCTCTGACTCCAAGTGCTACAAATGACTTGTGAATATGAAGGGCCCTGGGGCCATGTGCTTGCAACATTTGCTGCAAGTTAAACTGTGGCCAAGGCAATGCATTTTGTAGAAAACAAAAATATATTTATTTCATCTCTCAGACTAAATGTGGCTGAGGAGTATTTATGGAGAGCTGGCCTTTATGGTTCTGTTAACTTGTGGGATGAGCCCCCCCCCCCGCCCCCCGCCAGCATCTAATACATGAACATTTGGCTAGTGCCTGGGTCCAGCTCTTCCCTGATAATTTAGTTCAAGGAGGAGCCTGGCCAAACAGGTGTCCTAGCCAAATCCTTAGCTCTACTTTCTTTTGATCTTGGCTGATATATGAGCCCTCAGCTGTAGTTTAGCCGGTAGATTTAAAGAGATGCCAGTGAGATACCCAAGAATCTGTCCCGGTAGAAGGAATTCTCTCTAAACTTTTGTTGGCTTTCTTGGACTTAGCCAGCTGGAAAAGACCAGAATGGAAAATGAACATTTCTGCCATGGACTATTGTGTGCTATGAATCTGTAGACTTCTTCACACAAAGGGTATTAGGTGCAACTATGAGAAATTGGACTGCAGAAGTGGCTGAGGAGTGTGGGCACAGGGAAAAGGCAGGCTGGTCGAGGGATGAGAACAGATCCTAGGGCTCTGGATGATGGGCCTGCTTGGTTATTTTTGGAGTGCAGCTACCACCTATACCTCTACCAATTTGTAGTTGTGATGATGAGGAAGAAAGCAGGGATGGCGTGAGGCTTTCTGCAGCCTCCTGTGTCACAAACAAGCTGGCTGCTGAAACACCTCAGGTGGGTTCAACTTCAACACTGTGGGGACAGTAATAGTGTACTAGGGGATGTGGGGAGGGAAAAATGTGGTAACGAAACAAGGTAAAAGGATAGGGCTTACACAGTTAGTGTATAGTTGGAGAGGTCATATGTGTGCTTGGTTGCTAGTAGTGTCAGCGGTGCACTAACAAATGGAGTAACATACGCTTAGATGGCTAGATAGTACACTGTATAGACTACAAGCAAATGAAGTCCAGGAGACATACTTGGAATACAATCTTCAGCATTAGGGACAAAATCAGCTTAATACAAGCCTTTATTATTTTAAGACAGCATGATCGTGGCTAAGGATAAAATTGGAGCTAATTAATTATACAAAAGTAAGACTAGAGGGCAGCTGGTGTGGAGACCCACTAATGCAGATGGACTTCCAGAGCTGCTCAGTGTAGAGTGACTCAGGTGTCACCACACACCTCTACCAGCCAACAAGGACGCGCATGGATACTATGCAGGCTGGGCGCACAGCCTCGTATAGCTGGCTACAAGGTTAAGAGATCTCTTTAAGCTTAGAAGTCACATACTTCACTTTTTCTAAATTGATGAGCAAAAATGCCCACCAATATATCACAACACTTTCCTGTAGCACTGGGAAGCTGGCCCTCTCTGGTATGTCCTTCAGTGTTTCCTGGGCTGCTTTACAAGGAACATAATAACCATCCAACTTTTATGACCTTTTTGCTACTTTTCAGCAATGAAAGGATTTCTTCTACAGTGTTTAGAGTGCTAGCCTCACTGGCTATTACAGCTCTTAATCCTTACATAGTTTGGTGGCACGATGTGAATTAAGTAGCAATAAGAAAGCAAAGCAGTGTTCAAAAACATGCCTGCAATATTGTATTTTTTGCCTATCAATGGAGTCCTAACTTAACAGTGTGGATATGCCTCCGCACAATGGCTCTATAAGCTTGGGAATCCAGAAAGAGAAATACCCTTTCTGTGAACAGTTTTAGTGAAGGTGAACACTTTAGCTTAGAATGGACTAGATTCCATCTTGTGGAGGTGAAGGATGGTTTCCTGTCCTCTGGGACTTTCAGCAACACATTTTAGAGCTAATATTGCTAAGGATTAGGAGCCCCTCAGGAACTCTGCCATTGCATGTCATCCTGACACTTCCTCTGGACTGCTCGTATCAAATTTCTTGTTTGCAGAAGAACTGCTCTACTGCATCTAGGAACTTATAAAAATTGATTAGTAAGAGGAAATGAATTCAAACAAACATAATTTCAGGCTTTATGCTTAAAATATCTTCAATACTGCAGTGCAAACAGTATGCAGTGATCTAAGTGCAGTTTTTCATTCTTTCAATTACACATGTTAGTTCTGCTCTTTGTAAGCAATGCCTCTAACAGTTACAGAACTAAGAGGGTATTGCCAGATGTCTGGCTTACCTGAACCAGCGTTTGTCCTTCAGCTCTCGAGTTCCTCACCACATGGTTACTTGTTGGTCCTGTGAATGGGTGCTGTCTACTGTCTGCCTTGTTCACGGTTTGGTTGTTGGGGAAACTCCCTGCTTCTTGGTACCCACTGTCAGAATAAGAATTCATTTGTGTTGAACTTCTTGAGTTTCCCAACGATCCTACAAGAATGAAACAGTGGGAACATCCTCATTATACACTTCTGAGGTTCACTTTCAAAGTGAAAATATGAAAAGAAAATCTAGTGTTTAAAATAGAACACAACAGACCCTCACTTTCATGGAGAGACGTCTGTTCTGGTGAGTAGAGTGTCCCTTGTTCCTGCTCTGTCCTGATGAGATAGTTGTTGGGATGGACAGTGTCAGAAACTCTAGGTTTGCTTACACCAGTATTTGGCACATCTGTAAGAAAGTAAGTTTGTAGCTGAATTTAATGACATTACAGAAGAACTTGCTAAAAGGTATTGACATCTGTCAATAACATCCTATAATACACAGGTTACTAGAAGGCTCCGTTCACCTTAATAGTACAGTTATTTTAGCTTTATATATGTGAATGTGTTCCTCACACTCAATTTATTATTACACTTTGTTCAGTTTCATAAATGTTGTTTGTTCTGGTTACAACTCCCAAGTTACATTATGTCAAAACCTGAAAAATCCATCTTTGGAAAAATCCATCTCACAACTTCCTCCAAATACATTCAGAGGTAAACTAGGAAGGATGGCCAAACATTGGGGGTGTGGGGATATAGATCCTAAGTGTTTAAAGCAAAACCCAAGAGTACTCATGATAGACTCAGTGATCAAACTTGGAAGGCAAGACAGGCTGATGTTACAGTTCGTGTTGTTTACAGTGAAAGGAGGTCTACAATGTACTGATTTACAAGTAACAGAGGGACTAACATCTTACCTATCTGTCCCTTTAGTTTTTCCCAGAGGAACATATACAAGTCTAACCTGATAACTGTTGTTCTAATAAGCCTACTTCTCCCATAGCTTGTTTTATTGTCTACAGCATCATTTGCTACCTTGAACTTGAATGACAATCACCATCACCCAAACCAACTCATTGGCCTCTCCATCCAAACCTTTTTTTAAAAGCAGTACTTAGGTAATATAGCCCGTGCTGACTTTTGCACACTACTCGATAGCCTCTCTCCTCTCAGATGTGGAACATACATTTCTCCATGTTTGGGCTATTGCCATTTGATCTCCTTCGCCAGATTTAACTTTTATGGTGCTAACACACATTTCAGAAATGCTGCTTCACTTTCAAACATTTCAAACACTTTTCAAACATTTCAGCTAATTTCGAGTTCATTGTGAGCTCTATGGATTTCAATGTCTTCACTCAGATTTCTTCCTTCTTTCCTGGGGACCTATTATACGCTACACTGTAGGAAACTCTTACTGTCTGTCTAGTAAAATCTGTAAGTTCAAGGAGGCAGACTTTTGTCTCATTTCTGCAGTTGTTTCCCCAGTGCCTCAGGTAGTACCTTGTCCTCAGAGGCTGCGCAGTAAATCTGTTGAACAAACCTTCTGAGTAGCACTAGCAACTTTCTGTTCTGGGGTAAGATTCACACTGTACCATGCTCTACCTTTATTTATGTAGTCAATAAAGCTGATCTATGCAAAGTAGAGTACACGTTTTAGGCAACCCTAGTTGAGCCTGTCTAGAGATCATAGGAGGTGCAAAAGGGAACTGAGGAATCCTAGTGCATTCTGAGCCTTTAACTAAATCATGTCTGTTCCGGGACTGTGGGAAGGGATGCTGACATTCCTCATGGAGCTTCTAATAGGCCAAGTTCTGATCCATCATTTGACAGTACATCTCTAGGTGCTAGAAATCTGTGACAGCTCTGAATTCTCAAGTCTGGAATTTAAATGTAAGACTTCAGTTGTGTGTGGCCTCTGTGATAGATGGGAGAACACTGTCTGAGTCAGTGCGGGATAGTTAACATTGAAGAGAGAGTCTTCATTTGTAAGTCTTCTACTAGGAGTTTCTAGAGCTCTGCACATGTTATACGGCAATTCCTGAGGGAGTCTATTGAGGTTTCCTTAGCACACAGAGTCACAGGGAACCAGAACAACCACAGGGGCCACAGGGCCATTCACTCAGGCAGAGAATACTGGGCAGACAGGGGAGAAGCAACAAGGCTGCCACAGAGACTATTACAGTCCTAGGCTACACACACACGAGAAACACACACACACACACACACACACACACACCAGAAAAACACACAAACACCCCAGAAACACACCCCCCGCAACACACATAGACCCCAGAAACACACACACACCAGAAACACATACATACACACACACGAGAAACACACATACACACACACCAGAAACACACACGTGCACACACACACGAGAAACACACACGTGCACACACACACGAGAAACACACACACACACCCCAGAAACACATACATACACACACAAGAAACACACATACACACACAGCAGAAACACACACGTGCACACACACACGCACGAGAAACACACACACCCCAGAAACACACACACACACGAGAAACACACATACACACACAAGAAACACACCCCCCGCAACACACATAGACCCCCAAAACACACACACACACCAGAAACACATACATACACACACACGAGAAACACACATACACCAGAAACACACACACACCAGAAACACACACATACACACACGTGTGCGCACACGCACACACACACACAGACACACACACAAGAAAAAAACACACACACACCCCAGAAACACACCCACCGCAACACACATAGACCCCAGAAACACACACACACACCAGAAACACATACATACACACACACGAGAAACACAATACACCAGAAACATACACACACACACCAGAAACACACACATGCACACACGTGTGCGCACACGCACACACACACACAAGAAAAACACACACACCCCAGAAACACACCCCCCTGCAACACACATAGACCCCAGAAACACACACATACACCAGAAACACATATATATATACACACACACACGAGAAACACACATACACACACCAGAAACACACATACACACACCAGAAACACACATACACACACCAGAAACACCCCCCCGCAACACACATAGAACCCAGAAACACACACACACACACACTAGAAACACATATATACACACACATGAGAAACACACATACACACACACACCAAAAACACACACACAGAAACAGACACACACACCAGAAACATATGCCCATCTTTAAAAGAGTTTAAGACAACCCCCTGCCGTGTGTGTGTGTGTGTGTGTGTGTGTGTGTGTGTGTGTGTGTTACAAAGACTGAACCTAGGGCCCCACAGATGCTAGTCAAGCACTTTACTACTGAGCTGTATCCTCAGCACTAGTTTTAATTAAAGCCTAGAATGCCAATACGTGGAGGATTTGGGTTAGAAATACCAAGTGGTATGAAATGTCTCAGCAAGATGAAAAAAATTTCTTCGCAGAAACCCAAAACACTCAGTTTGTATTTGGTACCCTTAGAAAACTGCTAGACAGCCAAACCTACAACTATATACAGAGCTATTACTTACAAAGAGGGCCACATCTTAAAATTTTATTGTACCTGGGCTACTCTGCCTTTTTAGCCAATGGAATATTAATTCAGAAACTATGAGACAAGTAGTTAAACTTTTCTCCATGAGAAACATACAGGGCTGGGAAGTAGTTCAGTGGGCAAGCAATTGCCCAGCATGCACAAAGTCACAGGTTCAATTCCCAGTACTGAAGGCAGAAGAAAAAAAAAAGAATTCAATTGTGGACTGGGGAAACAGTCAGTTGGAAAAGTGTTTGTTTTGCAAGCTTGAGGGCCTGCTCAATCCCCTAAGCCACATAAAATGCCAGAATGGCAGCATGTACTTGTAACTGCAGCACTGGGGAGGTAGAGACAGGGGAGGCCTGGGGCTCCCCAGCCTGCCGGTTTATTAACGGGTGAGCACTAGGCCAATGAAAGGCTGCCTCAAAGGAGGTAGAGTTTCTGAGGGTGATATCCAAGGCTGTGTCCTGGCCTCCACAGACAAACACACAGATCTGCACATCTACGGGGCACGCAAGCAAGCACGCACACACACATACACACACAAAACTTAAACTAATTGAGAGAAAATACAAATAGGTAGAATGATTCTACATTGGGCATAGTATAAATAAAAATCACAAAAAACTATAACACAATTAGTATCTTTAAAAATAGAAAAGTATATCAAACAATATTACCCTAAACGCAACATTATCTATGTGCTCTTGAAGTCTTACCATCTGACTGTATTTTTTTTTTTTTTTTTTTTTTTTTTAAATTCAGTGCCCTAGGAGCCGAGTTCAGACAGCAAAAGGTACTAGTAAGGTAACTGGAGGACTCCAATACCACACCACCATACTACCAGAGTCTAAACAGGAGAGTTAAGCAACTGGCTGAGGAGAGGAGTGAGGTTTTGTATCCCATTTCTAAGCAAATATGCCAGGTAGAGTTGTGACAACTTGATAAAAAGATCTATTTAATATGAACTGTAAATCAATCAAGCTTTATAATATGCATAAGCTCCTCAGTCATTTTTCTCCTTCTGTGCAGCCCATCAGTAAGTATTCATTAAGACAGAAAGTGCTGAAATGCCTTCTCTGATTCATTACAACAAAGTTAAATGGGTTTTGAAAATGGTTTTGCTATTATTCACCGTGTTCCTTTGAACATTTATTAATTTATAAAGCATAAACAGACGCCCAGAAATGCATGTACTCACGGGCACAATGCACCAGATAATCAGAACACCAGTTTCCTAATTAATTGGCAAAGTTTTCCTGATTAAAGAAGGGTGAAGGTTGTGTCTATCAATGATGTATTATTTATGTAGTCTTACTTAACACCATAGCTTAAGTGGAAGAAGGTACCATGCTAATTCAGAGACACCAGAGCCATAAAGTACAGGGTGAACCATCTCATGACTAGTACTGTAATCTGGAATGACACATTTGGTCAGGATAAGAAATCCAAACATTTAAAAGACAAACATGTGAGTGCTACTTTTAACTGCATCCTGAACAACATATACTCAAAAGACATCACAAACATGTTTTCATGGACATTTTCAAACATCAGTTAGTATTTTCTAAGAAAGCGTGTTTCTAAGAATAGAGCCCAAACATTTTTTTAAGATGCAGTGAAATCTCCTTCTGCGCCTAAGAATGGAAGATTACTGGAATCATGGAATCCTTCCTGCCTGTCAAATTCCACCTAATTGCTCTATATTTTTTTTAAGGTAATTAATTAAAAAAAAGTTTCATCTATGGAAAACATTAGCAGGCTAAGGGTAATAATGAGAGGCTGACATGTTATCTACCTCAGGAAGTTCCTAGTCAAAGATGGAGTACAACATATTTTTTCCTTTCTGCAATATACACCTCCAAACAGATAACATACAGAACATTTGCTTAGAGTAAAGAATGGAGTCATTAAAAGGGCTTTGCTTTGTTAAGCCACATCATGCTGTCAGACTATATGAGGAGAGGGAGGTCTGCACTGTGTAAATCACCATGGAAACAGGGACCTAGAGCTCAGTGGAGATCTCAGGCATATACAACACTGTAACTAGTCTTTCACAGTCCAGTGTGCTGGAAGCTTGGGCTGGGTTCTCCTTGCTATTCTCCCCATCTTCCAAGTTGTTATGGGGTGTAAGAGATGGGAATTTCTAAGGGTTCTTTCCAAATCAGGTCTGTGAACTGAGGAACAGCACGGACCTTCCCAATGGTCCCCGAGCCTCTCCACCCCTGAATCGACCTCAAATGCAGGGGGAGTCTACTTTCTCCAAGCAGATGTCTCAGAGGCCTCTAATGCTTGAAGCCATGTTCCAGGGGAAGTTCTGAAAGAGGACCTAGGCCTGGTATCAAAATGATTCCTCCTATTTTTAGTACTTTGTGGCTTGTAAGATGTATCCCTACAGCAGACAGCCAGGCACAGAGGGAAGGAGATCACCTGGAAATATGTTTGGAAAGGAAGATTGAAACAAGGTGATAGAAACATGGAACACAAAAATGCTCCCTAGTACATGAAAAGGAGGCAGGCTGATATGTTAAGAATATTAAAGATACATAGGAGTTTGCTGACTCAACTAAAGGTTACTGTGTACATATAATACACTTTCAAGGCTGGAATTTTAATGGAAGTACAGATTTGAGAGAAAGGGTTGAAGCCCATTTTCTTGAAATTATTTCTAGTCTGGTTTTCTTCACTATGACTAAGTGCTAATGAATATTTATATAATTTTCAAATATTCATGATAGCCCTGAAATTTTGCTCATGTAGAAAATGCTATATGAAAAGCTCTGGGAAATAGAAAACCACTGATGAAGTACCTTCTAGTTCACTTCTAAATGCTCTCCCTGAAGTTCACGCTAAAAGCTTACCTGTCTGTGTGTCTCATTTTGTGGCTGAAGCAACCTTTCTGTTTGCTCACTGATACAGCAATGATGCTTTGACTTCTACAGCAACAAGCTCGAAAAGTACTCTGGTTCTATGGTGCACCAGAGACACCTCACAAAAGATATGCTAAACTCCTGAATTTTATCCTAGAATATGAAACCATTAAGACAATTTCAGGGGGAAAAAAGGAATAGGGATTTCCATACATAACCATAGCAAAATGTTTATTAGCTATTTTTAGTGTGTGCAGAAATTAAAACACAGGTGTTTAACCTGACAGAAGAACACATGCTTTGTAACTATAAAAGGAAATCCAGAAAAAAATGAGAAGAAATGTAAAGTGGGGGATGAATGAACCAGACACAAAGTTATCAGCTAAGTACTCTGCAATGTCAATGGGCTTTGGCTTCATTTTAGGAAAGTTAAAGAAAAAATTAAGAAGCTAGGTATGGCAGTGAGTAACTATAACCTTAGTCCTTGGGAAGTTGAGTCAGAAGGGTCATATGCTTGAGGTCTGGTGGCTACAGAAGCAGATAACCTCCACGTGGTGACATAAAAAGTCATTAACCTAGGGGAAAATACAGCTAAGTATTTGAAGTCACTCTCAAATGATTTCTCAGACACATTTTATTTCTTTTGGAAAAAAATGCTATCAAATATAGAAGAGAGACTATGAGGAGGCTGGTGAGATGGTTCAGTCGTTGTGAGGGCTGGCTGCTCTTGCTGAGGACCCATGTCAGGAGGCTCACTGTCACCTGCAAGTCCAGCTCCAGAGGATGTGACACCCCTTCCTGTTTTCTGTGGATACCTGCCTTTACATGCATACACACGTGTTCAAACAAAATGTCTTAGGACAAAGAAAAAAATGGGGGTATCTGAGAACACAGAGATGCTACATATTCTTTAGAGAAAAGCAAAACCAGGCAGGCATGGTGGTGTACCAGCTTAGACTAGCTGAGCCTTTTAATCTACAAACAGAACAAAGCAAACCACATCTCCACAGGAAGCTGTAAAGGATGACACTCCCTAGCAAAGAACACAAATGAGTCTTCTGAAATAAACTTTTCTACTCTTCTCCAGGGTATCTGCATGGATAAACTCATTAAGGCAAAACCAAGTGTGGACGAGTGCAGCAAGGAAATGGGGAATCCCAGGTGGTAAGTCCAAGCAACAACCACAACCACAGACAGGCCCTCAGGCTCTACACTGAGGAGGGAGGGGAATGGTGAGTTCTCATACTTGGTTATTTCTATTACATTTTAGAAAGTTAATGGAAGATTCTTATATATCACACAAGTAGGAGAAATTTTAAATATCAAATGGTAAATCTTTACACTGTGTACTAGCTCTACTTAAACTTTGGGGATGCATTCATTTAACACATAGAAGTGTCTCAGAAACAACTGACATGTGTCTGTTAAAGCAAAATTCTACTATTCTTATCTGATGGTGACTCAAGCACAAACAATAATAACTCATAGTAGAAAGTCTGATTTTCACTATACAGGTGTGGCTTGGTGTCCAGCACCAAGTAGGGAATGGCTCCAAGATTCCAAGATACAAGAACCTGTGGATGCTGAAGATGCTTATGTACTGTGTGTGTGTGTGTGTGTGTGTGTGTGTGTGTGTGTGTGAGAGAGAGAGAGAGAGAGAGAGAGAGAGAGAGAGAGAGAGAGAGAGAGAGAGTGTGTCTCACATGGTAGCATGGCAGCCTAAACGGGACCTTTATATAAAATGAAGGGCAGTTGCATCAACACACAACCTCCTATACACTTTATATCCAGACTTATCACAACCAGTAAGATGTAAATGTTCCAAGTCACTGTACTGAATTATTTAGAGAAGGACAAGGTGAGATCCACAAAGACACAATCATCACAGTCTAAATATTATGCACCCGAGAAAGATATTTCAAATATTTTCTGTCTGCAATGGGAGGTCAGTGCAAGTAATTCTGTTTAATAAAAAAAAAGTTCATTAAAAAAAATCTCAAGCATAAAAAAATACATGAATTAAATAATACCTACTTGCTGGAAAACCCATGAATTTGTTCCACAGTAAGTTCCTATGGTGGTACAAGCCTCTCATTTCAGCACTCAGGAGGCAGAGAGGCAGAAGGATCTCTGTGAGTTCCAGGACAGCCTTGTCTACAAAACAAGTTTCAGGACAGCCAAGGCTACACAGAGAAACCCTGTCTTAAAACACCAAACCAAACCCACACAAACCAAAAAAACAAAACAAACAAACAAAAAACCCAAAACAAAACAAAGCAAACGAAAATCATGTACAACACAACCAACCTTTTCTGTCTTTTATCCAGGTATCATTTTAACCCCAATTATTTCAAGTAATTTATATTTAATCAAGTTCACACTTCTAATAATGTCCATTTATATTTTCCTTTCTTTGTTACAGAATTTTAGTTCCTCTTTTAGGAAATTAGTTATCTCCAAATACTTCCATGTCCCTTTATAAAACCAGGACACTATACAACTGTAATTATTTTAATATCATATAATGATTTCACACTCAAATTTTTCTGGTGTCTTGAAAATGTTTCTGTTTAGCTCTCTTATACTAGTTAGCTAGAAAGAAGACTCTGTCTTGTTAGTACAACTGCTACTTAAGCCCCTTAATGTAGAAAGGGATGACCAATGCTAAATTTCATGTAATGTCTTGTCTCACTGAGGGAACCACAGCAATCATAAGCAGTCTTATGGGCGCCTTCTTCCAAACCCAAATTATCAAGTTAATTGTGTGTGGTGAAGCCTGAGCACAGAGTTAAGATGCCCTACAGGTGATCTGATATATAGAAAAGTTTGGGAACATTTGGGGTGAGGGCTGGAACCTGAACTACTCCAACGATGGTAGAGAGGGATACTTTCTGTTTGTTTGAGTAGTGGCTATCTCATGACTTTTAAGAAGAAAAATATGCCTGATTCTTTTCAGCTGTATATGAATCCACAAGGAAGTAGACCTGACAGGATACATTACAGTAATTCAGTTATTCCAAGGTCATGATACTTTTCAGTGTCTGAAAGAACTAATCAAATAACGACTGTCAGAGTGTATTGTAATCTCTATGGAACACTCTGATTTACCAATATTTAATAATGAGTTATTTAAATGTCTTCATTCTGTTCAGTGTGCCTATAAATTTAATGATAAGAGTAAATTTAAAACGAATGACTTTTAAAAATCTTATTTAAAAACTCAATAACTTACTGAAAGTTTAAATATGCATCAAGATTTCCATTCTGGTACTCTGGTAATATTGAGCACATGGGAGCTCTAGTTGGCATTCACAGTGGAAAAGGCCATTAAGCATTTTTAATAGGCAAACTACAATGTCAAAGTGTAGACAGGTGCTCTTCCCTGGCAGTTCCAGTTCTGGAAATCTGACAGAGTAAGGAGATTTTAACCTGTTTGTCCGAGTAAAAAACTGATAGGGGGAAAAAAAATACCACTCACCTCTTTAGAAGACAAAAGCGTATCTTTTTATCCTTACATAGAAACACAAGATTTTTAATGGTTGAAAAGGAGAAGGAGGAGGAGGAAGAAAAGGAGGAAGAGAAAGTCAGAAGGCAACAAATAGTGTGGTAATTTGTGTGAAGCACAACTAAATTCACACCTGTGCTTATTTACGGACACAGTTTAGAACAGAGTATCTGGCATAAAATGCACCAGCTATTAGTCCTCTCTGTGTAGGCTGACAGAGGAGGTGCGGCTATGGAATGGGAAGGTGTAGGAACGAAGTGAGGTTTCTATGTACTACAGTGTTTCTACACTTTTAAGTTCTAACAAACAGAAAGCATATTTTACTTTTGTATAGCCCCTTCTGTGTCTCTGGCTAAGTCAGGCTTCAAACTTGGACCCAAGTTTTGGTTTTACAGGAACCTCTTATCTTTCTGGCATTTGGAAGAGAAATGGGAAGAGAATGAATGTTAAATGTTGTCATTTGTACAGTTGATAGCCACAATAAATCATAACACTCAAGATCTCCAATAATACAGTAGTCATTTTACACATGAGTGCTGATTTAATAGTCTATTTGTTACTATGTACAAAATAACACCGCTTCCTACTGTAACCCCTTCACGAATTCTCCACATTTCTACTGAGGCATAACCTGCTCCCATTTAAACTCCTGGCTTATGTCATGATGAACGAAGCTGTTTTGTGTTGCAAATTACTTGTTCCAGATGGAGAAAAGACAGAAAGAAAAATCGTCTTAAGTCTAGTCCCTCATTTATTGATAGTGTTTGTATCTGGGAGCTTACACCCACTCTGGTGGCAGAATTTGTATCTATACATTTTAAAAACAACAACAAAAAATTCCTCTCTATATAAATATGTAGATCCTACCATTATAGTCTTAAACATGACAAAATACATTACCTTCTAATACCACACGGGGCTGAAATCAGTGGAAAACATTCATAAATCATGACATTTCAATACACTGCATATACAGTAAATGTATAGTATATAGTACTATGAAAGTAAATAATTGCTTTAAAATTTCTATTTTATTACAATGCTTTCCTGTCCCTTCCACAATTATTATCAAATATTGAAAGAATTAATGTTTTCTCCCTACTCATCTGAAACTACTGGGCACATGTAAAGCCCTGTGGGTCAAGTACAAGTTTCCTGTATTTCATTATCTTGTGTCCTTTGTTGACTTGTTTTTTGAGAAGCCCTAATCTTTTTGAACTCTTGAATTATTTACTTCTGAGTACCAATGCCCCATACCACTTACTTAATATTCATTAATCTTTTGTATACTTCTTTCTAGGAACCATGATAGCGTTAAAAGCAATGGGCCTGGCCACGTCTGGTGGTTCAGGCCTATAATGCTGGTTACTGGGAAGACTGAAGCAGTAAGATCCCAAGTTCAGAGTGAGTCTGAGGCCAGCCTTAGTACAAGGGGACTGGGAATGTAGCTCATGGTAGCTGGCAGAGGGCTTGTTTTGCATGCACAAGGCCCTTGCTTCAATGCCCAATTACAAAGAAAAAAAGAAAAGGGAAGGGAAGGAAAGGAAATCCCTTTGCCCCTAAACAAGAAAAGTAAAACAATGGGTTTTATTGACCATGTAGTGGGTAGAATGGACCAGTGCCTTTCAGCTCTGCAAGGTATGTGCTTCTGGTCTAATCCAGTTTTCTGAGACTGACTCCCCATCCCCCAACTTCTCACACAGAACTTCTCAAACTGGCAGCTTCTCAGATTATAGTGATTTTTTTTTTTTTCTTTCTTTCTGGAACAGAAAAACTGTGAAATTGTGATTTGTAGCAACTTACATTTCGCAAGCTATAGCCAGAGCATGTAAGCAACAACCAGTCAACAGTGACAAAAGGACTAATCTTGTCATCTTGGCTTCCTAAGTGTCTTTCTGACCTCCAGACACTGTTACAGTTCTAAGAATTGATGTGTTTTACTCCTACAAAAAGAGGTACACCTACATGTTTCTTTTCATGAAAGATGTTCTACATGGAGCATCTACTATGAAAACAGTCTGTGCCTATTGAAAAGTTTAAATCCCCCCAGTGGTAAGGAAGCTACCAAGGCGATAAATCAGATCAGGCTGAGTCAGTAAGTCCAAGTTTAATCTGAGCAGAGCAAAGCAACTCCTCAGGGACCCTTGGGAAGGCAGGGGAAGAATCACGAGGCAAATATGGCTACCCAGGGCTTATACAGCCTATCATTGTTGTCTTGAGCAGCCCCAGGGAAGGGTGTGGTTTGGAATGGGAGGGGTGAGATCGCAGGGGTGGAATGGGGCCCATAGCTGGAGATGCCCAACACCTATGCTGCCATTCTTGCTCCCTTTAGCCCTTTATTATTTTAGTACAGGCTTTGTGGTATTCTGGTATTATTTCCTATTCCATTACATATTGTCTTAAATGTTACCTCAAGCTTTGAAGGGTCATAACCAATTGTACAAATACAAGACATGTTAAGAGATATGCAGGGGTACATGACGAAAAATGACACACCTGTCAAACAAAACAGAAGACAGCATGGGATGACACTCCCTCTGAATTGTTAGAGCAGAACACAGGTTACCAGAGATGTGAGACGAAGAAAAATACAAAGCAGAGATTGTATTTACAAAACAGTAAAATCTCCTTTCTACAAAAGAAAAATAAGAGGTGTACTGATGCTTTATAACGTGTTGTAGAAAATGCAGAGTAACGAAGCCAATAGGCAAAGAGCTGAGGAAGCCCAGTGCTTCAGAGCATCGTCATCACTTTATAGGCAAGTGGTACAGACCCACAGATGCAGGATTTGGTAAGTGCCATCTCTTCCTCATCCTTTGGGAAGTGTCTCTTTATAAAAAGCCTACCATTTTTAGTGCATGGAAAATACCGCACATCATCTACCGACCACCAAACAAAACCAGATTTTCCTGGGCTGAATTACAAAGAAATGGAAGTCTTTGTGCTTAGTGCATCCCAAGTTCTTCCTTAAATGCTGCAGTAAACTGGCTATTTAAAACCAAAATTCAACAGCTGGGTTCAGTTTTGACATTTCAACAGAAGGTGGCATCCTCATGAGCTCCTCCAGACATCAACGCCATGCCTTGCTAACAATTCACCTTCTTTCTGGAAGGCTTTTAAGGGAATGAACTTTTCAAATCAAATCTGTAAAACCTTTCAAGAGGGAGAAAAAGGCAGAGAACCCGTCTGTGAGAAAATGCAAAACATAAAGATGATGAGAACAGTAATGGACCTTCAGCCACATCCCTCCTGTGTGATTCTTTCTTACAAAGGCAGCCAAGAAAAGAACGAAGGTGTTTTTGCTTGAGACCAAGTCAAAGACACAGCATACTGAAGACCTTTGAAATATTTCCCACATGTTAAGGCCATCCCTGCTCATTCTGGGCAAGATTTTTAAAGGATAGTCTGTTCATGCTTCCACAGACACAAATTAATACAACAGGGTTTACTACAGTAAAAAGGACATCAAAACTGTCATTTTATTCCAATTATTAATCTACACACAAACTTGTAAAGGGCATCTATTATCTGCTAGAAAAAAGGAGCACAAAAGGAATTGGATTTTACTTTTATTCATAAATTCGATTTTCAGTTTTCCTGCCCTGGTAGCTATAACTGACTGTTATGGCCACCGTTTAGATGTTGCAAACATGGCTAAAAGCAGGCTAATATCAGAAAAATATGATTGATTCTATGAGGCTAGGAGAAAGTACATACACTGCCATTTACGGCTGGTAGATCAGAAAGTGAAAACCACCCTGAAAAGCAATAAATACATGAATGTAAGGCCAGGGCTAGAGTAGGAGTTTGGGCTATGGTGCTAGGTAACTTGGAGTGTGAAGAGGGGCCCAGCTGTGGTGAGGGCAGCAGAATTGCTACAGCTACTGCATCTCTCTCCTGCTGCTGTACTTGGGGGATATGTAGGCAGCATTTAATTGTTATGTACTTAATTTAAATATATTTAATGCTGACATGTGCATATATCTTACATATTCTTATATATTTTACATATGAGATGACTGCACAGCTTACTGGAGTGATGAAAAATTAAAAAGGAAAACACATACACACATACACAACCCTGTGAAAACTTTTTGAGAAACTTCAAGAAAAATGTCATGCATATTAATGGGTATTTGTTACTTGTCTATGACACAAATCCTGAAGATGGTGACCTAAGTATGGAGTGAAGGAAGAGGGGTCCAAGAGGTCCTAGATACTGCATCCCCCATCGTGCATCTTCATCTGTCTGAACTGTGCATTACATGCAGACAGGAACAGCCAACACCTGCCTGGGGTTGGTAGCTAACACTCTCTAGCTGCCTGCTCTCAGCAGCTGAATGGTAGAGAATGTCAGAGGACAGGAACCACACCCCATCTCAGCTTCAGACAGCACTTCTGCCACAGAGTGCATCTTCCTGACTCCAATGAATACCAAACAATTCCCACCCAACCCCTGTGCCAACTCTGTCAACTCTAAGACTCCGACAAAGCCCAGCACCTGTAGCCCACAGCCCTGGGGACGGTGGCAGACATTTGGCAGCGTCAGTCTCTAGGGTGCTCCACTATCCAGCTGGATCTCTCGGCTCTTCCAACCTTGCTTTCGTAACCACAGGTTCTCTACATCAGTTCCCTACATTGAACTAGCTGGTATGGATTCTGCTTTCCCAGCCAAAGTCTGAGGCAGAGATGCAGCTCTTATAGCTGGACTCTTAACCATCAAACAGGACGGAACAGGACTCATTCTTAGGAAAATTTATATTTTCCTGATACAAAAGACATTAGGGAGAAGAAGGAAGAGGCTCAGTATCATAGACTTGGAGGGAGGGAAATTGAATACAATCTTCTGGAAAAGCAACTTGGTTACACACATCAAAGACCTTACCAGCAAACACACACCTTACATAATTTTTTCCCTAAAAACCTAATAGATACATTTTTATATAGTTGTATTACCGCAGTTAGTTATTTATAGTAAAAATCAGAACAAATTGCAATGTCCAATAATAGAGACATATACAGATAAGGAGGATATTTATAGTTCCCCTTTCTGGCATCTCCCCACCACTTGTCACAGTCCCTGCGGCAAGTCTCCATTAAATTCCAAGATCTAAGAGAGCAAGGCTTCTGCGTTAAATGCTGACAATCGTGTGCCACACCAGTTCAAGGCTCTCAAGAAATCCTAATTATGCAACACTAAAGATGAATTCATAGAAGAGTTTGAGACTCAATAATAGCTACTTAGCATCTGGGGAGGCAGAGGCCAGTCTTGGTCTAGTTCCAGGCCAACTAGGGATATATATGCAGTGAGACCCTGACTTAAAAAAAACAAACAATAACACATCTCCAAAGGGCAACTAGGTGCAACACACAGAAAAACTGAGATGAGATAAATTATGAGTAATTATTTTATATTTTTATATTTTAAAACATTTCCTGATGGCTATATGTATAGCACATTTAGAATCAGGATGGATTTTTTTTTTTTAATAATGAAATAGATAGGAAAGCAGCTAGTAACATTAAAGTACAAGCTTTGACATTCACAACTGCTTGAAAAACAAAAACCAGAAACTAACCCAGGAAAAACTGATGTTGGCCATCACTTAAGTTCAAATAAAAAATTAGGAGATGCTGTATCATGTCTAAGATAACTATAGTAAAAGAAGTACCAAGTGTGGGAGGGGATGTGGAAAGTCCTGCACTTTATTAGTAGGAGTGTTACAAAGACCCAACCACACTGGCAACAACTCTGCTAATGGTTTTAAAGTTTCAACACTGGTACCAACTGACCGGGCGATTCTATTCTTAGTTATACATCTAGGTAAAAATACACATCTAGAACTTTCATAAATATTCATAGAAATAGCCAAAAAGAGAAAAAATGCCTATCAACTCGTAAACGGATAAAGAAAATGTTCTCCATTAACCCAGTGGAAGTTTATTTATCAATTAAAAGGACTAAGTACTGACACAAATGGTGAACTTTGAAAACATGTTATTAAGCTAAAGAAGTCCATCGTGGTTACTTAAGCCTATTAAATGAAATGTCTGGAATAGGCAAATTCATAAAGAAAGAGAACAGGGGCTGCTCAAGATTAGTAGTTTGGGGTAGAAAACGAAGCTGATGAATAAAACATAAGTGGCATTCTTTACAGGTAACGATAATGCTATGAAATTAATTTGTGGCCATGGGTACCTAACTTTGAATATACTAAACACATTGACATGTGCAGTTTAAATGTGTAAATTGTAGGGCACATGAGTAATTGCTCAAGAAGATAGAAAGAGCTGCAAGGAAAACAATGTGATCAGAATCACATCATACATGTTAACTTTGCAATAAAGAAAATCCCATAAATGCTGGGCATTATGAATCTCAACATGAAGGGGCTGAGCCAGGCTAGTCTGGGCTATGACTCAGTTCCACAACAGCCTGGGATGGGATGGGATGGGATGGGAGGGAGGAGGGAGAGAGGGAGGGAGGGAGAGAGAGAGAGAAAGGGGCGGGGAGAGGAGGAGAAGGTGATGGAGAAGGAAGAGGATCAGGGCAACAGCAGTTGTGGATGACAAGTACAAAATTTACAATACTGGTAATGTTCTGTTAGGCCACAAGGAGTGTCTAACCTTTTGACATGGCAACACAGCACTGTCATCTACCAAGTTCATGATCAAGAGTAGCTAACAAAACCTTAACTTCATAAAGTTTTAAGTAAATTTCCAATTCTCATGGCCATTCTGCATTGCATGGAATCACAGCTTGCCTTCAGTGTGAGGGTTACAAGAGCAATGAGGAAAGTAGTTAGGAATCAAAATAAGCTCTTTAAGGTTTTAGAAAATTACAACATTTTGTAATTTTTTCCAAGTATGCGTTACACAGAGTGATGTCTTCAATATTTGATAAGGACTTGGCATTTTCTAGGTCCTGATGCAGAGAGGAAAAGGAAACTTTCCAAGGGCTCTGAATCTAGTTGTAAAGTCAATGTACATGCCCTCAAACCTTCCTGACATTTATTATTCATTCATGTATGCGTGTATTCATTCACTAAGGTGAGCAGAGCAGACATGGTTCCTGCCCTTTGTGATGACCTGACATACTGTGACAAAGTAGGGAAATAACACTGGTCCCAGCTGATGCCCTCAGGCTCCTCAGGTTTCAGATTATCTCTGATTACCTCCCAGGAACACCTTCTCAGGGTTCCAGGCTTTCTGTCACTCAGAAGGTCCAGTTCACAGCGTTCTACCTACATGTCTGATGAAATCTGAGTGTATGGAAGCTATCAGATCAACAGGAGTGTCTTGACACTGGACTGGGGCTTACATTCAAATTTATACCTAGTTACTGATTCTTCTCCTTTCCATCTATTACCATCAACTCCAGCATGCCCACCACCATAGTTCAAAGTGTCCCAAAGACTTTCCCAATTTTCCAATGAAGTTGCCCTCCTACTCAGCGTAAGACCTCAAGATTATCATTGTTTTTTTGTTCACACCAAGCCAGTCTCCAAATCCTTAGCAATAGCCCAGTCCAGATGTTCCCCCACCGAATTAGGCAGTGAGTTTCCGGCTGGTCTTTCTTTGGTACATTTTCTACCCTTCAACATCCATGGATGTTTTAAGAGATTTGACTTTTCTTAAAGGATTTTCAGGGTCTCCTCATAGCTATTGGGAGACTCAACCTGCCTCCTGGTCCAACCTCCCTGCTGTTTGGCCGTCTAACATCTACACATCTTCTGCCTTTTCAAACTAATTTCAAATATTCCTACACAATGCTGTACTGTGTGTTCTGTCTGGTGTGAATGTCTCTTCTCCAGTCTGGTGAAGTGGGCTTCGGGCTCATCTTCTTTGAATAGCCCCTCCGCCTTATTTCAAAGGTAACCTTATATTCTTTCATGAATTATCTTTCCTTTTACTAACAGGCTTTATGTAGGTCTTGTAGGTAGAGAGCTTTTCCATTATCTTTGACATAGCAACAGTTTGAACAAACACTACAGAATCTACATGAATGACACTGGAAATCTGTGGCAAAGTCTAGATAAACTTAGATGCTGGGCATCTGGTGCTCTGAGTTTTCTTTGAGGCCAACTCTTGCTCACCTTATAAAATCTGTATGGCAGATAGTGGGAGGGGCAGCTGTGCTGTCCTACACTACTGCCTGTTAAGCAGGGTGTACAGCATCCAGCATATGGCATAGGTGCTTGATTACCACAGTAAAGACTGAATATGATAGTGGCAGGTACTCTTTGCAATGTAATTCCTCCTTCATGTGACAAGTGTAGGAGAAAATATACACAAACTATATTAAAGCCTACTAGGCTACATTAGGACTAGCAGATTTTTGCATGAGAGTACATAAAATGAACACTTCAAGCAACTCTAAGCATGAACAATGAAAAATCTGGCAGAGATGAGTAATTATCCTTTTTTACAATAACCTTCCTGCTGCTCCCGTACTGTCCCCCCCCCCCTCCCCGGCCTGGTTTCATTGTAATGAAAAGCTTCAGACACACAGTTGATGGTGGGATTGCTGTGCAATGCTGTAACTTCCAATTATGCTAAAGGATGAAGGATATTAGAATCCCTACATCAGAGTGAAGTTCAGTCTCAATAATGCCAAAAGCTCTGCTTGGCTTACTCCTCCAAGAGATAGGAAGTTAAAGAATAAGTGAAGTAGGAATTAGGGATTTAGCTCAGTAGTAGAGCATTAGCCTAGCATGCACAAGGCCCTGGGTTCAGTCCTAGCACAAGGTTTATGGGATGGGTGCTCGCTAAGTAACTGCTTTGTGTGTGTGTGTGTGTGTGTGTGTGTGTCTAAAACACAAAATACTTTTTCACATAAATAATAATAATACACAAATAAAAAACATACCTGTTGATCTCCAAGGAAATGACTTTTCAGTTGAGCTAGAGAAAAAGAGAAAAAAAAAATGTTTTGTCATGAAATTTAACTGCGGAAATATACCAACACTCTATTTGTTACATCGAATTATATAAAAGTATAAAAAAAATCACAAATAAAATTCAAAATTACCCTTCTAAATTATTTTTTAAACTGTATTTAACCTTCTACAGCAATTTTAGACAAGCTGTATTTGTACTTGAAAATTAAGCAGATTATAAAGAGATACAGAACAATCAAGCATATTAACAGAATTGGTATTTGTGATGCTATGAAACCACATGTGTAGCACATACATTTAAAAAGACTCAAAAGGCCACCAAAATGCTTAAAGGGAGCCATGAGAGACTCCAGCATACATGCGAGTTAACAGAGTTGTCTGCTGCGGCGCTGCATTCCCGTCCAAGTCCCTGACATCTTCCCCAAGAACTAAAGGGCCAGTGGAACTTTTGCTGGGTGAAAGTGTGTGTGGTTTGCCCTTTCTCTACCAAAGACAGGCACAGCAGTTCACACTGCAGGACCTGGACTCAGTTCTAAGCAGGGTAACTGCTCTCCTGAATGGAGGCAATCAGCGAGTCCAAGCTCCAGGAACTGCTCCAGGGAATGTGCTCATATCCCACTTCAAAAGGGACAGCTGGAGGTGAAGGAAGCAGCGAGTAAATCTTAGGAAGGGCTATTTGTCTTGCTCCTTGTAGCAGGTCACCACACTGCCCATGAGCTCAGAAAGTGGTTTCTTCCTAACAACAGATTCCAGTTCCTTTGTATTTTTGTTACATAACTTTACTATCAAAATTAGTTTTCAGCTTTCTCATTTCTCTTGCCACTCTGAGCAAGAGCGGCAGAGGCTGTGGCTGTTTGGCTCCTCTGTGCCATGGGCCTAGCATTCTGCCTGCCTGGCACACAGGAGACCCTTTACACAGCACTTCTTCACAGAAGGCGAAAAGTACCAAGCAGCTCACAGTTCTGGGTAATAAGGTAAACATTGATGGAGAGCTGTAACTTTGTTCAAGTGGATTAACAATAAAGTTTTAAACTTTACTATCAAAATTACCAGTTTCCAGCTACTGGAACTGGTAATGCCACACTGTGTAACTGGCAAAACAATCAAACAGAATGGCAATATGAATACACTTTGCCAGGCAGAGCTGCTTAACAAAGCTCGTGTATCTTGGGTCTACCATGAAAGGTTAAGCTCTGAGTTTTAACCTGCATAACTTCAATGGAATGCTTTATGTTCCCCATCTTTACAATGATTAACCTTATTGTGCCACTCATTAACCTTATCATGTCACACTGGGCTCTTGCTCAGAGTGGCAGAGGCTGTGGTTGTTTGGCTCCTCTGTGCCATGGGCCTAGCATTCTGCCTGCCTGGCACACAGGAGACCCTTTACACAGCACTTCTTCACAGAAGGTGAAAAGTACCAAGCAGCTCACAGTTCTGGGTAATAAGGTAAACATTGATGGAGAGCTGTAACTTTGTTCAAGTGGATTAACAATAATCGCCCTTTATAACCAGTAGCTTTGGGGTAGGGGAGCACACACCTACACAAAGATCTATCAAATAGCATTTTGCTGCTGAAAAGGCCTCGGGTCCCCTAAATACAGCAGGATATATCCCCCAAGTCAGTGAGAATCTTCAGCTAAAAAAAAAAACCTTTCCTATTTCAATTTAAAGTAATGTACCCAATTCATTAGGAAAACAAGCGAATAAAGAACATGAAAAATAAGCCAAATTGCCTGAGTGTATTTGGTAGATCTCATATTACCCAATTACCTTGACGAGAAATTGCTGATACTGTGTAGGAACCATGGTATATGCTCTTGAGAACAGTGTGTTTCTCTTTTGAAAGCGTTCACTTTAATGGAGCCTCACACGGCTCACTGTCTTTGACTCCAGGAATGAAGAATGAATACATGGAATCTGAAAGGCTGTTTAATACAACTCACTCTGTTTTAGAGCTTGTGGAGGCAGATCCATGGAAGAGACACCAGAGGAAGCTTCAGCCAAGAGGGAAAGGCTTGCTTCCTTCTTTTTCTCCTCTCTTCCCACCATCTATTCCTAGAAACACTTCCCAACCAATGCTGGCTGTCTACCATGTGTCTACAGGCACTGTGCCCACAAAGACTCCGCCCTGGCTCCCTTTCACGTCCCTTCTGAAGATGCCAAGCAGCTTGTGTTCCAGGAGCTTCCACTGGAATGTGAAAGACATTTAAAACACAAGGACTGAATCATCAACAAGAGTTTTATGGCAATAGAAAGACATCATCACAATTTCAAATAACTTGATTATCAATCATTACAATGAGCCATTCATATGTTTAGAACTGTCTAGGTCGAGAGATGAACAACAAATAAAAAGAAACTCACTGATAAAGTAACCAATCAAAGCTTTGCATTTTAAGTAAAATATTAGCTTTTATTTTAAAATTTAGGCAGAGACTATGCATTTTGTATTACATAGATTAGGTAGCAAATCACTGTAAAATTCTATACATATGAAATTAGTTTTTATTCATAGATAAAAATGGCCACTCAGAGCTTTGAGTTGTGTTTGAAAATCATCCTTAATTTGGTCTTTTGTAAGGAGTTAGGAAACTTGCCTGCTCATATTCTGTCAATGCCAGAGGGTAGTCTAGAGAGCAGGCTACAAGAAGCCATGTGAGATGACAGTAGTGATGACCTGACTACTTGCTGTGGACCCAGC
Source organism: Phodopus roborovskii (assembly GCF_943737965.1). Lineage (NCBI taxonomy): Eukaryota > Metazoa > Chordata > Mammalia > Rodentia > Cricetidae > Phodopus > Phodopus roborovskii. Next base: position 44,844,628 of record NW_026126418.1, read on the forward strand.
CATTTCAGTGGGTTCTTTTACTGGCCACCGCCATTCAGAATCTGGTTCATATGCCTTCCTGGAGAATCTATGAATTGATACCTAGTCATCTATTTCTGCTTCTGCAAACTAGGAAGGAAGGTTGTTGGTAACTAAAAAAATCATGACTGGCTTATCACCAAGACTAACAAATACACACAGTCCTGTGAGATGTTCAACTGTACTTTATGCTCAACATGTTACAATTCCTTTCTGGAAAGTGAGTCCACTCTAGTTAGGACCATGGGGGTCACTGGACCTGAAAAGCAGGAGTTATTTCACTGCCTAGGGGCCCCAAGTCTATTTCACTCACACAAGAGCTGCAGAAACAGACACATGGCTCTCACCCCACCACCAAGGACATAGGTTGGACCTCCATCCTTTTATCCCAGTTTGGCTGGAACATTGTCTCCATCCTTCTCCTAACAAGTCCGTCAGAGTTTTGATTTCTTATCTTATCAGGCTCTCTTTCCTGCTGTTGCTACTGAGTTTTACTGAATGACAACTAATGGATGTCATTCTCCCACTGCTAAGGGACAAACAGACCCACAGAAGACAAAACACCATCATCTGAAGGTGGCACAGAAGGTCCTTGCCACCTGGCTCCTTTAGTTTGCCCTTTCCCATACAAACCTACATTCCAGGAACTTGCAAGTACTTGAACTTGCCTCATATGCCAAGCTGCTTCACACTTTGAATGCTATTTTGGGGGAAGAATGTGCAGAACAGTCTAAAAATTCTTTTAAGAATTGTTCAAACGCCAGAGCTGTTGAGCAGGTACCACATAACTATACATGTACCATGTACAGGAAACTGAGCACTCTAATGAGGTTTAACTTCACTGTGTGTCACTTCCTAAAATAGGGGGAAAGAAAAAAAAAAAAAAAAAAAAAAAAAAAAAGCTCTACCTACCTCTCCTACCTAATGGGAGCAAGCCTACTTGGACACTACAGAGAGAGCAGAGTGCAGCCACCTAGTACCTCTGCCATGCCATTCCCCTCACCCCTTCTCAGGTCTGCATCTGTCACTCAGAAGCAAAGAACTTCCACCAGTGGCTAACAAAACTATCCACAACTGCCCAATAGCAAATTAAATGTCACTCAGGTGAATTATTCCAGAAACTGTCTTATCTATAAATGCCACACGGGCAGGTCCCAATGTCTAGACTATCTGCCCACTCATATATGACCATTAAGATCCTGCTAGAATTAGCTTGATGAGAGAGACTTGGTTCCTTGTGCCTTCATACCAATGCTGAGTCCAATCACTCACTTTAGTTTTGTACTTTCCATGATGCTAGTGGTGGTATTTGTTACTGGTGTTCACCCCCAAACGGCAGCTCTTCTGAGTAGGACACCGGAGTGCTTGCCATCTGAATTCTTTTGGTTGTTTGGTGTTAAAGGTAAATTCTAATGGATGTTCAATCATTTTCTTACAAAGGAGGCAGGTTACTCATTGTATGATGCAGTAGATTTCTTGAATGTTCTTGGCTTTTTGTTGAGAATATAACTTTTTAAATATAACACCCATAGAGAAGTAAAACCTCTGACTTCAAAGCATCTGTCCCATTGTCAGGTGAAATTTTCCTGTCCCCGGACTCCCATCAGCCATGTCATGGGCTCACTTTATACTAATCCTTGGCATGTAAGAAGTAGGCCTCCCTGATGCTGTAAACCTCTGGTGTTCCAAGAACTCTTACCATCCAGTTCAGCTAGTTCTGTTTTTCCTGTGCTTGGGAGCAATAGACCTCATCTATTGCTTTTAGGTAGAGTGACTAGGAAGTGCAGTATCTACATTACATTCGTTCTCCATCTGAGGGTCAGAACAAGTGAACATCAGACAAAATTAAACAATAAATCTTGATTGTTCTTCCCCCAAACAAGCACAGAGAGCTCCCAGTCTTACACTAGGCTACTTAAGAACAGAAAAGCCAATAAATAAAATAGACAGTGAAGGAGCTGTGCTGTGCCTACTTGTAGAACAAGGAAGCTACAAGACAAACTGATATCATCCACTTCCAGAGAACACTGATGACCCTGGTTTAAAAAATTCATTAGCCAAGGCAGAAAGAATTTTTAGCAACAGTCTGAGAGCAATTCTTGGCATTTGGGGACATCTTCCAAAATTGCTTGGTGTACATCACCAGCCTCAACAAAGAGACTTTTCATGTCTTATCACTAGGGCAGCCTTCTATCTGGAGCCACGCGATCTACCTTGAATTCTTTTAGCTAGATACCAAGAACCATTCTTCCTGGCTTTCATGCTTGTAGACATTAGTCCTCTCTCTTCCAGAGGCAGTTCCCAACATCTCAGTAAGGTGAGAAAGTGAAAACATGACAACAGCCATATTTCAGGATTAGTTATTTTGGATGTTATGAATTTGTCCTGGAGAATGGTACATGTTTACAACCAATGAGACATAACAAGTGAGACAGTGCAAAGGGTCTCGTCATAATTATTTGTGTGATCTGAGAGTGATGGTGTGGTTAAGGAGAGACTTCACTCCAGATTAAGAATGATGCCCTTCACATAGGACATAGCAACTCCTGATACCAGTCTTGAGATAGCCCCACTTGTATACAGGCATTTGCTTTGGTCCATCTCTATTCCAAACCCAGTCACAGGTATGGACCACAGAGGGTCAATAAGTTGGCTGGAGAGAGGCAGACTGGATACTCCAAGAATTGTAGAAGGGCAAGGTCTGCCATCAAACTCAGGTATTTCCCTTTCAGGTGCACATGACCTGAAAAACCTGTTTGTGTCAGAATGTGAGGTCCCAGTTTCAATGTTTAAAGAATCACAAACGATAGCATTAGCAAAGTGTGGTCTTGGTTTTCTTTGGCTAGTGGGTTTGGTAAACTTTGTGGTCATCCATTGTTTCATTTTTATCCATGTTGTTTTTCTACTTCTTGGTTTTTCATTCTACCTTAAACTCAGCCTACATATTCTACTGTAGCTTTAGAACCCTTTATAACAGCTGTATAAAGTACATTCCAGAAAAAGGTTAAGATATTAATAAATAATATTATTACCAGTCTCTCAAAGAGATGACTTTTTGATGCACATTGCAAACATTCAAGGTGGAGGAAATATGCCTAGCAACAGAGGCGATTACATTTTAGATGATGTTAAATATTCTTTGACAAAAGCGTTTTGTGTGAGTGCTTTGAATCTATGAATAAAAGATTTAGAAGACCATATGGGAAGCGAAGATCAAAGAGGATGTGTTACTAGACAAAAATGAGACAAACAGTTCCCTGTGGCATCCCCATAAATTACACAGGAAGTGAGACTTCTGCTGAGGCCCACCCCACAACAGGTGTCCTGATTAGTCAAAGAAATCCAGAGAGAAGGGTTTTCTAACATCCCACCTAACATTTGAAAAGCTGAAACAAATGGAAGGAAAATAGTAAGATGGCTAACATAACACCACACGTTCTTGCAATGGATTCAGTCATGACCCAAGATCCTATTCAGGCAAAGGTGTAGGAATTCAAGCTAAAGTTCAGCTTAGGAATTGACAGGGGGATGGGAATTAACTGTGTTTACAGCCTGGAAAATGCTGTCGATCTCCCACTTCTTATCTATTCAAGGGGGAAAACTAAGTTAAAAAAAAAAAAAAAAAAAAAACAAAAAGATACATGTTCACATAAAAATGTCCTTTTCTTTTGTAGCCAAGACAATCTCAATCTTACGATCTTAAATGAAGGTGGCAATGGTGAGGAGCAGGAAAGCCCCACCCCATATTTCTCTGCATGAAATTAAATACAACACCAATTCAGGACTGAGCTGTACAGATCGAAGAAAAACATTGACATTCACAAACCTAGTTTATTAATATTAAACTTTGTTTTATGCACATGACTGTATTTTACATAATCCTTGGGATTTATAATGTTCAGGAGGGCTGGCAAGATTGCTTAATATATTAAGACACTTGGGCAAGCCTACCTATCAAAACCTGAGTTCTAGTTTGGGAATCCACAGAAGGTAGAATGAGAGAAAACTGTTCTCTGGTATCCAAGTATGCATGGCATGCGTGTCCACCCCACACACTATACACATACACAATAATAATAAAGAAAAGGAAAAATGCATTGGAAAATTTACTTAATGTAAAAATTTATTCTGTGAGAAAATTATTCTTTCAATTGTATATATATTTTTGGTGTGTGGTTTGACACACACACACACACACACACACACACACACACACACGTACACACGTACAGAGGCCAAAAGGTAGATGCCTGGTGTCTTCCTCTACTGTTCTCAACCTCATTTTTGAGACAAGGCTTTTGCTTCTTACTGATCCTAAGGACCTTGGCTGGCCAATGCATCCTTGAGACCCTCGCATCTCCCTTACCAGTCCTGGGACTACAGACGCGAACTGTAACACTGGGGAATTAAACTTGGGTCCTCACATTTGCACAGCAAACATTTTCATAAAATCCATAGCCTTAGCTGCTGAAAATTAATTTTTAAAAGAAATTTAAGACTGCATTTGAAATGGAAACATTTATTTGATCATTCAGCAAATGACTGGGCCAGTCGTGGTGGTGCATACCTCTAACTCCAATGCTTGGAAGGTTGCAGTGATATCATCCATGTAGTGTGGATTTAAAAATAATTTCTGCCTACTGATAAGTCAGACCAATAATTTATTTTTAGATTTTATGAAGAGCAAAGGTTCTTTAACTTATAAGAGAAATTTTGTTCCACTTATGCAATTCTTAAATTTCCACCATGTTCCCATTTCTCTCTGTAATCACATTCTCAACTCTTGATTTATAGACCAGGGCCGTAAGAAGCTATTTTTGTGCTGAGGGAGAAATGAATTCACATGTGGGAGGAGGGTGGACCTACCACCATCAATAACTGTCTGGAGGAAGAACAGAGGCTGGAGACAGTCAATATCCAGCCTCGGCTGCTCTATACAGCAGTGTCTAAAACCCAGACCAGGGGCTTTGGAATGCTTACAGCCCCTGGTTCATCCCACAGTCTCAAATCCACTTGCTGTCTTCTCCTCTCTACTTACCACCGTTTCCCACTTAAATGCATAGGATTTTCAAGCTACCAAACAGGAATGGTGTTGGCGGAGGGGGGGGAGGCGGGGGAAGGGCATGAGAATGGATCAGGAGGGTCTCTCAAGCAACATTCTCGAAAGAGAGAGGTGATCCAAAGCACAGATATAATAAAGAGTGCATGGTCAAGGATGTTTTACACTACTAGAGGGAATCCATAAAGCAATCTTAGTGTACAATATGACAGAGAAGAGAGCTGACCAGCTTAATCTTTCATGGCCACCACACCTTAACATGATCCATAGGGAAGGCTTATGGAAGATATGGAACAAACTGTAAATTATAACCTATAAAATTTAAAACCAGGGCTGGTAAGATTGCCAGGTAAAAGCACTTGCTCTCACGCCTGATGACCTGAGTTTGATTCCCAGGACCTAGGAAGTTGGAGAGCACTGACATCTACATTCATGCTGTGGAAGGTGTATGGTCCCTCAAACAAATACATGTGGTAAAAAAAACTGAATTTAAACTGGGCAGGGGTGGCACACACCTTTAATCCCAGCACTTGGGTGGCAGAGGCAGGTAGATCTCTGTGAGTTCCAGGACGGCAGGGCTACACAGTGAAACCCTGTCTCATAAAAGCCAAAAAAAGAAAAAGAAAAAAAAAAATTAAAAAAATACAAGCTAATAAACAGTATCTCTTTAAACTTTCAGAAGAATTTAAATTCCGACTATGAAATTTTAAGTTTGGGAAATTGCAGTTTCTAATAAATATAACTATACTACTTTTATAAAAATGGAAAAAAAGTAGAACATAGGTGATTTGAAGGGAAGAATGTGAAGGAGATTTGAGGAGAACAAGGAGGATGGGAGGATAGTATGGAGGAAGGGATGGAGGACTAATTAACATCACAGAAGTTTGAAGAAGCCATAGGGAACCTACTACTTTATAAGCTACACACATGTACACACGCATAAAAGATTGCAATTGGAGTTATCCTTGACAGGGAATAATACTTCAGAAGACTACTAATACTGCGGGGGCTACCACATAGAAAGCCAGTTCCAGGTGTAGGATATCTTTGAGATTAGAGTGTCCTAGAGAGCTGAAACAATACTGGTTATGCAGTCGCTCAAGGTTCCCCAGCAAAACTGGATGGTAAGGCTCTGTTGGTGAGTATTGCTTTGGTCTCAAGGAATAGAGAAACCAAGCTGGTAATGATCTGGAAGCTACTCCTAAGTTGGCTAGCTTTCAGTGCATCAGAGGGTGTCATTCAGGTTGCAGGGGACCTGATGGGGGATGTCATTAACCTAGAGAGATACAATAATGACAAGCACAGCAAGACACACCCATGGATGCCATAGTGGCAGGAATGTAACAGAGAAGTCAACAATTTCTGATAGAATTTAGAGCCAGTTCTACAGGAGGAAACAAATATCTTGTACTGTAAATCTGACAAAGAATGGGGAGCTCATCGGCCCCAGAGTGAACATACTATTATTATTTTGTTAAATGGACCTGTATCAAACTGTCTTCTAACCTTACATCTCTACACCCATAGGTTAGTGCAGCTCTCAGGCCTCATCAGTGAAGTTTCTCTGTGTGATGGATGGGGGTGAATGCAGAAACTCACAACTGGCCGATCTGCAGAGAAAAGGCATCTGTGAGGTGCTTAGCCACAAATGAGATGTCTACAGTGCATCTCCTTCCCTCAGGTCCCAAGAACTAACTGGGATCTTTGAGGGGTCCAAAATACTGTAAGAAGCAGAGATTAAGGAGAACCACAGCAAAATAATGCCTGGCTGAACTCGGCCAGCTGTGGTTGCTTGCAAAAAATGAAGCCTGTCAACTGTACGGCATGGATGGTAGTGGGACTTAGAGTCCCCAACCCTGATTGAGGAACTATGGTCAGTTTGGGGGAAGGGAGAGTCTGTTTTCTTTAGGGTGTGGCTCCGGGCAAGCAACTTTGTCTCTAAAATTCCTGTCCTGTTAAAATTCTTCTCCTGATTGGTAGAATACCTAAAAACTTGAATCTAATGACAGCCCCACTGTCATTTACCATGCTCTTCTGTCTCCTGCATTTTGCAGATAGGTATTTACATGTAGGTACTGGAGCAATTTTTGGCAAGCAGACACCATGATGACTACTCTGTACTTTACAATATGTCACATTAGACCATCAATTCCAGACTTTTGGCAGTCTCCTCTTCAACATCAGTATATGACAGACATGTGAAATCACCTGGTGATCTCACACTGATGCTTTCACTGAGAAACACGGCACCTATCAGCTTCAGCAGACACTCATGATTATTAAGTGTCTTACTTTGTGGTTGAGAAGAATCACAAAAGGTTTTATATGTAGACTTGATCTGAATGTACCACTCTTCTCAGTAATAATGATATCTGCCTTCGTATTTGTGTTTAGACAACATACAGTGTGAGACTATTTCATATCCTATTCAAAAATCTTCTGACTGAGATTTGTCAGTGTTGTTCAGCAAGCAGATGTACGCTACATTCTGTACCGGGTACCAATTCTGGTATCGCGCTTGCAAAATTAACTTCAATTTGTTGTGGCTCCAATACCATTATTACTGATGAGTAAAGTTGGGATCAACAAATAAGTGACCTAGGCTATAGCAATGATCATAGCATCCTAAAAAAACTAGCTATTTCTTGTTTTTCAATTTAGAAAAAGAGCTGGAAGGTACACATACATACACATCATCATGAAAGACAGTTTTGGTTACAAGCCACCTACCCTTGCAAACCAAATGTTGTACCAAAGCTTCTGGTGGAGGGTAAAATATGCAATTGTTCAATATAAGATTTCTAGCTATGAAAATCTGTAGCCTGAGGCTTTTCTCCTTGTCAATTTTTAGAGTCTTGGAACACAAGCCCAGGATAGAAAAATCCATGCAAAACCAGATTAGATTGATTTGTTATTAAGTAGATTGTGAAGCCCTGGGGAGGACAGCTATAGGAACAATTCCGACATTACCGAGCTGGCAAATGGATCAGGGTTTTTTCTTTTCCCTGGGCAGACATGCCATGTTATCTTTCCGGCAAGTTGACTAACTGCTGAAGATGCGCTAATGGATGGCCCTCACTTTTAGGAAGATAATCACACTTTCAATTTTCCTTTCCAAGTATCATTGCATTAGATCCATGGTGAGCAGTTCTCTAAAGGGCTAGGGAAACATCTTGCTACACACATCACTCTGCTCTGACTGCTAAGTTTAATGACAACCATCTTTTAGCCTGTGAAGATCAAAGTGATCCAATGACGGTATGCTAACATTTTCTCTCTAAAACAATCGACAGCACAGCTGCATTAGTTATAGTGCTGTTTTTCAAGGTTGTCTTCCAGAATTTCTGAGCTGGTACTTTCACAGCTTCCTGTACCATGGCTGTAATTAACCAGCAGAAGCAACAAGGGCTTCAGTGATGGAGACCAGGGGTCTAAAGACTTCACTCCTATATTCAGTGTAGCTACACAATACTCAAGTAGGATGTGGGAGGGAGGGGGCTTTACTTTTCCCTAACTATTTATTGGTACCCCCGTGGAAAATATTGTTGTTAATGGGAAATGACACCTTAATGTTAGTTAGGTGTGCAATAATAAAACCAAATCAAAACAAACCAGAAATCAAACTCTACTGAGCAACAATAAGATAATGAGTCCAAATATCTCCTAATGCAACTGCCAATCCCATAAGAGCAGCTTGATGGCTACTCTCTTCTCTACTGTACTACCATATATAAACACAGTTTACACCCAGGGATATAATAAGCAAGGCTAGAGCTTGGGTAGCCAGTGTAATCTGTTGAACACAGAACTCCCACAAAGTACATGGTGTCTGCAGCTATGTTAAGCACTGCTATATTTGCATAGTATTATACAGTGACTGCCCTACTAGAGTGGAAATATCTAAGAAGAGACATACAGATTTGTTGTGTCAGGCTAGCCCCTAGGTTTAGTGAGACACTGTCATAAGACATAGCAGGGTATCGATGTCTTCCTCTGCCTTCTACATACACACAATCAATTCCCATAAACTGGGAATACAAATGTGAAATGTAAAAGTTTAGAAGTATTGGAAATATCTTTTAAAAATACTTTTGGGCTAGCAAGAAGTCCCAGGGAGTAAAAAGTACTATTGCCAAGCCTAAAGATTCCAGCTCAATTACTGTAGTGCACAGAGTGGAAGGTAAGATGTTCTGGGATGTAGGAAAGTTGTGCTTGAACATGTGAATGCGTATGCACCACTCCCACATACAATATAAACACGCAAATGTGGGAGCTGGGTGGTACACAGAGCAGTGTACAGACGTAGGGGTGCAGTGGGCAAGAGAGTAGATGACTCTGGCTGACAATAACTAATTGCATGTAGATAAGATGTGCACTATGTCCCAAAATAATTGGGTGTGTGCCTAAGGTGACAACTATACCAATTAGTCTAATCACTTCTGAAACATACAAACATATGATATATATGTTAAGGATAAAATAAAAAGGAATGTTCATTTCAGTAAAAGAAAAAAAAAAAAAAGAGCTGACAACTTAATACTGTGATATAGCAGTATAAAAATAAATCCACATGTACCAGTGTGGAAACATCTCAGGAAGAAAAGGCAAATGCAAAATTACATAGAATATTCTATTTGTATATATTAATCGATTTTATGTGTTTTGGCTGCATGTATGTCTGGATACCACATGAGTGTCTAGTACCTGAAGAGGTTAGGTGGTGTTTTGGATCCCAAGAAAAGGAAGTCACAGAGATCGTGAGTCACCATGTGGGTGCTGGGAATTGAACCTGGGTCCTCTGAAAGAGCAGCCAGTGCTCTTAACCACTGAACCATCTCTCTACCTCCAAAAAAGTAACAGAAAATGCTATCCATGTCAATATGAAGTATATTTAGTATAAAAGTACACCAAGTACATTAGAGGACAACACTATAGCTACAGGGGAAGAGTGGGCAAGAGAAAATTGTGTCTAATATTCTTATTTTATATACTTTTGAGTTCTGGGTATAAATATTCACATTTGCCATATCACACTTTTGATTTGGGGCTATTAGTGTTTCTTAAAGATTACAAGTATGGATAACTTCACAGTGAGATCCATAAAACAACAGAGGACGACTTTAGAGAACTGTACTATTGTGCTTCTGATATGGGGAAAGTAATTACTAATTCCTATGTTAAAAGTAAAAATAAGTTTGTTTTTCAAGAAGTGCTCTGACATTCTATAGTCTCTATTTTGTAGTCTGTTTGAACATACTTTAAAAATATACACACAGCTTAAAAAAAAAAAAACCCTAATGATTAAGAGGGAACACTAACAATGTAATTCTTAGTTTCGTTCAATAACTCATTAATGTTAAATAATTTAGTACTAGTAATTATAGAATATGAATTGTGAAAATTGCAGAAAATGAAATAATGTTATCTTAATTAAAAGAGTTTCTTAAATTAGATAATAGCATGGTACATATATTTTACATGCATGGGTTTCTGAATTTAACAGGTATTTTCTTCTTCATTAATTAGAAAAAATTAATACAGCTGGGCTGCTTTCATATTTAATCAAAGATACTAGAACAGAATTAGAATATTCTGAAAACTTTGATGCTAACTATAAATAATTGTATTTGTGGTCCCTTCCAGCTTTCACTCATTTAACATTTTTAAATGCTCAGTGTCAGAGATGGTGAATTCATCTTAGAATAGTTGCACACTCCAATTAAAATGCTTTGCTGTATAATGTTCTAGATTCATAACAGATTCTCTCTCATATGAAAAATATTTGGCTAACGATTACAATAATACTTTACTGTGTTCTTAGTTAAAATGGGCATCTAGAAATGTTGTCTGCATGCCCTTAGGCGTGTTCCTTACAGAGTCTCCATGATCTAAGTTTAAATCAAATGTGTGCAACAGCCATCACTTAGATATGTATGTCCTAGATAAAATCCGCTTGTGGCTTGAGCGGCAATGAGCAGTAGTAATTAAAAATGCCTTCTGGAAAAATGGTGCTGAGCTAACTGCCTCAGAAAAATGGCTTCTGAGGAGCTGCGGCCAGCCAGACCATGCAGCCTCATTTTCTTCCCTTCCAGTGTGAACTCCTGCTTGTAACAGGAATTCTGCCATGAAAATTCAGTGTTGCTCATTTCCTCTTAAGAGTATCTACATGATAAATATTCACTGTGGAAATCCCAAAGAGTGTTTCTGAATTACATTCAAATATTAAAGAGTTTGTTCTTCATTTAGTCTGAATTAGAAATGATGTCAGGGAGCTTTGATCATTAAGGCAGGCACCAGTGACGAGATCTAACAGTACACAAGGAACAACACTGAAATACCCTGGCCTACTATGCACAGAGGGCAAACTCAGCAATAAAGGAGGACTGATGTATCAGAAAGTAGGAGAGGGAAAGAAGTTCAACAACCTCAGACAGCGGGAGGCCCAAAGGGCTTGCCAAGGCCCTAACTCAAGAAGAGCTGAAGCAAACACCCTGGGCTTTCCCCTAAAAGTCAAAGGCAGCAGCCTTCACAATAGCCCATAACGAGTGATGAGGACAAAGTGCTATGTTCACATAATTCAATATTTGGAAATAAAAAGGCAAGCTATATACAGAATGGATGAACCTTGAACATATGAAGTGAAAAATGGCAGATACAAAGAACCAAATGTGTATGTATGTATGTGTGTGTATGTGTAGGTATATATATAATCTAGAATGGAGTCACAGCCAACAGGAAATAGCTCCCAGCATTGAGAGAAGGAAAGAGTAGGGCAGTAATGCTAATGGGTGAACACGTTTATGAATGTACTAAAACCCACTCATCTCTGTACTCTGAAAGTACAAATTTGAAGGTTATATGAAATTATCTCATTAAAGCAATCTAACAACAATAATAAAAATCCTCCAAGTTTTGAAGGCTAAAGCACTAAATGTCAAAGGGACAGAACACTTTCAAACATCTTCCCAAAGCGGTAAATTAAGTAAGTAATAAATGTCAAGGAACAGACAATCTTTTCAAAGACTATTTCAAAGAAGGCATTATTTGAGGCAGTTTATTTTACAGTGATTTAAAAAATACTCACTGAAAAAGATTTGAACCATGAAGAAACCTTTCCTGCTACTGTCAGTCCCAAAATACTTTCAGAATTTTTAGTGGTATCAATGGAGGCCTGATGGGTACCCCAATGACCCATAAAATGCAAAATCATGAAACTTTCCAAAGGCTTCAGTGACCGTGAGGAATCAACTCTTTTCGTTAAAAACTAACAGTTCTTTCCCTACATGGCAAAAGAAGACAGTCAAAGCTGCACTATCTTTTGTGAAACCATCAAGAGTTCTTGTCTGGGGCTTTAAAGCACGGTAAGAGAGAATCTTGGGGTGAGTGTGATGTCAGTAATGTCAATGCTGCCACCCACAGCCCCTTTTCCTTTACATGGGTACAGGGACAGGGTTTTTCTGTCTGCAGGCTTTAAGACAGCAGCCACCACCAGCAAGGACACTGTTTTCAATAAGAAAAGTGCATCTGAACAGCACATAAGCAAAGAAAACTCAATAGTCTGCAACTACGAGCCTCTTTTTTACTTCAATATAGATGTAAATTGAGTACTTTTATCTTCATCAATGAAAAAGTTGTGATTTATAAGGTAAAGTATGAGAAACAGATCTATAGCTTGCAAATAAATACACTTTCACAAATTTAAACTCATCTAGAAGTAAGTGAGAAACAAAGACTAGCAGTTAGGGTGAGTTTCTGGGCAATAGAATAGTATCTCATGTCTCTTACCAGAAAGCTCTCAAATCCTGCACTAAAACTTAAGAGTCTCAAGGATTCGAAGACTCCCATTTTCCATTACTGGATTTTCTCCTCACTGTATTTCCTATTCTTGTCCAGTTTTATGACCCAGTGAGATGAACAACTAGTACAATTTCCTTGTTTGAATGAGATGTGAACACAGGCATACCTTGTGCACCTGAAGGCTGCTCTCTTCAGCTGGTTGGAAGCATTTTCCTTCCCTCACTGTGCACCTGCCATTGGAAGGCTGCAGGAATCTCGACCTGCTGCCAAATGAGCATCACTGGCCTCCAAGCTATTGCTTCCCTGGAATTTCTTGAACAACTGAGGGCCATTAAAAGTTGTTCAACTAATAAGACTGCCATATTAGTGCAACTTGAAGAATAAGATGAAAAGTTACTCCTGGGAAATACTTTCATTTAAAGGAAAAAAAGTGAAGAGAAAGAAATTTAGTAAGGTCTTGAAAGTAGTTGTCTCATTTTGGGGAGGATGATGAAAATACTCTTGGTGGACTGTGGAGGTGGCCACACAATTCTATGCCAATTGTGTCAGCTAGAAATCATAAAACTGTACTACAAAGGGGTGGATTAGCTGCAATTTGTACTGCAATACACCTGACTTTAAAATACAGTAGTTATCTCTGAGTGGCAGAATTATGGATTTGTCCCTTTATTTTTTCTTGCACTTCACAAATTGTCTACGGTGATCATTATTTAACTCCAGTCAATAAAATACACACTGAGAATATGGTCTTGGTTAAACGATTCCCTCCACCCCTTTCCATGCTTTTGGAAACAAAGGAGGGCAGGTTCCAGGGTGAGCAGGTGGGCACAGAGTCCAGGTGACAGAGTCCTGTGGTGAGTACCAGGTCTTTCTACTGCTTCTTTAGCCAGTTAAACCTACCTTGGCTACTGTGTGCACAATCCTCCACTGATGCCACTGTAGGGAAAAATGGACAAAATCCCATAATCCTCAAAATCTGATAGTGAAAGCTTACAGGACACTTTCTTTCTCTGTGTGGCTTCTGGGTGCTGTGAGGTTTTCTCACCGCATGCTGGGCTGTGCGATACTGCAGTGCTTCCTGGGAGCCGTTTCTGTCACTAAGGTACATATAACACACCTGTGCAGTGAACTGCAACACAGGACACCTCACATCTCAGCATCCCTTGTCACCCATGACTCTCAAAACCTATGCAGACAGAAACAGTCATGGTAGGCTGCCTGCCTAGCGGACCTGAAAGCAATTCATCTATCTTCATGTGCTAAATATCACCCTGAGCCAAGCTAGACTTCAGAATTGGCCCCCAGGGGAATTACTTTTAGCAAAGTTGCCATTTCATCTATCTATATTCCATTTAGCAATGAGAAGTGGCCCTATGAGCTTGATTGTGCAATTTGTTGGCAGAGACCACTGAGGGTCAGACAGAGCTCTCCTGATGTGATCACATAGGAGAAAGCACTGAAGTCTTGGTACCCAGGATGGGAGGATGCTCCTGAGCAGCCTGCTTCATTTCCCTTATATGTGAACATTGTGACATTCGTTAGCCAGGTTTGTTTCCAATCTTGTGCACATTTAACATCAGGACTTTCTGTCTCCAGTATGGCTGCTGGGAAGCTCAGGGCAAAACTCTCTCAAAATTGCTCTCAACCTCAGCAATGCAAAGTATGCTACATATACATTTTGTTGTGTTGTTCCATTTTAATCTTGGCTTCATCTTATCTTTCTAAATTTTACCTCCACTTCCTCTAATCCTCACATTTTATTTTTAGTTTTTGTATTTTCAAAGATGCCTCAAATGTGTTTGGATGAGATGAAATATTAACTAGACCAGCAACAGTGTACTCAGAATAAGTACTGTCACCCACTATTTCATGGACACCATCAAGTCCACACCAGAAACATTATAAATGTACCAATACTGCTAGTTATAAATGTTAGTATGCCAGAAAATAAAGCAAATGGAAAAATCATATAAAATTAGCTTTTCACTGCCTTGTTTGGAACACCCCTTCTGGAGTAACTAAGAGAAAAATCTGACCAATTTCATAAGAGATTGTTTTAACATTAACGGGGCACACAGCAGGTGTAGCTCAGGTATGAGGAACTAAACTGTTCACTGTTCGAACAGTGTCCCCAGGGAAGACCAGATTGTGCTAGCTCCTTCTCATTCAGAGTAAGGACAGCAATGGCAAAAACTGTGGGCAACTGAAAAGTCAATAAAATATATTTTTTTTGTTTCCTTTTGCTGCATCTTTAGAAGATAAAACATTAGACAGTCTTACAGATTATCTTACCTTCACTGACACACAAAAATCCTAAAGAAGACAACAGGTTATGCCTACTTTTCTGATTAAACTCGTTCTACACAAAAATGGAAAGAAAAAAAAAATCCCAAAGGAGGTATCCTGGTTCTGAGTAGGGACTTTACTACAATGCCCTTTGAGCAAATCTGGTGGCTGACAACAAAGGGTATTGGGTCTCAGAGCTAATTTCTATGTATATCTTTACGCTCTGGTTCCACAGTGGACAGACAGTGAGAGGCCAGAAGGCAGCATGAGTAGACTGTCTCTGATATAACACAACAGAACATTGCTACTCTCTTTTCTAACATCCTTCTTTGAATGGCTCCTGGTTGGTGTACAGCGACGCTGGCCTTGGAGCTGAGGAGCTGTGTCTACCACATTTGTGGGTCCTCTGGAAAGCATCCTAAAGTTGTGCAGAAGGGAAAGGCCAAGGATCCCAAGTGAGGAATTTGCAAAACATCCTCTGATGAACTCCAAAGCTGCTGTTCCTCAGGAAGGATCTTTATGTGCTTAACAAGCATTTGGGTGGGAACTGGGTTGCTAAGCCACTGGTATGCAATGGTTGGGCCTCACCACCTCACATTGAGCTAACACAAGCACAGAGAAACAGCTATGAATTTGTCTGAAGGGAAATGACTTGCCCCAGGAACTTGGGGAAAGCTATGGAGAGGGGTGAGTATTTAGCTGGGCCATCAGGAATACAAGATGATATGACTCTGAGAAGAGACTGGAGTGAGTGCATGGAATGAAGAACATTGTCCCTAGTAACTCTACAGATTGTGTAACATGTTTGTTTGTTTGGCTGCCAATTTCCTTCTCATTCCGCTTTGTATCCACCATCACAGCATTCTATGGCTCTCCAAATGAGGTTCCCCACAACCAAGGGCCAGCATTACCGGAGTGACTGAATTAAGATCTGGTGATATGATGACTTCGACATTAGGTAGTAAGAAGTAAACATGAAACACACACAAAATAGAAAATAAAAATAATTGATAGTAATTAAACTATTACCTACAATATGTAGTTTATAGATTTTAAAGAAAATCTATTTAATTGTACAATTCAATTATATACCCTTAATTAATATTTCAAAAATTAAACTTTAATCACCATGCATATAATAAATACACCCTCACTCAACAGATGTTAGCATTTTGTCATGTTTGATCCAGATGGCTGTGTTAAATACAATTTTACAGATTTGGCCAAAGCTTAGCTCTTGGTAACTTCTTCCTTCCTTTGAAAAGGTATTGCTATATTCAATTGAGGTTGTTCCAAAATATTGTTTATGATCTTTTATCACATGAGTTCACTAATGAACAACTTCAAGTGCTAAAAATTGGCATGGGAAAAGACTTTTTAAATAGAACACTAATAGCACGGGCACTAAGAACAACAATTAATAAATAGGACAACATGTAACTGAGAAGCTTTTGCATGGCAAGGAACCTGTCATTTGGACAAAGTGGAAGTCTACAGACTGGGAAATTTTTTATCAGCTATGCATCTATCCAATTGAGGACTAATATCCAAAATATACAAGAAGAAAGAAAAAAAAAAGCCAACTAGATATCAAGAAAACAAATAACCTATTTTAAAAATGGGGTACAAAGCTAAACAGAATTCTCAAAACAGGAAACTCAAATAGTTGAGAAACACTTAAATGATCAACACTTTTAGTCATCAGGAAAAGGCAAGTCAAAATTACTTTGAAATTTTATCTTATACACACCAGAATGGCTAAGATCAATAAAACAAATGACAACTCATGCTGGTTAAGGAGAACACTCCTCCACTGCTGGTGGGAGTGTGATCATTGAGCAGCCACAATGAAAATCGGTGTGGTGGTTCCTCGGGAAGATGGGAATGATCTACCTCCAGATCCAGCTGTAACACTTTTGGTCATATACCCAAAGGATAATTCAAATCCTACCACAAAAACATTCACTCAGGAATGATCATTGCTGCTCTATTCGTAATAGCCACAAAATGGAAAAAACCTAGATGTCTATCAACAGATAAATGAACAAATAAAATGTGGTACATTTGCACAATGGTAAAGTATTACTCCACCATTAAAAAATTAAATTTGTGGATAAATGGTGGAACTGGGGGCAAGATTTTATTGAGTGAGATAACTCAGACTCAGAAAAACAAATATGGTATGTATTCCATAATATGTGGACATTAGTTAATTAGTTAATGTGAAGACATTAATAAGCAAGCTAAAATCTGTATAAGCACAGGGGTAAGTAAGGAACTAGGAGGTGGGGGGGGGAGGTAGAAGGGAAGCAGGGGAGTAAGAGGGAAGATGTATGTCCCTAGGAAGGGGAAATAGCTGTGGACAGACAAGGAGCAGGGACTGGAATGTGAGAATCAAAGAGGGAGGGGGTGGGAAACCTAAAACTAGGGTCCATTTAAGGGATTGTATGGAAACCTAATGCAGTGGCTTGTAGTTTGGGGAGCTGGGAACTGACTCTGTTTTTCTGCATACTGATTTTTAGCCACTGTCAAGATCCCCCCACCCAAGAAAAATCTTAATGCAAACTTTTACCACATGGGAATGTAGTGCAGCATATAAAACCATCCCAGCCCCCATGCATCCCTTCTTGTGTCTGTGCTACTTCGGTGTGCTGGCACCTCTCTTCAGGGTTCTTCAGCTCTTGTGAAGGGGATATCACAAGTGGATGCATCTGTGAAGGGACATACACTGGAAAATCCCGACCTTGTGGGGGTTTTATGCTTTATAAAATCTTACTGTGAACTCATCTTTAGAGGTGGATGTTACAAAGATGGGGAATCCTGAATAATGAAGACAGTTTTGCTGGACTACAAATCCACACATAGTATGGTGTTTGCTTTGTGTGTAGCCCTTTAGGGTACAACTTAATGAGGTAATACAATTCAAATGTACTAACTTGTACATATACCCAAGCCTTCATTTCTTAGTCCCTGCATGGAAATTAAACACAACTCCCGTTCTTATGCCAGGGTCTGGTAATTCCCAAGCTTCCTACAAAGGCAGCTCAAAGGGTTTTTTTTTTTTTTTTTTTTTTTTAAATTTTTTGTTTGTTTGCTTTCTCATTTTATCTAGACATCAACTTTTATTATTGATATGGAAATTATTTTTAGAAGTTTAGCGGGATAAATCTGATTTTCCTGAGTCAGCTATTGCCAGGATCATGCATTCTGTCCAGCCCTTCACATACTTGATTAATTTTCTTACTAATATAAAATTCTATTTTTCTATTCATCTGGTCCATCCTTTATGAAAACACAGACATCATATTCCTGAATCTGTAGATTTTCCTTTTTAATGCTAAAACTATTGAGTAGAATCACAAGATAATTTTTGCTTTTATAATGTCCCTTTCTTTGGTAAATTATTTCACTGATAACCAAAAGGCATAATTTATAATGTTATATAATATATATCATATGTTATATAGATATATATTATAGTTTTTATAATATTGCTCCTTGTTTATGTAGTCTTATAAAAGACTACTTAGGCTAACAAGATGGCTAGTGGTGAAGTCACCACGTCTAATGACCTGAATTTGATCCCTGGGACATACATGGAAAAGGGAGAGAACCAACTCCTGTGAACTGTTCAGATCTTCACATGGCACTCCTGAGCACTCATACACATAATACACACTCACATATACAAAACAAACAGGTTTTTTTTTGTTTTGTTTTTTTGTTTGTTTTTTTGAGACATGGTTTCTCTGTATTGTTTTGGAAGCTGTCCTGGAACTAGCTCTGTAGACCAGGCTGGCCTCAAACTCACATTGATCCACCTGTCTCTGCCTCCTGAGTGCTTGGATTAAAGGCGTGCACCACCACCACCCAGCAAAAAGAAAAGGGGAAAAAGAAAAAAAGCTTTCCAGATATTTACAAACAAAACAACAAAAAAACCCACGACCACTTATGTTTACATTTTCAACAGTCCTATTGACTTTATTTGTATGCTTGATGTCTGAAACATTCATGTAAATGAAATCTAAGAGTTTAGAAATCACACCAACCACTAACTAGGAAAGAGAAGCTACAGGCAGCATCTTACTCAGCAAGAAGATGTCTCCAGGTAGCTACAGAGAAACTGAGGAGAGTAAGGAAGTAATTAGAGATAACTGATGTGATGTGGGGGTTGTTGTGTGCAGGTTCCATATGTCAAGTTTAAAAATGCAAATGTTAAAAATAGTATGCTTCTAGTGATATGTAACTTTTAAGAAATAGATCTACAGATAAGCAGTGATTAATACATGCAGGATATGGTAGTAATTTATACAATAGTGATCTTTTTAAAGAGTAGAAGAGGCCATTTAAATTAAAAAAAAATTGTGACCTTAAAAATATGAACATTCTGTACTTACCATATTTGAACACTTTGGATTATTTCAGTGTAATTGTTGTATATAGCACTTTCGCAGATTTTAGAAAAACTGAAAGTAAATTGAAGGCATTTCTAAAGGCCAACTCGACCATACCACTTAGAAATATTTGTTAGGTTTAAGAGTCTATGGCATGTTGCTCAAGCACCAGCCAACTCTTTACTCTAGACAGCTAGCCATTGACTGTGCTGTGTCCGTCAATGGTGTGCATACAAGACGTCATGTCTCTGAAGGCAGCAGCCCTTTCTTGCTGCATGAGCTCACTGGTGCTGTATCACACACACCAGCACAGGACTGAAGGACAATCAATACTGTCAGCAGCTTCCCACAGGCAAAACAAATACATGTTGAGTTTCAGGTTCAGAATGGAAGTTAACAGGAATAGCATTCTCCAGGATCGGCTGCTGCAGCCCCGCTACCTTACTGAGACATGTAATTTGGGTGCATAAAGATAGAGCCACTGGCCCTGTACCTGGTGCTGGCGATGCTTGGCGATTCTGCTCCAAGCCTACATCTTTCTAGCTGACTGGCAACAATCTGCCTTTCCACTTCCAGTTCTCGGGTGAGTCGTTGAAACTGAAGCTCCTGTGATTCAAGGAGATAAAAGGCATATAAGGCGACCAGGTTTGCTGCTCAGAAAGATAAGAATGCATGTTTGTCACAGGAAACACAGGAACATACCCATCACACAGAGCTACAGTGAAGTGTGTGCAGTTGGGTCCTGAAGGGTATGAACAATTACCTGTGGACATGTGGGTGTCTACATTGAGAAAACTCAAGTATTAGCTCTTGTTTGGAAATGAAAACATGTAGATACTTATGTGCCCTTTGTTTTCAGGTCTCATCAAAGTTTTAACCAGTATTTTTACAAAGTGCTACATTAAACTAAGGGTATGCAGACATCTTATCTGATGTGAACATACCAACCATCCAGAGCTCCTTCTCCTTAATGGCTAATTTTCATATCTTCCCTGCTTACTGCCAGTCAGGACCTCACTAAAATCACAAATCTCCATGATGGGAATCACAGTACCAGGTTCGATACAAGTCACTGCACCATGGAAATATATGAACCCCACAGTATCTGGCTGTATTCATTCTATAACATAACCAAAAAAAGATTGCTCTCCTCAAAATGTATTTATGTTGCCACCCCGCAGAATGAAACAAATGAAAAGACTATGCTGTACCATGGACTCTGAACTTGTACTGGGAAGTAGGAAAGATATCTAGACAAATATTCTTTATGCTACACCAGAAAAGCAATCCAACTCAGTCATTAAGTGGTTATACTTTATTTGTGCTTCTCTTTGTTAGCTTGATTGGACTTGATGACCAGGGAGCACATCAAGCTATCAAACACCGAAGATCAGACACATTGCTTACTAAAACTCTAAGTTACAGATAACATCTGCAAAAACACACCAGGGCCTTGTGCACCACAGTATCTTCTTCCCACATATCTATCCAACTGTAAGTAGTTTAATTTGACAATAACTGCTGGTTTGAAATAACAGGCACGTGAACAATAAGGGAATAGTTAGGATGATGTTAATGCTTGTTTGTCATAAAATTTACTTAAGTGTTAATTCTCTGCAATGACTACTCAACAGCATTGGCTTTGTAAATTCCATGGACTATTCTTAAAATACTTATATGTACTTTTAATTTTTGTAGCCTTTATTACAAAAACTTCAATATTTAAAAAAAAAAACACACTCTAAAATTAACCAGATCTAAAGTCTATATAGAACTCACTAAACTTCTACACAGTTGGAACAGCAACTTAGAATGGAACCTAGAGCTCATTCAAACTTTATTCACTTATTTCCATAATGTACTTATGCACTTATCCACCACTAAACTAAATCCTGACAGAATTAGAACTTGAAAAACAATGATCTTTGCCTGCTTGTATCTTGTATCTATTGCCTGCTTTCAGTCCTTCTATATTTTCATATTTAGCTTTTTATTAATGAGTACTGTAGCCACATGTACATGCATTTATATACACATACATTCTTGTCCACATTCTGAATGAGAGAGAATATACTAGTTTTTTTCTCTTCTGTGATTGTGTGACCTTGCTTAATATTATACATTCTAAGTTCACTTTCCTGAAATTTTTAAATTTCATTTTTATTTAGAGTAGAGTAGTATTCAAATACATAATATTTTCATTACTCATTCATCTATTGATGGACAACTTGATTGTCTAACTCTTTGTTATTCTGAATAAAACAGCAGTAAACAAGGGTACAAATATTTCTGTAGTGGAGTATGGAGCTCCCTGGGTAGATGCCTGGCTGGGTCACATAGTATTTCTATGTTTAGGGAGTTTTGTTTTGTTTTGGATGAAATCTCAAAATTGATTTCCACAATGACTATATTAATTTGCATTCCCACCAACACTGGATAAGGGTTCCTTTTTTTTTTTTTTCTCTCCATATCCTTTCTAAGATTTGCTGTCAGATTTGCTGATGATATCCATTTTGATGGTGGGGGAAGGGAGGGAGGATTGAGGTAGAATCTAAAATAGTTTTAACTTGTATTTCTCTGATGACTAGGGATACTGAACATGGTGGCCATTGTACTGTTTATAAACCAGTTATTTATTCAGTTTTATTTTCTTGGTATTTAATTCCTGAAATTCTTTGTAATCTCTGAATATCAGCCCCTTGTCTGTCTTCAGTATAGCAGGTGAAGGTTTCTCCCGTGCTGTGAACTTCCTCCAAAGTTAAGGGGTTTTGTGTGCATGCATGTATGGGTGTATGTGGAGGGGGACAGAAGACAGTCTCACTATCTCTTTAGGTGGCCTTGCCTGGTCTGGAACTCACAGATGTTCTTCTCCTGCCTCAGACTCTCAAGTGCTGGGATTAAATGCACATGCTGCCATAACCAGTTAAAATTAAGTATTTAAAAATATATTTAATCAATGACAGGAAAAACCTTTTGAAATCACAGAAGATACTAGACAACAGAAAAATATTCCATATTTCTAGTTAGGGAAAATTAATATGAAAATGTCTATGCTACCAAAATTATAGAATTAACACAATACCATAAAATTTTCCATGTCATATTTCAAAGGTTTAGAAAAAACATAAGAATTTACATAAAACCACAAAAGAACCACAAATAACAAAAGCAACCCCAAGAAGTAATAACAATAGAGGCGATATCACAATTTCCACACTCAAATTATACTATAGAGCTATAGTGATGAAGACAGCCTGGTACTGGCATAAAAGTAGATGGGTAGACCAATGGGATAGAACAGAAGAACTGGAGATAAAACAGCAAAGCTAGATACATGTAATTTTTTCAAAAGAGTTAAAAATACATTTCGGGGAGAAGGGGAACGGACTAACAAATGGTGCTGGCAAAACTGGCTTTCTCCCTACAGAAGAACCAAGTGAGATTCTCATCTTTTCTCACCTTGTACAACAATCAATCCAAAAGGGATCAAAGATCCAAATTTAAACCGAGACACAGAAACTTGGCAAGAACTTTTTCAACAGAACACCCACAGCTCAGGAACCAAACCCAAGTATCAACAGATGTGCCTAAGGAAAATAATAGTTTCTGTGCAGAAAAGGAAACCATCTAGAATAGTTTAGAGAAACGATGCTAACTGCTCGTTACTCTCTGACGCTGAGGTCCTTTCCCACTGAACTTGGTGTTACAGGCTCATTGGATACGGCCTTGATGAACAGCAGCTGGTTAACACAATGAACTTCGATGAGGGGAAGGCCACAGTGAAGATCAGATGGGCCCACGCCATGCTATCCTGTATCAGGCTAAGATAAGCTTAGGAATCAGCACCATGCTCACCTCGAGATGCTTTGGGGGATGTGTGTGTGTGTGATCTATTTTCTTACACATTTTACTCGGCTGTTTATTAGATACACCTCTCTCCACAATACTTAGCTATTGTATCAAGTTGGCCCAGAAAAGGATGATTCCCAGATCCCCAAGTATCTGTAACATCATGTGTACACCTGCTCTCAATGGCAAACAGGGATTGGGGGGCTGGCGTGCTTTTCCACTTAGGACCACGCAAGTTGCCACACTAGAGTAAGATCTCAAACATGAACATAGCCATGGAAAAAAAGGTTCCTTTTTATAGAAAAACATTCCATTGTGTTTGTGGCATCTTCTATATGGCTTCTGAAAGGGCCTTTCAAGGGACTATAAAGAAAACTTCTACTTGGAGTTAGACAAGACATAGTTTCTCATTACTCCTTACTCATAGCCAGAGGCAAGTAACTTTTCACTGAGTATGTGGACATGCTTGGGCCACACAGTGACTCACATGCTCACCTGCAGACTGGCTCCAGGAAGCAGGAGTCTTCTCTTCTCCCTCACCTCGCCTCCGCCGAGCAGTACAGTACTTCCTGAATCAGGTCTCAAGGTCACCTTCCTTACACAGAAACCACCCCCACATAAGCTGTGTGTCTAGGCCTGGGGGCTGCGTCAACACTAGCTGACTAAGTTTGTTGGGGGAGTTTGTAAACTGTTCTAGAAGCTCTGCTCTCCAGCTACTGTCATAAGTGTGAAAAGTCATTAAAAACACTAGCTGAACTCCTTTTCTGCTTAATTAGGAGCATTGGTCTGCACGTCACTAGGAATGCTGAGGCGCCTCGGAAATATCCACAGATGTGAAGTACTTGGAAGGCCCCTGAATCCGTGCTGGAACTGACTCCATGGTGTCAGTGTGACAGTTGGGATATTACTTTAACATCCTAATGAACAGAACAAAGTCTTTATTATATCTGTACAGTCCCCGAGTCCACACAACTGAACATTACTCACTAATTTATCAAAACCACCCCACTTATGAGTCCACAGTTCTCATTAGTAGGACATCATCTTGGTGCCAAAGGCAGAGTACCAGGAGGCTGGACAGCACTGATCAGCAACTGTTATCTAATAACTCTGGGCACTTTCAGATAAAGTATATGTTCCTTTTATCTAATGATAAATATTATTTCTACAGAACACAAGTCAAGTAGCACATGTAACTGGCACCCAAATGGACAAGCAGGTTATATGTTATTTGATAATTCTGTCCCTTTTGCCTTCTTTGACTGAGTGATGAAGAAGGTAGCCTTATATAGTCAAACAAAACACATCCAATGGAATCTAAAATAACACTCATTAAGATAATTAGGCTAAGATATTATTTGTATGTTTTATCCTCTAAACATAAAAATGTGACTGACTGATCCTTAACCAGTACTCAGAACTGGGCATTTAAATAGGAAGGGGTAGTAAGGAAATGAAAATGAGAAGAACTTGTAGTGATAGCATGTGACTATCCTCAACGTCCAGTCAATAAAGCCACAGCCTTATAAGGACAATGAAGGGACCAATATGCTCTAAAAGCTAATCAGCGTATGTATTGCAAGGCTCTTTATCTTAACATCATCACCGTTATAAACACAGTGATAAAGACCGCGGGAGCATCGGGCTTTTTATCCTAACGTTGTTGCCATCGTAAATGCATCCATAAAGACTGAGAGAGCATCAGGACAACAGAAACGATGCTGCATCTCATGAAGACTGTGGACAGGCCTGCAGTCCAAGGAGAAGGGTTCACTGCCCTAGCTCACATAGGAGTAGGAGCTACCAAGACACCAAGAACCCCTCTGTTCACAGCCACGCCCTCTGGGTTGGCCTCCTGTAGCTGCTGTCTACAGAGGCCTAGAGAGGCTGGGTCCAAGGAACTTTCCTTCTGGGCGTGGCTAAGGCTTTGTCAGTCTACACAGAGGTGGATACCCTTCCTGTCTTTCCTGCTGCTCCTTCCCTCTGTACAGGCACTTGCCTATGATAAATCTCTGCACAGAAAACACTCCACAGGCCCCACCTTGGCCGGTCTCATGTTGGTTTCTTTCTCACAGTGACATAAGTTTCTTTCACTCAGTTTCTGACTATTGTGATATACTTCAGGTACATAGGGAAAGTACAGATAATAAAGCAATCAACCTCTGTGAAAGCGAGTAACAGGTCACTTATAATGAGCCTCACTGTTACGCTACTGTCTGCATCAGGTGTCCTAAGAGGTAAAATGGTATCTTATGTTAAAGTACAATGATAGCTCTATTCTTCTCTCTTCACCCCTCTGAAGAAATCAGTACCTTGGATCTGATGTATATTGTTTCCATGAATATTTATATTATTACATCTACATATTTATATTCATGTAAATAGCATTCTGTATAGTTCCTTTGCAGATTGCTTTTAATGTAGTAAGAAACTGAGTTAGCAGTATCAGTATGGGTAGCTCTTGCTCATTAATTTTCACTAATCAATAATACCCCACTATGTGATAACACACACGAATTTATGTTCTCATCATGACGGACCCATGAGTTGTTTCTAATTGCTTATGCTATTACAAGCATTTTGTAAAACAAACATTCTTGATTAAACCTTGTGCATATGAGCCACACTTCTCCAGAGCAGATATAGAAGGGCTATTTCTACATTTAAAGGTATGTACATCATCAATCTTATTTCCTAAAGGCTGTTGGATTATCTTCCAAAGTAGCTGAACTTCTACCCCAGCTGTCATATAGGTAGTCCCAACCTGCCCACTCACTGCACTGGATTTAGTCTCTCATCCTTTTTGGGAGTCTACCTGGCTTATGCTTTAATTTATGTCTATTCAATAACCAACATTTGCTTCCTAAGTGTACTGGCCATTTAGGTTTTCATTTTCACAAATACCAAACTCTCAGGGGAAACATTTCCCCTTATTGCTACAACAGTCCCACTTGTCTTCTATGGGAAATAGGCCTCACGTCACCCTGTGGTAGAGCTGGAGTTCTGTAGGGCTCTAGCCCTGGACCAGAACTCTCCACTCTGAGCAGCACTCGTGCCAGGCAACAGACAGCAACAAGCTCAAGGCTCCAGCTGTCAGTGCATCACAGCAGGGAGGAGCAAGGCAGAACAGCAGCCAGATAGCAGAGAAAAGGGACAGAGAGGGGTCAAGGATGAGACACCACCAAGAATACCAATGACCTATTTCCTTCTGTGAGGGTCCACCCCCAGCTTCCAGAACCTCTCAATATAGCACCACCAGCAGGGGCACCAAGCCCTCCATGCAGGGAGGTCAGTTTTACTGCTCGGCAGAAGACCTGTCATTTCAGTTTCTGTGACCAATCCTTCCTTTCTAGTCTAGCTCAACAATGCAGTGCAAAGGCTTTATCCGGTCTATTTGTTCCATTCAGGAGAAAAACTAATTCACATATCGGGTCTACAGCATAGTTAAGGTTTTTCCCTTTATTTTTGTGAGCTGTAGCTATGAAGAATTCCTTAGTATTAAATCAACAGTACCTTGTTTAGGTTTTAGTTCATGCACTGGGTTTGTCACAAAGAAAATATTTTCTATTTCTGAGATTTCTAGTTTTTTTCCCCCCTCCTTTTAAATGTTTCCATCTGCTCGTAGCCTAAAATCTCTCTCCTCCTGTTCGCCTTCCTCCTCAGGTTTGTACCTTTGCCTAAACTCCCAGCTTTAAGTTATCCCTCTTCCTCCTTAAAATGATGTCCGTGTTTCTTTGAAATGGTAACACCAGGAATTCTGTGCATCTATGTACGAGGCTACCGTCCTTGCTCTGGCTTCTAGACATATCCAGCATTAGATGCCTTCACTCCCACCTCTATGGACAAGCAGAAATAGCTGTACTCAGTTGGTTCCCAGCTTCAAAGGCTGGTGCTGGTCCTGAAATCAGGGCTGACTTTACCTCCTATGGGTGTCTACTCTCTTGCCCTCATTAAATCCCCTCTGATGGCCGGAGTGCCACCCTTCCTGACCCTTTCCAACTGTGCCCTGTGGAATCTCATTGTGCTTCACAAACCTTCTTTACGAGCTGTTCATCTGTTGCCCAGAATACTCCCCACCTCTGGGTTACTAAGAATACTCAGTAAGCTTCAACTGCAATGTAGTTCTTTCCTAAAAATACTCCTTTTTCCTACAACTCTCTCTCTCTGGTACAGACTATGCACTCCTCCACACCCAACACCGAGGTGCCTTCCAGAAGGGAGGGTGTTCTCTTGGCTCCTTCCAGGCTCTACTTATTAGCATAATGTGTTCATAGTATTCCTCACCACCAGCTAAGTTACATAATCATCCAGCCAGCAGGCCTGGAAACCACACTCTGTCTTACACTCTTCTTTCCCCCACTGAAATGGCCAGGGCCATTTCACCGCCATGTGTGTGTCAAGGTTCACTGTGCTGTGAGGCAAGAACCAACCTTTCGGCCTCGTACACATCTGCTTCTCTGCTGAGTGCCTGCGCCTAGCTGCCTGCTTCATTACCAGTGGTGCTGCTGGCAGGGAAGAGTGAGTAGATGGCCCTTCTGTTCAGACAATGACGTCTCCATGCGCTGCTTTCACATTTGAAGACATTGCTGGTTCTCTTCCAGGCTTAGAAGACAGCATGGCCCCTTCTGTCCAATGCTTCCCTCTCCAGGTACCCTGGTCTCCTCAGATCTCACCCATCTCTCCGTGTGTTCATTAATATCTCTTCTCATTTAATACTGAGATTGTTCTCACCCAGAGACATAGCACCATGACCCCAGGCTTCCTCAGTCTGTTCCCTTCTCCGATGACCTATACTCGCCTTTCATTAATGACACTTTACACTGTCTCCTAGAACATCACAGTACCATCCAAGGCACTGAAGTTATCAACACCCTGGGTCCTAATTAGGCTTTTAAGAATCAAGGCACTAGGCAAGACACCCCCATTTTGATGACATATAATATGAAGACGGCCACATCTTTCCTATATTCAAAAGATGAGTGAATTAAAATCATCATCTATCACTGCAGATCTTGAGCTAGGCACAGAGAAAAGTTCTAACACTGATCTTGTGATGCTATTCACCAGTAGGCACAAGATCCATGGCTGGATTTCAAGTACTGCCCCACCAAAACCACTAAGAAATTCTGTAAAATATTATTTTCTAATCTAAGTGGCACTGAAATCAAAGCATCCATGTTTACAAACGATCCTTGAATTTCTCAGCCTCGAGATATCAGCTAGTACCACAGAGGTGATCCAGTGTCTGACTGGTCTATCACAAGTTAATGTCTAGGTGGTATTCTCCCATCAATGCATAGTAACCACAGAAATAAGCAGGGACATCAGACCTATCCCCCTTGTACTAACAAGTTCCCTCTGAATAAAGAGAGACTTGAAAAACTTTCTTAAATGAAAACCATCAGTGACCCCCAGGGTATTAACAGATCTTCCCCAGGGAGGTGGCACCTTCATGAGACCATTCATGACTTCCTATACCTGTAAGTTAAGGCTCTTCCTTATTTGCTCTTTACTCCTGAAATGTGACACTCTGTGAATACCTCTCAACCTCCTTCATCCCACACCATGACATCTGTTCAATTCACTAACTCAAGAGGGAATTGAACACTTCATTCATCATTTTATGTTATATGTAAAATTGACTGCAAAATTTCTAAAATTTATTTATTTGTAAATATTTTACATAAAGGCCTGGATAGTATCTTATAGACAATCCTTTTTTGAGGTCCTTAACGTATTTGAAACGCATCTCCTTTAAAAGACAGCAAAGACATCTGGACAAAAAGATGTATGTATAAAACTATGTTCTGCTTTCATCTGAAGTCACAGAGAAAAACAGACAGAGGTGGGGCTGGACCTTAGTTGCCCAACACTTCATCAACTCTTACCAGATTGGCTGTGAGGAATCTCACAGAGATAGGGGTTTCTGAATTTAATATTGAGTGCATATTTTCAGAGGCATTGTGCATTGTCCCTAATTTCAGAAGCACAGTTCATTATCCCCTCTTCTGTCCACTGCAATTATCTTTCTTTACCATCCAATTCCCTCATCTCTCAAGCCAGCTCTATATCCTTTGCAGATTAGTTTTGAAAACTGATTTAACAGCCTAGGGGTATTGTCAAGTGCTGAACTAGCAATGCCTTCTCATTTTCAGTTAGCGTCTTTCCTAAAAAGGTATTTGTGTGCTATATGAGAAGTGCATGTATCTGTAAAAGAATCATTAATACTACTTAAATCTCTGACTACAGAGGTTTCCCAGCATGGTTAAAATTCTTTATATTTGCAAAGTCCTGTTGTTAACTAAACACCGAGGCAGCATGACATGAGGACAATGAATACTTGGAGCCAGTGTTAGCTGACAACTGATATTTTTTTCCAGCACAGTAGTAATTTGGTAGAACTGACAGCTATAGCACACTGTTCTTTTCTTTAAAATGTAGTATCTTTGTTATTTATTTCTTTGACTTACATATTAACAAATTGTGAATAACAGTAATAACAACAGTAACTTTGACTGATTTTCTACTACATATGTATTTTAAAACTAGTAAGATACATGACTTAGCAGGTGCGGTGGCCCACATCTTTAATTCTGGCATGTGGGATGCAGAGGCAGGCTGGTCTCTATGAATTTGAGAACAGACTGGTCTACATAGTGAGTTCCAGAACAGCCAGAGTTACATGATGAGACCCTGTCTCTAAACACACACACACACACACACACACACACACACACACACACACACACACACAGAGATACATGATACCTGTCCTCTAACATAAGATGGTTATCTAGGAGTGAACTGACTGCACAGGCCAGGATAATAATGCACGAGATCATCATTTGCTGAAATGGAAAGCTATGGAGAATAAATGCCAATCTTTCATTTTCTTTATGGAGAGTATTTATTATATACACAGCCAAAATATAAAAATGGTAAGAGAAAACAGCCTAAATCTACCATTCCT